>NC_143021.1:50453226-50784655 GCF_055824585.1 Amblyomma mixtum | reverse complement strand
AGTATAATCTCTGGGTGCAATCTGCAAGGCACCCTCTAGTGAAGATTCTAGTGAAGGTTAAATGTAGGCCTTTTTTTAGTATTTTGCAGTATCTTTGTCTTGGTAGATTACATGCACCAACCAGCATGCCAGCATGATGCGCTGTGGCCTTTTTTTATTTGAAAACAGAAATGAATACAAGCAAACTATGTACAATGGTACTGAACCCATAGCCAAAGCTAGTGTGGGGTCCAACACAATGATAAATTGCCAATCTATTGAATCTATTGGTATGTCAATCTATTGAACTCTACAGAAAATCTATAGAACTATATCTATGTATAGAACTCTGTAGAAAATCTATAGAACTCTATAGAAAATCTATAAAACTCCATAAAAATTTTTAGAAGTCTATAGAAAATCTTTGGAAGTGTATAGAAAACGTCTAGAAGTCTACAGTTAACCTATAGAACTCTACAGAAAATCTATGGAAGTATATAGAAAATCTATGGGACTATATAGAAAACTATAGAACTCTAGAAAATCTGTAGAACTCTGTAGGAACTCTATAGAAATTTATTGAAACTCTATAGAAAATCATTAGGACTCTATAGAAATTCTACAGAACTCTAAAGAAAATCTATAGAACTCTATCGAAAATCTATAAAACTGTCGAAAATCTATTGAACTCTATGGAAACTAAGTTATAACTTTTCCAAAAGGTGCCTCCAGAATGTAGAGGAAAGAAAAAGATACATCCCGGTGATATTGTCACATAGTGGTGACTGCAGTCGGGCTAACAGTTAAACAGCGAGAATGTCTTTGAAACAACACCCTTTATTTTGGCTGACTTGTGCCCGCCAAGAACTGAATCACTCGGCGACGTCGTAGCAACAAGCATGCTCGGCGGTCGTCGAACACTATCCCCGCCGCTGTCCGCTGTGCTCTTTTCAAAGCTGATAGCGAACATTCTGGCGCAAAGTAGAATCGGCTGCGCCAGGATGTGGTCAATCGAGCTAAATCTAAGCGCGTCTTGCGTCACAAACGAAGCGATGAAGCGGCGTGCCGGCAACCTCGCAGTATGAACAAACTACAAACAAACGCTGCAAAGATTCGCGGCATTACTCCCCTCTGAAAGAAGCATAGACTTTATGCTTTAGAACATTATGCGGCTATAAATAATGATAAGCGGACTGTGCAAAAATAAACACCGAATGTGGAAACACGGCGTCTTTTAGCGTGCATTATAGGGCTTTAGGCGTAAGACATGGACTACTTCTGGTCGTAGGCAGCGTCGCTGGGACGCAGTCATTTGGTCAGGGACGACTTTGTAGTGCAATTCACCTAGCCGACAAAGAATTTGGTAGGGGCCGAAATAGCGGCGCAAGAGCTTTTCTCTCAATCCACGGCGGCGAATGGGCATCCAAACCGAGACTCGGTGTCCGCGTTCCATCTTCCTAGGTTGTAGCGTCAGGCTTCGGGCCGCTGCTGGTTTTTGATCCTTAATCGGACAAGTATTCAGGGCCGGCTTGCACGAAACAAATAAGACCTGCTTATTTCCAGTCAAATCTTATTCGCGGTCTAACAGCTCTCTCGGTTTTGAAAGACCTCTCTCGATTTTGAGAAAAGAAAATGCGCATAGATGGTTCACTTTGTCGGTGAATGCCTCACGTGCGCACGAACGCCGACTAAAACATTGAGTTACCGAACTTTCAGTCGGAGTTCGTGGTGTATTTGAGGTGTCCACTGACAAAATGAACCAGCTATGCGCCTTTCCTTTCTTCAAAACCGAGAGAGCTTTTAGACCGCGAATAAGATTAGACTGGAAATAAGCCGGTCTTATTTGTTTCGTGCAAGCCGGCCCAGGCTTCTTCTGCGAGGCGTTCAAGGTAACGTTCTCTCGGTGTCTTCCTCGGTAACGTTCGGCAGCATGGCGTCCAGCGTGGTCGTGGCCTCTCTGCCATGGTCGAGCCTAAAAGGCGTCATCTGGGTGGTCTCCTGCACTGCGGTGTAGTAGGCGAAGACTGCGTAAGGCAAGATGACGTCCCAGGTCTTGTGTTCGGCATCGGCATACATGGCGAGCATATCGGCGATGGTTTTGTTGAGGCGCTCGGTCAGTCCGTTGGTCCGCGGGTGGTATGCAGTTGTTCTCCGGTGGCTGGTTTGGCTGTAATGGAGGATGGCTTGCGTCAGTTCTGCCGTGAATGCTGTTCCTCTGTCAGTGATGAGCACATCGGGGTCGTTGTGTCGCAGAAGAATGTTCTCCACGAAAAATTTGGCGACTTCTGCTGCTGTTCCGTTCGGGAGGGCTGTTGCCTCGGCGTATCGCGTCAGGTAGTCGGTCCCTATAACGATCCACTTAAACTCGGGATAGCGCCAAACTCGTGCCTTCCAGCATAGCGCCCACGTATTCGGATTTTTGCGGACTGGACTGCGATTCCGAAACACAATCTGTATATTGCCTTATTATTAATAGTCGTTTAGAAGCCCCGCAGGGGCACCTTGTGTAACGAGGTGTTCGTGCTTGGCGCCACCACGGACCCTTAGCCCCCATACCGAAGCTGTCATCCGACCGTGGCGATAGGTTGAGAGCTGGAGGGAAGAAACCATGAACGGTGGCGGTCGAGGAAGTGGTCAATCCTTGGCCGATGGGCTCCTCGTCTGTCTAGCAGGCGGGGTGTCCCGGGACCATCCTCTGTGTATAAGGGTGAATCAGAGGCGACAAATTATTTGGAACCCTTAGTTTATACATGCCGTAAGGATAAATTTGCAAAAAAATCTGATCGGCCCTCGAAAAGGGGTCGCACCGATGTGCAGAAATTGAATGTAAAGAAGCCAGAAACGTTTGCGAAGTTTTTTATGGTTCACTCAAACACTGATGAACCTGTAGCCAACCTGTCTGCATTTGTCATCGGCAACACGCTAAAAAGCTGCGTAGGCAAAGACTACAAAGCAAAAAAGCAGCGAACCGGAGATCTCTTTGTCGAAATAAACACAAAAGAAGAAAGCAACAAACTGATGTCATTACAGAGTCTTGGAGAAATGAGTGTACAGGTAACCCCGCACCGCACCCTGAACCACTCAAAGGGCGTCACATCTGAATATGAACTCCTGCAGAATACCGATGCGGAAATGGAAGAAGACCTAGCTGAACGAGGAGTAATAGTAGCGCGACGAATAACCATCCGGAGAAACAATGCTGAAATCAAGACCAAACACATTGTCCTTTCAATAGCACAACTCTTCCTGATTCCATCCACGCCGCATACCTCCATTGTAAAGTCCGCCCGTACATACCGAATCCCAGAGGATGTTGAAAGTGCCAGCGCTTTGGACACAGCATGTTGGCTTGCCGGGGTAAACCCACTTGTGTCACATGCGCAGGAGACGCACATACAGAGGAAAGATGCGAACGCACTCCAAAATGCATCAACTGCAATGGCGCACATGGCGCGTACTCCAGGTCGTGCCCAGTCTGGACAACAGAAAAACAAATCATAACTTCGAAGACCACAGAAAACCCGTCCTACCTTGAGCAAAAAAAACGCGCCTCTTTCCAACAGAAAGGGACATACTCTGAAGCGGTGACGCGGGGAGCGCCGCCGGCTTCAGTTTCTGTCGGCACACAAGTCGATCCCGTGGACCTGATTTCGATACCCAAGTCCCCACCACAGAAGTCGGTGGTACAGTTCACAGGGCTGAAAATTTCGCGAGAAGACCACGCAATCCTCGCCGGAGGCCCTCAGGCCCCTCTTTCAGCAGCGGCATCCTCGGCGACAGACACCCAGAACAACTCTGCTGAACTGGACCTGTCGCCCCACCCCTCTCAGAAGGCAACGGCTGGCCCAAGAGACTCTGCCACTTGAACAGGGCCGGGTTCAGAGGTGGCAACAAAAAAGACGAATGCGAAGGCCACGGGCCATCGCAAAAAGGAAGCATCCTCCACTTCCACCGTGGAGGACATGGACGTCAGCGAAAGTCCGCCGACATCTAAAACACACGCATCCGCGGATTCTCCGCGGAAATCCGGCGCCACGAAAGTGGCGATGGATACAACTCCTGGTTCGCCACCGCTGCAGCGGCGGCGAGACTCCTTAGAGAAAAAAGGGAAACCACGAATCACTGCTCCTGAGAATAAGTAACTTTCCCCAATCCCCAGCTTTTCACAATGGCTTATCTAATACAGTGGAACTGTAGAGGTCTACACAGAAACTACACAGACATAACCGATATGCTCAAAACAATGGCACCTACAGCTGTGTTCCTGCAGGAAACGAACCTTGGGCCACAGCACACAAACATCCTAAAAAGATATAATATTTTCCGGAAAGACCGAGTGCAAGCTGGCCGACTCTCGGGAGGCGTCGCTATCATTACGCAAAGCGATGTCCCTGCAAGAGAGGTATCATTAAAGACAAACTTAGAAGCGGTCGCAGTAAACATAATTAGCCATAAAACAATAACAATATGCTCTGTGTACATACCACCACACAACACAATTACCATGCATGACCTAGAAGAACTTCTGGAACAGTTGCCTGAGCCATATGTGATAATTGGGGATTTTAACGCACACTCCTCATTCTGGGGAAGTGACCATACTGATTCCAGGGGTCAGCTCATCGAGGATTTTATTCTTTCGAATAACATATGTTTAATGAATACGGGAAAAGCCACGTACTGCTACCCCAGCTCTGGAAAAATGACCTGCCTCGATTTAGCATTTGCATTCGGTTCTTAATGATTTTATTTGGGATGTTTTAGACAACCCTCGGGGAAGTGATAACTTACCAACAGTTTTAAAGCTAACGTCAGCTACAGTCATCCTCCCTACGAAGCCACGGCGATGGAAAATTCACCTCGCCGATTGAGCACTTTCAGAACGAAGGCCACACTCGTAAAAGAATATGCCGAAACCCTTACGATAGAAGAAAGAAATAAAAAAATTGTCACATGCTTAATCTGCAGCAATAGAAGCAATCCCACAAACGTCCGAAATATCACGAAAAACACATAAAGTTTGGTGGTCAAATAAATGCTCATTGGCTAAAAAGCAGCAAAACAAGGCTTGGGGCAACCTTCGCAGATATCCCACAGCAGGAAACTTGCTCATCACAAAAGGGCTAGAGCCAAAGCACGATACATTAGACACAACGCAGGAAGGGCATCATGGCAACAGTACATATCCTCCATAAACAGCTCAATATCATCAAAGAAAATGTGGGAGCAGGTGCGGAAATTCACTGGAAATTTTACTCCGTTCACATTTCCAATGCTAAAAACACCCGGTACTCAAACAACATTAGAACAGCAGGCCAACATATTGAGTGAACATTTTTCCACAGTTTCAAGCTCATCCAACTAAACGCAAACATTTCAAAAGCACAAAACAATAGTAGAAAAACAAAAGCTTCCCTTTGGACAATGCATACATGAAGACTACAATCAGCTTATTAAAATACAGGAACTAAACACAGTACTAACATCCGGTAAAATGACAGCACCAGGCCCAGACAATATACATTATGCCATGCTTGCTCACCTCTATGAGATTGCCATATAGGCCCTCCTAAAAAATTTCAATAAAATATGGTTGAGTGGAGAAATCCCCCAAGCACGGAAAGAAGCAATAATAGTACCCTTCCTAAAACCTGGGAAACCACCAACTAGTCCCACCAGTTACAGGCCAATAGGACTCAATAGCTGTATAGCAAAATCATTCGAAAGCATTCTAAACATCAGACTAACCTTCATACTTCAGTCCCAGCAACTTTTAGATATACACCAGTGCGGCTTTAAAAAGACATGTTCCACAACCGATCACGTCGTTCGCTTTCAGAACACAGTTCGGGAAGCGTTCATCCACAACCAACACTGCATCGGGGTCTTCTTCGACCTGGAGAAGGCTTACGATACCACGTGGAGGTTCGGTATCCTCCGTGACCTAGCGGACCTAGGTATCCGCGGCAGGATGCTGGGCTGTTTGAGCGACTTCCTAAGCAACCGTACATTCAGAGTCCAACTAGACGCAACCTTCTCCAACACTTTTAATCAAGAAACTGGCGTACCCCAGTGGTGCATCCTCAGCACGACCTTATTCCCCATCAAAATGAACTGCATAGGAAAAGTAATCCCAAAATCCATAATGTACTCAGTTTACGTACACGACCTCCAAATAGCATGCACGTCTTCCAGCATACCTACCTGTGAGCGACAGATACAAATAACAATAAATAAACTGGCTACCAGGGCAGATAGAAAAGGATTTAATTTCCCCTCAGAAAACAGTAGCGGTTCTGTTCTCTTTGAGACGAGTCCTACACGATGACCCCACACTATATCTAAACCAAACCCCATTACCTGTCAAACAAGAGCATAAATTTCTAGGGATAACTTTCGATAAAAAGCTCACTTTCTGGCCACATATAAACAGCTTAAAGAAAAAAGCTTCCCAGGCCCTGAATGTGCTGAAATTACTGTCAAGAAAACGCTCGGGGACTGATAGGGCATGCCTGTTACATAGATATCGTTCTCTGGTTCGCTCTAAGTTAGACTATGGTTGTATAGTATATGGCTCAGCAAGACCGTCCTACATAAAACGACTGGATCCTGTCCACAATCTTGGTTTAAGGTTGTCTTCTGGTGCTTACAGAACTTCCCCAATAGCAAGTCTGTATGTGGAAACTAATGAACCTCCCTTAGAAGATCGAAGAACTGGACTAACTTGCACATACATCCTCAAAATCCTTTCTCAGCCCAAAAATCTCTGTTCCCAATTGTCACGAAATGCTCATCCTGAATACTCTTCAACAACAAGCCTCACGCGATTAAGCCGTTGCTCTTACGCTTCGAAGAAAAATGCCAAACTCTGAACATGCTAAATGAAATTAAAAATATTGCCCCAAGACACGAAGCGCTACCACCATGGTACACTCTCCCCACAGTGTGTGACGTCACACTAACACGCCTCACGAAAACCTGTACGCCACACGACCACATAATACAAGAATACCTAGCACTACAAGATAAATACAGAAATTATACTGCATTTTATACTGATGGGTCAAAAACTCATGCCCATGTAAAAAGCGCAGTAATACAAGGAAAAAATAAAAATACACTACGACTGCCCTCATGTTCTACAGTTCTCACCGCTGCGTGTTGTGCCATTTGTGTTGCGGTACAGAAAATAACAAATGAAAACATCAAAATCAGCATCATTTATACAGATTCACTGAGCGTCCTAACAGCATTAAACTCCAAAAATGCCACGGAGCCACTAATAGGAAGCATCATACACAATATAGTAGAGGTCACAGCACAAAAACATGTTATAAAATTCTGCTGGGTTCCCAGTCACGTTGGCATTAGGAACAATAAAAGAGCCGACTTGTGTGCTGCACAGACCAGAACCATGGAAATAAAACATTTGAATTTGCCTCCTAGGGATTACATGAAGTCAGTACATAGCAAACTAAGAGCCAAGTGGCAAGATTGTAGGGAAAATGAAGGAAACAACAAGCTGCATACCATAAAGCCCATTTTAAAACAATGGAAATCATGCCATCATAAACGGCGTTTTATCGAAGTAATTTTATGTCGTTTACGGATAGGTCACACACACATCACCCAAAACTTCTTATTAACAAAAAAAGACAAACCTGTGTGTGAAATGTGTGGTGAGGAGCTCACAGTAAATCCCATTTGAATTTCTTGTTCGAATCTCGAAGAACTTCGCAAAAAATTTTTTACGGTATTTTACAATGAACACATTCCATTTTATCCCGCATTGCTTTTAGGCGAGCAAACACTTGTCGAGTTTTCACTTGTTTGTAAGTTTTTAAAGAAAGCCAATGTTTTAAATCTATTATAATGTAGCCTCTATGCACTTAACATAACATCATCTAACCTTGTGTTTGGCGCATGATAGCCATAGTTGAATTATGCGCCATAAAACCCCATATAACTAACTAACCACTTATTTCCAGATGTTGATTTCGGGAAAGGGCCAAGCAAGTCCATGGAGATCTGCTGAAAGGGCCTTTAGGGGGGTTCAATGGGGTACAGAAATCCTGCTGGTCGGGTAAAATCTGCTCCAGTATCGACCTTAAACTGGACGGGACTTCCATCAAGAAATGCTGTTATGAACCAAGGTTCCTGATCATCGATATTGTTGACATCCCCAAGGAATACTTCCTCTGTATTAGCGGTGCCTTTCTTTGCAGTGGTATCTCCTCGTGCAGGCCGTCTCGATGACTGCTGGCGTGCAGACAAACACACTGTTGCAAAGTGACTGGTTTTTCCACAGTAACTGCACACTTTCCTCGATGCCGGGCACTGTTTCTTGAAGTGCTGTTGCGCACTGCCGCACCATTTGCACACGTTTTGGCCGGTTTCCTGTCCGCCTGAAGACTTGGCTGCTTTCCGTGGCCCGTATTTGTACCTTGGTCAACCTTTCGGGAATCGCAGCTCCTCAACTACAGCGTTTTGTTCAGCCGTCTCGCGCAACTAGTTCTGCTGCCTTTTCACAACCTCTGAGTTTCGCGCCATTTTTGTCGCAGACTGTAGAGTAAGCTTGGGATCGAGTTGCATCCTCTCGCTAAGTCCAACGTCCAAAAGTCTCACTACGAGGCGGCCACGAATGAGCTCATCCTTGAGTTCGCCGTATTCGCACGTCTCGGCATGTTTGTGTAAGTCTGTAATGAACGCCTCAAATGACTCACTGCTTTGCTGAACCCGACGGTTGAACCTTGCCCTCTCGTAAATTATTTTCGTGCAGGGTATGAAATGCTCCTCAAACTTGCATTTAACAGTAGCATAGTTCGCCATTTGAGCGCCTGTCATCTTCAGTGACGCTGAATATCTTCAGCTTCCTTCCCCATCGCGTTCAAGAAGGTATATACTTGCGTTGTTTCGTCACGGAGGTGCAGTGAAGATACGAGTCGGTAGCGTACGCACCTTGAAATCCAGCGTTTCCAATCCGCTGGGTCGTAGAAGTCCAGCTTTTCGGGAAGCTCGATGGCAAAGGGATTGAAGAAGTTCCCGCCATTTTCATGCTGCGCTGCGGCGGCCCTTTGTGTGGCGTCTTCTCTCTCGACAGGCATGCTGGAGGCTGATTGATGCGTGGTCGCTCACCACTCGGTCGTCCTCCGTGTTCACTTCACCGTTTACACACCGCTGCAACCATGTCGCGTTACCAAGGGAATGGCGACCCTTGTTAACAGCACACACACATTTATTGCACTGCCGTACCTCCAACCATGGCGCCAGCCACCGGGCAACTGCCCGCGCTCGTTTCCCGCCACTCCGTGCGTTCACCCCAGTCCCCACACAGGGTGGTGGCGCCATCTCTCGCGCCCGCACTCAACCACTATACACGACACTTCCCATTTAAATGGCACGTCTGCCTTTGTCAGGTGGGTCAGTGGCTCGGCGATGCGCGAAAATTTCGTCACAAATCGTAGGTAGTATGCTCACAGTCCGCAGAATCTGCGCAGAGCTTTCTTATCGGCCGGTGGCGGAAACATTGCGATGGCAGCTGTTTTCTGCGGGTCTGGGCGTACTCCCTCCATGCTAACAATGTGGCCTAGAAAAAGCAGCGTTTCATAGACAAAGTGGCATTTCTCTGCTTTCAAAGTTAGGCCGGACGATTTGATTGCGTCTAGTACTGTTCGAAGCCTTTTTAGGTGCTCCTCAAAGTTCGAGGCGAAGACAACAACGTCTTCTAAATATAGCGGAAAAATCTCCCACTTCAGGCCTGCCAGCACTGCATCCATTATTCGCTGAAATGTCGCTGGAGCGGACTAGAGACCCAACGGCATCACCTTGAACTCGAAGAGGCCATCTGGAGTGACGAATGCGGTCTTCTCGTGATCTCTTTCATCGACCTCAATTTGCCAGTAGCCGCTATTGAGGTCCATCGGACATTTCGTCGAGGAAAGCAATCGCCGTTTCTCTGTTAATGTGCCGGTATTCTTCGCTGAAGTTAGTCAGCAGTATTTCGGCTTGCCCTTTGCGGAATTGTGCGATGCCTCTTGCGATGCCGATTCCTCAGTCGAGAAGCAACTGCATGTTCCCCTCGATAATGGCTACAGTGTTATTCGCTCCCGTGGCGCCTACGGTGACGATGACGCTTGAGCGGGGCGACACTCACTTCTTCTTCCAGGACACTAAGTGCAACGTGATGTTCCGGAGTCCTCATCGACGGGATGACGTCGTCCGTGGAAAGTGTGATCAGCTTGGATCGCAGATCAGCTTGGATGATTGCCTGTAGTTCATTAAGGAAATCCATGCCCAAGATCACTTCGCGGAAACATTGCCGTAGCACTACGAAGGTTGCGCGATAGGTATGTCTCTTGAGAGTCACTCGCGCCGAGCATCGACCTGATGGCGTAATGAGGTGGCCCCCTGCGTTGCGAATTTGTGGGCCGTCCCAAGCTGTCGTTACTTTCCTCAGCTGCGCAGCGAATGGTCCATCCATCACCGAATAATCAGCTCCTGTGCAGAGGAGAGCGGTAACTTTCCGGCCGTCGATTACGACTTCTAAGTCGGATGTCCTGGCTCTGGCGTTGCACGTCGTGTTCGGCGTCGGGTTGCGGCTTCGTCGGGTACGTATGTGAATTGTGGGTGAGCGTGTGGTCGAAGCTTTTCCTGATGACGGCGTCGGTTTGAAGGTGGTTCGCGTCGTGGTCGAGGTTGTCATTGTATGCGGCGTCGGCGTAGTGGGTGCGACGTCTTTATACGGCGTGGTCGCTGGAGGATCTTCGTCGTTTCCTCGGCAAGCAACCTGACCTCCACAGGCTGTTTTGTTTAGTTTCCCCTACGGGGGCTAGGGGACCTTTCTAGGACAGCCGTGGCTTAGCTGCGGCCCGGTGATGCAAAACGCGCGGTGTACGGTGAAGGCGAGCGGGAAAGACGGGTTGACGACACGTACTCCCCTCCGGGAGTAAGACCGGGACATCCGTTAGCACCTCCACCAGATGTCACGTAGTGGTGACTGCAGTCGGGCGAACAGGAAAACAGCGAGAATGTCTTCCAAACGGAACTCTTTATTTGGGCTGACTTTCGCCCGCAAGGAACTGAACAACTCGGCGGCGGCGTAGCAACAAGCGTGCTCGGCGGTCGTCGAACAGTATCCTTGCCGCTGTCGGCCGTGCTGGAAAGGTACTAGAGACATTTTGGCGCAAAGTAGAATCAGCTCGGCCTGGATGCGATCGGTCGAGATACATCTAGGCGCGTCTTGCGTCACAAACGAAGCGATAAAGCGGCGTGCCGGCAGCCTTGAAGCATGAACAAACACTACAAACAAACGCTACAAAGATTCGCGGCAATATACATTGTGCTACGTCCCTACGTTGTGCTACGTTGCGCATATCTTTCGCTACACACGCGCTATGCTACACGTTTGCACACACCCACGCACCACGCATGAACGCAAGCAGGAGCCCCGAAAGCGCACGTAGCGGGCGTCTGCATATCTGCGTGGCGCCATATGGCCGATTTACCGAATATCGCGCTGGCAACATGCGCTGAATTTTGAGAAAACTCTATTCGCAAAATCGGTGATCAAGAATGCAAGAGAAGTATTGTTCTTTATGGCAACCTTGACTGAGGAATAAGTGAGTGCGCTGTCTGCCCCATGGACCAAGTAAAATTATAGTAACAGAACTCAGAAAATCAAAGAGTGACGGAAAACGAGGAGACAGTTTCCTACACTCCAGAAATGCGATCAGTTGATATATTTTGTTTTTGTCCGATGCTCTTCTCTTGTGGCCGTGAGTATTGTTCAAGCGTGTATTAATACAGGCATGCATTTCGATGCTACACCTTCGACTTGACTCAAGAAGCCACCCGAAAAAAGTACATGTGGGATAATTTGAAGTTCCACCGTGTTTCTAACCTTTAAGGGGCAACCATAAAAGTGTGTGGCATTGTACACAGCTCGACTATCGCAATACGTCACCAGCGCATGTCTCTAGAAGGAATTTAAACTTGCAAAAGTTAGCACTGTGCTGAGCTGCGAGAAGCGACTCCTTCATGGCAGAACAGCAAGACGAAAAGACTAGAAACTGAGGCAAGAGACATGGACACTAAATGGATGGCCTAGGGTACACAGTAAGGCGGAGTTTGCGACAGGAATGGGAACAGAGGTGGAAGAAGCCGTCCGAAGAGGCGCACTTTCGCCTGGCGCCATGACAAGGCGACAGCGGGCCGGGGCATTTGTCGCGGCAAAGAGGCGCCGAGATCCCCTTCGCAAACAGCGACCGAGAACTGAAAAGCGACGTTCATTTCATGCAGCAGCGTTTTCGGCATGTAGTCTAGTCAAGTCATCACCACACGCCGTCGAACACTTGGCCATAGAAGCCAGAGCAATAAACGAGGTTTCCCTTGAAGACTTCACGCGACAGCCCGAAATGGAAGCGAAATGGAAGAAGGAACGAGACAAATTGATAAAGCTTTCCGTAGTGACAACGCTCGACATCTATACATTGCTACAAAACACGGCACACTACGCATGCATTACTGCAATGTGGTATTCCAGATTTAGCACGGATTGGAACAGTTTAACGCGAGAGCATTATACTCCTGCCACAATGGCTCATTTAGTGCCACTTTCAACAAGTGGCATTCGCTTAAAGTGTCATTTGCGCACTGGCACACGATGAGCTTTAGTGACACTCGCTTCAGAACGTACTTTCCTCGTAGTGGGTTTCGTATGCTAACTCCTCTAGGTCCGGCAAGGCGAGTGCGTAGCCTGAACAGCAGTTCTCCGACATTCAAAAATTTTGTTTTGGGAATTAAAAACCTCCGTTTTATTTCCTTGATAGCGCATTTTAATGAAAGCATGTTTTAATTCGTATGCAAATGAAAGTAATGCGCGCACTTGAACAGCTACTCCCGCTTTGAAGATGACGACCCCCTTTCGCGATGGGTCTAATGAGTCCACAGGGTGTGTGTACTGAATTTCGGCGATTGTGGAGAGCGAATTCTCAAGTTTCAGCGAACCCAAATGGACAGCGAGTGTAGTTTTGCTAAAAGTGATCTGAAATCGACTGTCGGTTACTTTACAGGACGCGCATGCGCTGACCGGGAAGCGCCGGTGAGCCGCCGCGGTGGCTCAGCGGTTATGGTGCTCGGCTGCTGACCCAAAAGACGCGGGTTCGATCCCGGCCGCGGCGGCTAGAATTTCTTTGGAGGAGAAATTCTAGAGGCCCGTGTACTGTGCGATGTCAGTGCACGTTAAAGAACCCCAGGTGGTCGAAATTTCCGGAGCCCTCCACTACGGCGTCTCTCATAGCCTTAGTCGCTTTGGGACGTTAAACCCCATAAACCAAACCAAACCGAAGCGCCGGTGGGACTCAGACTGCCGCTCAGTATTTTGGGCAGCTGGCAACAATCGCTGCCGCCGCTTCTGGGTGAAAAATAAGGCCGCTTCAATGAATGGTCACCGAATATGTTTCTGCGTAAACTGATTCAAAATGAGCTACTCTTCTTATCGGAGAAAGCAGAAACGATTACCGAGAAGCGCCGATCCTACGCCATATCAGCAACCAGGCTACAGAGTATTTCCCAGGCGCGCAATCACATCGGCGCTTCCTACAGAGTTGTCGAGCTTAGTAAATAAGCAAGAGTACAACCGGTACAACAGTGAGATTAATTAAGATAAGTGATGCGCAGCTCGTGTATTATGTCATGCAACCGAGCACTAGCAGTGTGTACACAGCGACGTAAACAAGAGCAAAGGAGTCCAGTCGTCCTCACCTACGCATTTCTGGGGAAATTTCGCGCTTATACAGTTAATGTTCAGTCATGTACTATGGTCTTCAAGCACTCATTTAGCGTGTGCACAAACTATTTGCTAAAGAGAAGCAAAAAAGCGAACAACACACATGAAAATATTGCATCTCCGAATGATTATCTTTGGCTTCGTCAGTGACGAGCCGCATTGGACTACTTCATTTGAGGCCTGTTTTGTAGGCTTTTTTTTGTTCTCAATCTACTTCTCTTTCCGTTAAATCCTTTCTCCTTGTGACCTTGCTTGGCTTAGACGTTGTAATTGTATATGCACTCAAGTTGTTTCCATAGGGAGTTTTAATATAACCTCCTTTCCATAGGGCGAGTGGATGGTAATTACGATTGTTCTCTCCAGCCTAACTCTACTACAATTGTGTATGCAGTTTTGCAACTTTTTTGCGTTCAGTGAATTTGTTTTGTCTTTTCTTTCTGCCTGATAACAAGCTAATTCCATGTGCTCTATTCACTCTGCAAGAGTGGAATTTCATTGATCAGGGCGTATTGTGTACTGTGTTTTCTGTTTTTAATACGCAATACCACTGTACCGCTGTCTAGTGCTTAGGGCATGCGCCTTTGTCAAGCTGTCATTTATGACAACTTTTACTGTCGGCCTCCACGGTTCTGTACCGTGTGAGACACGAATAAAGGCGTTGTTATTATTAAAATCAACATCCACAAAACCAGAGCACTCCGGTGTTGCTGTGGCGGGAGGGCCGAGGGGGGGGGGGGGGGGCGAAGCGATGGCGACGGCTGTAGGTCAGTGCGGGTAGTGCGGGCTGTGTTCGAGCTTTGGAGGCATCCCAATATCTCGAATGAATTCGCGCAGCTCCGTGGACTATAATGTATCTCAGCCGAATGCTGTAAAAAAATTTGTCTAGCAGCACAATGCGGCAGTCGAGTCGATTGACATTCAGTTAGAAGGCATTCCAAACCCCGGTGTAGCAGGGGTATTACTTGTAACGGATCGTGACGCTTTTCGTCGTGAACATGTAGTCAGATGTGGAAATAAATCTGAAAATTGACTCGGAGTAACTACACTTTCGAAAAAATTGTATTTTATAGGTAATAACACAAAAAAAAATTTCTCGAAGCTACTGCAACATCTCTCGCCACTGCCATCATTGCCAAATAACACTCCTTTTTGCCGTGTGACAGCGCGCAGCAAAAGCTTGGTTTGGTTTTATGGGGTTTAACGTCCCAACGCGACTAAGGCTATGAGAGACGCCGTAGTGGAGGGCTCCGGAAATTTCGACCACCTGGGGTTCTTTAACGTGCATTCACATCGCACAGAACACGGGCTCTAAATTTCTCCTCCAAAGAAATTCAACCGCCGCGACCCGGATCGAACCCGCGTCTTTCGGGTCAGCAGCCGAACACCATAACCACTGAGCCACCGTGGCGGCTCGCGCACCAAAAGTGTCATTCGTTCAAGAGAAGTGCCCTTCGTGAAAGTGTCACGAAACCCTCCTGTGTGACAAGGCTCATTATGCGGAAACCCCGACGTAGCCAGTAAGCCATGCCAGGCCAGAACTACCTAGACTGGAAGGCACGCGTGGCAGAGACGCCGCACGCGAGTGACGTCCTCATCATCAATGCGACTCTCCCCTTCCGAGAAGGGAAAGACGACTTCAGTGATGAACGGAAACAGATTTCGGCGCCCCACTGCATGCCTCGCGTTGTTATACAATAAACCTCACCTGTATAACAAAGAACAGGCTCAGGCACTGGGCGATATGCCACTGTGCCGTATGACGGTGCGGGCAGGGCACTTTTTTCTTATTTCTTTTTTTAAGCCCAAACTAATATCTCTACCGCCTGACCTGATGGCGGGTCGCCTCGGCGAGATACGCTAGGAAATACGATGCCCCACTGTCCTATTCGTGCAAACGTGGCTAGATATTACACAAAAGAGAAGTCCCGGCCCCGCCGACATTTGGCGTTCAGCTTTCGGTGACTGAGGTTGCGGTGCTATGGAGCCTTCGTCGTCCAAGTTCAATCGCTCGCATCTACATCGACAGGCAAGGCAGGAAAGCGTGGCCGAAGGCGGCAGTTCACTGCCGATGAAATACGTGGCGAACCTAAAGCAGCGAAACGTGCTAAGCGAGCTGCTGCAACGACAGAACATTCAGCGCCCAAGCCACCAAAAACAACTCAGCAAAAAGCAATGCCCTGGCAGTTACTAATCATAAGAATTGCTCAGATGCCCCCATAATTTTTTCTCTGCGTTTATATTTCGTGTTTTTTTTTGGTATACCCCTCATTTGCGGAGAAGAGTAAGGACACATGGTTTGCTCTTCAGGACGCGAGGATTGTTATCCATTAAATGTCTCTCCAGTGGGGCACTCGGCTATGCATTTTTCTAGCTTGATTTGTGGGCATCTTTTTCATCAGATAAATATTCCTCGTTGCCCCAAATAGAAAGAGATGAAGACCTAATGGACGAAATCCCTTTTTGAAGTGCCTGACGACTTGCACTGGTGTAACAAAAAGCTGAAAAATAGAAGCAGGGTAAGAATTACGCTTGGAGCTTCTTTAGGGAGCGCATGGAGCTACCGGTCATCTAGATTGCACCGACCCCAAAGGTACCCGAGAACATGACCAAAATTTCAGTCGAAGTTTTACACTGTTACAATCCACTTCTTAGCTAACCCAGAACATAAACATTGGACGGCATTCCGAGACTTGCCTCATGCTCCGCGGAGCTCGCAGAAACGAAATAGAGAACAAGTTAGTGAATGGTATGGCTCACAACAGCACAAGGCGTCGCCACGCCCCTTCAAGAGCGCCTCCCTCCCGCAACCAGTCGCCCCGCACCACATAATAATTGTGTCCAAGAATGCCCAACACCCGTTCCTTCCCTTCTCACGTGCATCTAGAGCCGCATCTTTGTGCTGCGCCTTTCCATACCTGCTGAAGTAGAAACCAAAAAAAGAAAACGCCCACTTTCAATACACCTCACCCTGCATACGTCACCGGCGCACGTGTCTCTGGTGTGACGAGCAAATCATGTGTCTTCTGACCGGGAGGGCCATGCGGATACTACTCATACCCTCTTCTTACCAAGGCGTCTCTAATCGGGAGAAGAAAGACGGCGGGAACATGATTGACTCATGCAAAACCAGTTTAGAAGCAAAAGTGGGCGATTTTTCCCACAAGGACTTGTCCCTTTGACGATATGCTCTTTGACCAGGAGATCTTTTTTTTATTGCATATCCTAACATATGTTTCCAGTTTTCATTCATTTAATATTCGGAACATAGTATTTGTATTGGTTTCATGGTTTTGTTTATGGGGTTAAACGTACCCAAGCGGTTAAGGCTATGAGAGACGCCGTAGTGGAGGCATCCGGAAATTTCGACCACCTGGGGTTCTTTAACGTGCACTGACAGCGCACAGTACACGGGCCGCTAGAATTTCTCCTCCATAGAAATTCAAACGCCGCGGCCGGGATCGAATCTGCGTCTTTCGGGTCAGCAGGCGAGCACCATAACCACTGCGCCACCGCGGCGGCTGTATCGGTTGGAGGAGCACTATTTAGTTGTTCCTTTTCTTCCATTTCGACATCCTTTGACCTGGTTTTCGCGATCACTTTTTGTTGCGAAAACACCACTGGAGCCCAGCTCGACGCGTCGCGTACGTATGCTAGTGGCGGTGCGGCTACCAAACTACCTTGAGTTACCGTTGCCCAGCAACCGCTTCAGCTGCGCGCCAACCGGATGGATGGATGGATGGATGGATGGGAGCGCCCCCTTTGAAACGGGGCGGTGGCAATTTCCACCATGCGCAGCTTTTCTTTCTTTATTATTTTTTGTTTACTGTGTTGGCAATTCTCATTCAGAATCGCTATCATCTTTACCTACAGTTTCCTACAATTCTAACATTATGCCACATCTCTGCTTTTCAGCCACCAATCCTCCAATCGCTTTTTGCTAACTTCCACTGCAGATTTATTTACATGACCATTGTTATCTTTAAACCCTAGGGCCTCAGGAAGAGTGACTGTGCTTGCATCAACATCCGGATGGATACCATCATTTTTAATTATGAGGTGTGCAATTGCTTCCACAGATCTACCAAACACTGCACAAGTGTCATCTTCGTTAAATTTCTTTTTGTAGCTGCGCGTTCCAAGACACCCTGACCTAGCTTCAAAAAGTAGGGCACTGCCTCTTGAGTTACCATTAAAAAAAGCCAAGGGATTCTGACACGCGCGTGTCAACAGCGACGTAGGGGGCTATATCGCTCGTGACACGTAGATACCCACGTGACAACATAATTAAACAAAAGGGCGCATAAAATCAACATAAACCTTTTGTAATATTCAATTACAGCTTAAATAATCACCTATAATAGTACAACTGTTAGGTTTTGTTTTAAAATTTAGTCGAAATGTCTTTAAAGCGCATGAGTTAAGGCGAGGCGGCGGCCATGGCTTGCGGCGGAGTTCGCACCCATGAACTGTATAAAATGAATTGAAATTCGTCCAGACCGTCGGCTCAGAGGGACTTAGTTCGCCCACACGGAGATACTCGATGCCGAGCAAGCGTACGACAGCGTACCCAATGCCGTGCTTTTGCCCATGTTTTTACCTCCCTGTCGGACTCGGACCTGGGGCCTCCGGAGCATCTGCTGGTCGACATTGTACGTCTCTGTGAGGAAAACACGGTCGTCGCGCACTTCGGGTCCTCGATCGGCCCCATCGCAGTGAAGAAAGGTCTGCGCCAAGGGTGTCTGTCGTCGGTGAGCATCGAGCGAGAGCTGCTTAGGTCGCACATCGGTTTCCGCCTCAGCTGGCATGGATGACAACCGCTAACTGCCGGGTAAAACCTTCGCGGACGATCTAATACTGCCTGTGGAATACCCGCCAAGGATTTGCAATTTCTGCTGAGCGACTGCCAGAATGTGGTTACTCGTTTGAACCGACGGCTCAGCTCCAAGAAGACTGTGGTTGTCTGTTTGGCTGGAAGCAACACGGCGGATTGAGAATTAACCTTGGAAAATAAGACCTTCGCCCAGAGTTTATAGTTCCTATGTCTGGGAGTGGAGATGCTCGCTGGAAATCCGTTACGGCCTTCACAAGGCTACCGAAAAGCTGCCCTTACCTTCCATGGCACCGATTTGATCAGGCGCTATGCTGAATGTGTGGGCAAGCAGACAAAACTGCGGAACACTTGGCTCTCTCCTGCCAAGGCCTTTCTAGTCCACCGCGGATGACAAATTCTACAGGCGTTTGGGTCTCTATTTCCCACCCAGCTAGAGGAACTGGATCGCGATCACAGCAGCAAACGTAATATCGGAGTCCCAGTGGAGACCATCGAGAAGCACCTTGCTGGCTGTTCGGTGCTGTGTGCCGACGATACTAGGAGCACTTCTAAAAACACTGGTTGGGGGTGTCATGTGGCAGCAGTCACTGAAATGGCCACCAAGCTTACGATGTGCTGCTGTCATTTCTGTTCCAGCTGTCTATATGTGTGTGTGTGTTCATGCATGTGCATGCGTTATGTGTAGGGAGTAACTAGTTGTGTGTGCTATGTGCATGTGTTTGTGTACTCTGGCTGGGCACCACAACAGCTGTGCCCACCTGATTCAAAGGATAAGGCCACCGTCATCATCAGGCTGTCTCGACTAACTCAGCTATCCACTGTTCCACAAGGGGGAAAGAGTTATCATGCAGGATCTCAGAAGATTTGGCGTGCATAGCAATTTCATCGAGTGCAATTTCTAACTACATACAGGGCTTCGATGGCGCACTGTGCTCGATGCCACTCTGATGCTTCAAGCTATTGAAAGCAAAAAAGTTCTCTGTGCCCGCCCCTGAAAATTGTTTTTTTTTTGGTGGTTATGAAGATTCCATGAGGCATTCAAATACGAAAGACCTGAAGTGCTGTGTAGCCAGACTGTTTGTCTGGCTTCCATTGGTTACTGTCACATAAAGAGAAGTGCATTTCTGCGCATGTTTCTGTAACTAAGCTCTCCAGCAGTGTGGCCTGGAATAAAAGTCTCCTACTTTTGTTTTTCAAACGAACAGGTCAGCTTCGATGGCCAGTTCTCTAGTGCACTCAGCTGTCGGCACAGCCGATCACGCCTCGTGTTAAAGTACAACACACTCTTGCACTATGCACTGCATATTGTCATCTTCATCAGCTTCCAGGCGTGAATAGATCGGTTCACCTTAGCCTCGATCAAAGCTTAACCTCGTCTAATATCCTTGCCAGACTTGCCGACGACCTAGCAAAACAAAACCATGAGCCAATCAGGCTAAACACATGCTTTCACATGTCTGTTCAGGTGAACTATGCGAAAACCCTATCCTTCTTCGTCTAGAATTAGATCATTATTTCTTGTCTGACAGAGTGAGAACTGCAGTTGGAAATGGGGCATTGTATATCTTGGTTGCATATATGAGGATATATGCACTGATGTAAAATGTGTAAACTGGGTGCAGATAGCTTTGGGTTCTGTTTTTCGAAATGCTCGAGCAGATTCTTGTAGGATATTAACAGAGTAAAGATATTTACCGCATTTTCCTAGCTTTGTCTTTGCAAGTTTTTTTCTTTCTCGAGTCCTTTTTACAAAATAGTTTTTCCTGCTGCTGTTCTATCTACTCCTCCAATTTGAACCACTAGGTCAGCGGCCTTACCGCGGCATGTGGCTAGGTCAGTATGACTTCAGTCAAGGAGAAATTCGGAAAACCTCAATTGCTGGGCATTGCACGTGCACCCTAAAGAACCCCAGCTGGTCAAAGTTAATCTCGTGTCCACCGCTGTGGTGTTCCTAATAGCTCACGCGTCGCTGTGGGATGTTAAGTCACATAGTTTACAATTAAATTTTTTTCCAATTTCTAGGGAGCTCAAGTTAGTCTTGTGAATTTTAACGTATATTTCTCTCCATAGGAGAGTAGGGAGACATTTACACCCATTCACGCTTAATTGTTATATACGGTGGGTGAGTGGTGCCATAGGTAGAGCAGAAAACTGCATGGGAACACTTAATTTCCTCATCCTGATTATCCTTTGAAAGGATAGAGCAGACAAAAAAAACGCCTGAAACATCTTTTTTCTAAGGCAATTTAGCTGAGTCCCAGAGCCAAAAGTTGTGTGCTGATATCACTTATTTTGCAGTTCCTATAGTGACTTCAGTATGCCTGCAGTGCCAAATTTAAGAGAAGAACCTTGCTCGGTTGGCGGAAAGACTCGTTGGAGAGCTGAAGAAAAAGGCTACGCCTTCACCTCAGGGGCACCAGGAAGAGACACAGAAGAAGGTCGTGTCCATCTGGGTATCTGCACGGTGTCTCTCATCGTCTAGGAAAGATCGCAGCGTGACACAATGTGCAGGTGGTGTTCTCCGCCATTCATAAAGTTTAGAAAGTGTTTGCTGCAGTGAATAAGAGGCTGGTACCGGCCTCTTCCAGAAAGGAGGTTCAAAGGTGCACTGTGTCGCATGTAGACAAGTTCATTAGTTGCAACGAAGGGGTGGTGTGTAGGGTTCCTTTGTAATGCGCTCAAACGGCTAGGTGCTGAAACGTCAGATTGAAAGAGTGTGAAAAATTTCTTCACAAGGAAAAAACCCCTTCTTCTAACCTCGTGCTACACTGCTACAAATGCAAAGAACATGAAGATCATCTCTGCGTGCGGGACTTACATAACACGTCGATACCATGCAAGAGTAGTAACCAGATAGGCAGGCAAATTTTCACAGCATGTTGCATCGCTAAGAACTCGTACACGTGTGTAGCAAAACCATCTGTTGCTTTGCAGAGAAACGAGACAGCATTACTTAATAAGTGCCTTTCCTGTGCAGTGTAATTCTTGATGTTTTTCTGTTTTTCTTTCGTTTTAAGTTCCATGCGTTTTCACCTTATATATTTTCTGATTTTTTCATTAAACCTTCAATTCTTAGACAGTGTCCGTGTCATCTTCTCTTTTGCCGGTCCTTTGTCTGCTTTTGGCTCGTCTTCAAGATATAACTGCATCCAACTCGCCCAATACAGCGTGGTGCAAATTTATAGCCTGAACAATTTGGCTGCAGAAGCAATGTTTTTGTCGGGCTCAGCCCAAATTTACAGAAACTCGGTGCCTTCAGGAAAACATCAACAACCCACAAGTCTACGAGCACGAAGCAAATTTTTATTTTGAAGAAGTTTTGATGTCTATAAAAAGAAAATGTCTGAGTTCACAATACCATTTTGTAATTGCTGTGTAAAAAATAATGATGTGATGTGACGAAAATAAAAAGGTTGTTTTTTAAATTTAGTTCTATGCCCCTTCCTAAAACAAAAATCACACCTGACATGAAAAGCACTCTGCACCCCATTGGCATTAGTTGTTACAGAAATGGGCATGGGCCAAGCAGTGGTAGACTTATGGGTCACTCCTGGAGGAGGTGGTTTGGGGGGAGAATCACATTTGGACCATGTATTTACGGGCGCTTTTTTGTCTGAAAGATAGGGTTCAGTTTGGTTTGCCTATGTGAAATGTCTTGCTTGGGAAAGATTTTCCTCCCCATCGCGGCATAAATCCGCCCCTGGAGCCCAGTTTATGTGAACAGAGGCAGTTCTGGCAATTTCAAAATTTTGGGCATCAGCAGCATCCAGCGCCTGTGTACGTCCTTCCTTGTTTCTTGTGTCCCGTCCTTTGCGCTGCTCCACCACGAAGCATCCTTTAGCCCACACTTCCACCTTCTAACATATTGTGTGAACTGTGGCGGAGACCATCCAGCTTATTCTTGTCCATGTTGAATGTGGAAAAAGGAAGAGAAAACGTTTAATTTTGTTAAGCACGCACAGGCACATGACACAGTCTTCAAAACGTGCCTCTCGTGATGTGTTCATGTGCATAGAATAGTAAAGTGGCCCAGGGAGTCGGACTTTTATTGAGATCAGTAGTGTAGCGTAGCTGGCAAATATTCTGAACTGAGCCATGAAAACCAGGTAACCTATTTTCCTCAAGAGGAGAGCATGATATCTTGTTTGCACTCACTTATGAGGGAAAACTCTGAGAGTGATAATCAGGGTGGTATTTTAATTAAGGACAGCGCAGTGAAGCATGGAAAGTAACATGGCAGGGCAACGATAAAGGGTTTGAGGATATCCTAATGAGTTAGGGAGCAAGTAGGAGGTAAGGAAATGCTAGCTGAAATCAAGGAAATGTACACAGTGAGTATGTGGAGGACGGATAACTGATGATCCATTATACTAAAGGAATAGATTCTGTTGCAAGAAAGACATAGCAGAGAGTCAGGTGGGCAGGTCAGATTAGTTTAATTCGCAGGGATAAGGTGGCCGCATCTAGAGCAGGAGGACATGGTTAATAGGCGAGATATTGGAGGGGACTTCATCTCGCAATGGATGGAGTTCACCAAGCGATGTTTCATCAGGTGCTTCTAAGGATGAAAGTTATGTGCCTAGAAAAGGCATGCTTCCTTGTGCTTACTTTACTCGTTAGCAATGGAGGCTCTGGGAAGCAGATGATTTCAAGCATCAGCATTTTAATGGCACAAATATAGTAAGTTTCATAACTAGCCAAGTTTGACATTGAAAAAGCAACTGCATAGGTTTCAGAAATTAGAAGAGCTTAAAGGGGGTGAATGTATGAAACTTGAAGGTAAAGCATGCAAAGTCCTTTCGGGCGAGTATTTGAAATGATGATGTAAATGCTGTCTGAAATCCTGACGGCGTTGAAGCTTCTCCGCAGCGCATAGCACCAAGTTGGGGTCTGCATTATGATGTCATCGAAGGTACCGCTACATTTCCAATGCATCAAGGCTTGTTTTCAAGGAAAAAATCTAAGGTCGTCGAAAGCAAATGTCGCCTACCGTTTTTGAGCAGCACGTAACAAGGCACGACAGGGTGTGGTCGACGACAGTGAACATTTGAAATCTGGCCTTCCGTGACGTCACACCAACCTTCTCTGCACTCCTCCGGTGTTGTGAGGAAAAGGTTAAACTTACGCTTTGAATATGTCAATATTTTAAATGCTGACGCCAGAACTGTTGGCATGCTTTACCTACAGCTTGTATAGATTTGAATCCTTGAGTAGCTTGGAATTTTCAAAAAGTGGTGCAGTTGCCCTTTAGACCAGATACATATCAAGCATAATTTTGAGTGTACTCTAAACACAATATGAATGCTATGCTTATAAAAGAGTCTAAATGTTTCACATTGTTTGGTAAGCACGTCAGAATACGTTATTATTGTATATGAAAACTGCACCACAACTCTGTATCAGTCTGATGCTTGCCAGTATCGGCAACATGAGCAGTATTAGTTTTATAAGACTACTAAGCCATTTGTATCGGTAAGACAATTATGTCGAGTCAGATTTCGTCACATCCCTATGATATGAGGAGGGCATACAGCAAGCACAAGCAGTAAAGAAAAAAAATAGGTAAAGAGCACTAAGCAGAAGAGGGGAATAAAATTGTCAAATGCAACCACCTATGGTAAACGCTCACGAATGTTCATTAACACACATAGGATGTTTCGCTACCAAAAGACACGTGCAAACTGAAATGCATATACACATAATAACACTGAAGAAATAGAAAGACGCTTACAGAAAATATTCTTGGAGTGTTCAGAGACTAGGTTTTTGTACTGAAAAACATGTTGAAGTTAGTTTCTTAATTAATCATGGGGCTGCGTGGTGCATCATTTGTCAGCCAAGTCCTGTAAGGCTGAAGCAAAGGTTCCAATATACTTGTTTTCAAAATTTATAAAACAGTGCCAAGGTTGGCTTGAGGTGCGACAGTTGTAGAAAGATGTATGGTCACGGTGAGAAATGGATTTTGTATGTTTGATGGCTTTGCTGTGTGTAATGTAAACCAACATTAGCTATGCAACACGCAATGTTCTTTTGTAACATGTAAATTTGATTTTGCCTAGGGTAGCTTGAATAGTACTTCTTAAGACAAAGGAACAGTAGTCTTCCTGTCCTAAAACATTGAAAAAAGGGCCACGATTGGGCTTTATCGCATAAAGCAGATTTAAGTTACTGGCCTGTTGAAGAAATTTTCTGATCAAGGGCTCTTCTCCAAAGCATTTCTTGCCACAAAAGCTACACGCAAGGGCTGTAGAAAGCTGGCACCTACCCAGCAGCACTGGGTATTGAACCCGGCACCGTCCACATGCCAGCCACATGCCCAAACTTCTAGGCCACTGCCTAGCAGTCTTAAAATTTTATTTGTTAGGGTAACTGATAATTCAAGCAGTGTACTGTTCTTGAAGGAAAAAAAATTGTGCCAGTTACCTTAAGAGAGTAACTTACATGAACATTTCACTTCTTGTCAAGTACATGTAGATGTTGTGGCACTAGTGATGTTGTTAAGGGGCAGGCAAGATTAGCCTTGCAATGAAAAGTGCAGAGCTGGTCCACCTGTATCACGTAGTCTGTAAACAAAATACAACTCCTAGCATTGCTCTCTCACAAAAGCAACTGTGATATTATGCGTCTCGAAATGTCAAGAACAGCCTCGTCGCGTTAAATAATATTTAGTTTTCTTTCCCTGAAATCAAATACCTACTGATCCTTTAGAAATGACAAAGAGTATTTTATGTGCTGCATGGGGCCCCTGTTTTCCTGAAGGGAGAGGGAGACTAATGAATACAGGAGAGGTCTGCTTGGTTGTTAGCCCAGCATGCTACTCCAGGTGAGGGTGAAAGAAGAGAAGAAGATGAGAAGAAGAGGGTGAAAAAGAGAGGAAAAGGAAAAAATTAAAGGGTGAAAAGTGAAATATAGCATAGTCAACACTCATGGACTCACATACACACATAATTATCAAAGTGTGTCCACCAACCCATCTCCCTAAGAAAAACTAATAATGCTTTTGTATCTCATGCAGCGAAAGCCACATCACTCCAGGGTCCAAGAAACTGCTCCAGTTGCACGGGGTCATCTTGACGGAGTCCTAAAGCACTCAACAGTGCCTTGCAATGGTTAATAAAGGTTTGGCAGCAGCAGATCAAGTGTTGAAGATCCCGCACAGCACATGTCGGGCACAGATGGCTACTTGATGCACCAATTTTATGAAGATTGCATTTAGTGAAGGGAACGTCGATGCCAATTCAGTGCAGATAATTGCAGTCATGTCTATCTAAATTGTGAGGCATGCGGAAGTCACAAGTTGGGTTGATATGAAGAAGGGGTCTTTATTGACGCTGTGGATCACCCCACAAAGAGCGCTGCGTCTGCCAGGATTTAGTAGCCAGAAGTCTCGCATCATCAGTACAAGAAAAGGATATGGATGGGATCAAGGAGGTGTCGCTATGCACCGACCTTGCTGCACCGTCAGCATGCTTGTTGTCTGCGAGGCCGCAGTGAGTGGGTAAGCACTGAAGCACAACACGGTGACATAGTTTACAGGCCTCGGTGTGTAATCTGTTCAATTTATTGACGATGTACTCCTGAAGCCTTCCTGATGACTTTATCAATTGTTTGGAGAGGCAATGGCACCAATACGGCCTTTAATCGAACATTGATCTTAAGCCAGAAAGCATCCACTGCATCGACATGAGAAATATTCGCATATCCTACTATGCACTGGAAAGGATTTAGTGGCGCGGGCTGACCTTAGAAAGGGACTTCCTGGGATAAAGCTTCGCGCAAAAGGATCATAATTTACATGGTTTCTGTCCATGCCTAGCAACAATGATTTCTTCTCTATAATTCGTCCTGCAAGCTCGTCTCTCTCCTGTGTGGCGAATTGCTCATATTCAGCATCTACAGTTGAGCACACTTTTGGTAGAGTTATAACTTTAGTGCTGGAAGTTTTAGCATGTGCTACAGCACCAATAAGTTTTCGTGATCTAGGTTCGAGAGCTCCAGTTTTTCAACTGCGTCAGGGAAAACTTCCCAATTCATGTAGTGTGCCTTGCACTGCTGGGAACTTAAAAAACACCACCAATCTCAATGTACGTAGGTTGGTGATCACTGCCATAAGATTGTATGCCGACACTCCAAATTGTTGAAGACGACAGGTGCGCAGAAATCATAGAAATGTCAAGGGCACTGGATCTTGCATCTCGATAAAAAATTGAAAGTAAAGTGAAATTCCTGCTCTGTGCAATATCAAGTAACTGTCGACCTCTGGCTGTTGATGTGATGCCTTCCCATGCAGGATGGTGTGTGTTGAAGTCTGCCGTTATGATGTGCAGTGCAGGGGTACTTCGTACGATATCCTGAAGGCGGTCAACGTCAAAGTTTACACGCGGGGCTATGACACGACGGTCACTGTGAAGGACAGGTCCATGATCTTTTCAATTTTTGCGCTTCTCTCAAGTTGAAATTTTTTTCTTCATTGGATGGAGGTTGTTACTACCTGGGTGGAAGCTTGGCTTGGCAATGGTGAAGTCGAAGCACTAGCCAAGCCCGGAGTCTGAACAGTTGGAACCATGCACGTAGTGCGGGCTTGATTGAACAGAAGCTTTGCAACACTTTCTGTTCTTCCGTGTTTGCTGCATGCGTCCTGCGCAATGTATTGTCATTTGTGTGTGTATGTGTGTGTGCCAAAGAATCTCACCGAGCGCACTTGGTTTGCAACAAACTGCTACTGGTGTACAAATGTGCTTTACATTGTGAGCAATACATGCAACTGCTATCTCAGCAAACCACAAAATATCGAATTGATGGTTATGAAAGCACCAAAAACCCCAACATAAAATCGTATACTATTTATTCATTGCCAACTGCTGACAAATTGAACGTAATGCAATAGCTGCCCCTGTTATTTGAACTGCAGGGTCATTGACTGCATATCCTGTAGATATGCGTTCAGAGTTTATGGTTCATGGCAACGTGCAAGGCCTTCCCTGTCTCAACTCTCCATGTCTCAACTCTTACCTCTCAGGTGGTAGGTGATAACAGTCTAAGATGTGTAAATGTTCCTAAATAACTTTCATATGAACTATAAAAGACCTCTATCATACCTTGTTTGGTAAAGAATCAAAATATGTCCTGAGGACAGTTTAAGTTATAACTATGCAATTGTATCTTCTGTTCTTTATATAAATCTCGCATGATTTTTTGCCTGCGATTTTTCTGCCATTATCACGTTCCCTTTTGCCACCCGTGCCACCTGAACCATCCAGTTCTGGTGGCACTCGACTGTGTGCTTTGGCTGTGCGATGTTTATGGTTTCTGTATTTTCTTAGAGTTGACCGGCCCATGCAGTTCAGGACTATTGTTTACAACGCGATAGTTTTGGAGTTTGATTTCTTTGCATGTCTTTACGACTCCACATGGCAGCGTTTTTGATAAGATGCTGAGATCACTTTATATACACGCCTCGTCTTCCTTCGCATGATGAAGTTGTTAGCCTGCGTTTTTGTGCATTTGCCGTCTGTTTCTCGTTTACGCAGTTCTTTCTTTGCATCTCATAACGGGCCCTCTCTGTGGACTCATTGTAGTAGAAGCCTTTAGGCTGTAGACTATTAGCTCTGAAAATAATTTTATCAAATTGCATAACAGTCAAGGAAGTTACAATATTTTTTTTTGAGTAGCAAACTCCTTCAAGCATACGAAACAGCAAGAAGTGTATGCAATATGCAAACATGCACTGATTGCAACTTTGCTTTATGTTCTTGGAACTATATGACGCAGCAATGTTAACTTACCTTCACACCCATCACCATGAACACGTATGATTGCATATATGAGGCTTAAGGTACCCTCCACATCTTTCAGGGCTCCATTAAGTTTGAGGCAGTAGCACAGTATAATACTATACAACTGCCATCAAAATCACAGCAATAGGTCAGGTAAAAACACTATTCTCAAGACTTAAGTGGCATGTCACAGGAATAAATCTGTTTCATTCAAACCTAACATCAAAATACCCAGGTTCAAAACATTTCATGAAACTTAATCTCGGTGAGCTTTGCCTAAAAAAACATGACGAGATTACATTATTTACAGTAGCTACAGCTTTTACATTGAGCTAGTTTGATTGGTTCACTGGGGTAAGGAGAGTCTGTGCTTGCCTTGTCACTGCGTTCTAACGCAATCAGTGTGCTCAATATGTCCCGGTGGTAGAATTAGCAGGGTGACAGGTTGGACGAGCTGGATTGTTTACCTTGAGAAGAAATGTGAGTGCATGCTTATCTTGAAGTTGCTCATAAGCAAATTTCCTAGTGAAAAGATAATTAAGTCTCAAAGGTCCCTCGGCCTCGCAGGAGCATCTACAACATATGCAGGTTATGGTCAGTTAATGGTGCTTCCATTTCGACTTCTAGCTGGACATCAAAACTTTCCAGCTGGAGGTAGCTGGAAGCAAGAAATACATGTTCCAGCTGGATATGATTTCCAGTTCCATAATCTAGCTGTAAATAGAATTTTCCAGCTTACATTTAATGGTATCCAACTTGAAAAGGGCGTGGTTTCAATTTCCATGACCCAGCAAGCAATAGAAACATGTCTGGGGGATCTTGGTGAGCAGTGCGCCACCACGAACCTGACCACCACTCCTGGTCGTGCGTGACATAGCCATCTCCGGGGAAAACATCTTGGCAATTGAACCGATGCTGAGCATTTGGACCATTAATTAAGGCCCTTCAGCGGAGGCAACACACCACTTTGGCTTCAGCTTCCCGAAGACGCGGCACCTCCGGCCTGGCCCGACCGGGGGAAATCGGCAGTCGCCCTTTCCTGTCTTCCCCTTCATCTTCCAGCTGTCTTATTGCTGTTGTTGTTATGTTAATACAATGGCACATGCCCACACAGGGGCACAGTTAACTGTCCCATCTCCTGTTCTTGCCTTTTCATTTTGCGTGGGTGGCTTTAGGGCTAACCTTGCATGTAGAACTACCCTGGGTTATGCCATATATTTATTGCTGGGGGGTAGCATATATGGCGTGCATGCCAACGCATATGATGTCTACAGCACGCTGCAGACGCCAATGCAAGCACTGGCCGTAGGCAGGGCTTGCGTGCAAGTTCCTGTCCCGTCCCTTCAATGAGTTCGTGGTGGGTATTCATAGCTGGCACCGAGGCCGAAAAAACAATTATTCATGGCTACCATGCATGCATCAAATGATCGCCCTAAAAAAAGGGGGATGGACCGAAGCAACAGCTTCATTCTTTAAAAAAAAAGAGATTTCCCAAGATACCATGTGGTACGCACATAGCGAAACAGCAGAAAAAAAATGAAGCCGTTCAACACTGCTGAACATGGTTACAGAGCGAAAACTATGGCCTATCGGGCAACTAAGTATAAATAAGCGGCTTGGCATCTGTAACGTTGAGTGTGTTCCGAACACGGGTGGTGGTGGTGAAACTTTATTTCCAGCAGATATAGAGGAATTACTCAAAGTTGCCCCTCGCTTAAACGATGGCCGCTATCCCTTGGCCAGCGGCGGCATCTTCAGCCAGCTGGAGGGGCTTGATCTGTGTCCCTGGGTCGAGGCTGAGCAATAGAGCTTTCCAATGATCAGATTCGGTAATGAATCGGTTGGTTGGTTGGTTTATGGGGTTTAACGCCCCAAAGCGACTAAGGCTATGAGAGACGCCGTAGTGGAGGGCTTCGGAAATTTAGACCACCAGGGTTTCTGGGTAGGGACTGCGGGCAGTTCCAGATCATTTGATTTAGATTGGCTTAGCTATCACAATGTTTGCATTTGTCTGAGTAGAGTCCTTCCGAATAGAAGCTACATAATCGGGGATTTGGATAGGTGTTAGTTTGAAGATTACGCCAGGCTTTGGCCTGTTTGGAGAGCATTTTATCTTCTGGGGGGAATCTGCGTCTTGCAAGCCTGTAGTGCTGCAGGATTTCTCTAAGAAAACAACCTGTCCTTGCCGGACCATAGGGTGGGAGGGCTGCACGACCCAGCTCGGCGGGACAGTTCTCGAACTAGGTTATGAGCCGCCTCATTACCAGCAAGGGAGACATGAGCAGGCGTCCAGATTAGGCAAATCCGCCGTGTGGGCTGATAATTTTGCAGAATCCGTGCTGCTTGTGGGGCGATTTTTACCAACGTATAAACGTATCGCCAATTTTGAGTCGGTGACAATGGTTTCTGCCGAGGATCCCGCAATGGATAGAGCAATGGCTGTTTCCTCTCCAACATATGTGTGTGCTGAATGCATATAGTGCCCCCAGTTATGAGTGTACCCCTTTCCGTGGTGACCACAGCTACCGTCTTGTCAGCCGAAGAATCTGCTGTATCTACATATACCAGAGAAGTATCAATAAGAAAGCGTTTTCCTAACGATTTGGCTCTCTCTGTACGACGTTCAGCGTGGAAATCTGGGTGCATGTTCTCAGGTATTGGAGGAATGACCAGAAGCTGGCGTATATGTTTGGGATGGACACTGAATAGGCAGCACACCCACCCTGGCAGGTGGCAGTTAATGGTTGATAGCGAGTGCAATTGCTCACCTAATGAACGCTGCGGCTTATTGCAGCAGTGCCACGTGTCTGCCACTACGTTGCCAGCGCCCACATGCAGCCAACATCTCTTTCTCATCACACCACGTATACCTATCAGCACGATTCAAGCATCCACTAGCCGGAGCCAGTTATGCGCACTTCCTTTCCTTAAAATCATCTCAATGTAAAACGTTTTTAACGCCACTGAACACAACGAATGCCGACGGCCTATTGCTTCAGTGCCGCAATTCTTCCACAACGTTGTCAATGCCAACGCATGCAGCGCACAACTGCACTGCCACATATCTTGAAGCACGACTTGAGGCAGTTATGCGCCTTTCCTTTGCTTTCCAAACTCCCGCTCCATTGGTTTTATAGCTTAAAGCGTTACTAAGGTGTCCACGGTCCCTGGGTGCCAGTTATATATGTGCCTTTCCTTTGCTTTCGAAGCTCAGGGTCATTTGAAGGTCAATTTTGCATGGTCCGTGATTGAAGCCCGAGGTCCCGTAGTGAAGCTTTCGCTTCAAAACAGTTTGAATCATTTCACTTGAGATCCCAGCAATGTACAATATTCCAAACTCGCATAGCGACCGAGCTTGGAGACATCCCTGCCTCCATTATGCGCTCACAGATCACTCTACACAGTAAAGGGCATAATTTGGACCTGAACATGGTTTCCTGACTCTCACTGAAAAACTTTGAGACCAGAACGTCCCCGCGATGTCCATCGTATAAAAAGATCTCAAAAAACAAGAAGGAAACTTAGCCTCCAGCCAACTCCCAATGTGCACTGAACCTCCCCTGGACGTCCTGAAGACGTCTTGAACGTCCGCAGGACGGCAAAAGTAGTTTCAATGCCCGCGCGCTCACTGAATCCAAAGACCATACATCCCAATTAAATCCCAAACGGTGCTTCAAGTGTCAAAATATGGCCATGACTCTCTAAGCTGTCGCAGCCGCCAAACCTGAGCCAAATGTGCATCTGATGAACACAAATCCAATGACTGCACCTCAGCACCAAAGTACACTACTGTGGTCACCCTGCGTACTAGAGATCATGCCCACATATCCTACGCTCAAGAGAGCTCCGCCTAAGCGAAGGCAAAATGGTCACTGTGACCATCACCTCCCTAGAACCTGGAGGCGTTCGTTGGAGGTCCGCAGAGTAGCTGCAGGCGTCTCCCGATTGCGGGAAGCCTTCAGAGCTGCCAACCCAGGTGCATTTGTCACAGGTGGCCGAGCAGTCTTTGCTGCGTTTGCCGGGGGCGCGATATGGCCCTGCCTCCGGCTCAGTGTGTATTGGACGGTGTGGTTCTCCACTCCATTGCTCCACATCGGTAGCGAGAGCTACGTTACCTGCAGTCTCTCAGTTTCGCTGTGGGCCTTCGGCGCCACTTGTACGATTGCGCGAGGAGCCGAATGACGTCACAGCCACGCCTTTCCTCTGCCCGGGAGGCGCCGCCGAGTGACATCCCAGCTGCCGGCGCCGCGCTCCGACGCTGCTCGCCTCCGACCGAGACTGCGCATGTGCGACACGCAGCTGGCGTGTCGTGCTCTATTGCACATGCGCGGCAAGGGGAGGAGGAGGGTCGCGGTGTATAAATGACGGTGATGCGGCAGTGGAACAAGCAAAACAAATAGACGTAACAAGGGATATACCGTACCTCTCGCTGTGTATAGCCTGGCATAGGTGAGCTAAGCCACTGCCAATTTTTTCCTGTGAGCAAGAACATTCCTTGTGTTTGTGTGAATCGTCTTCGCACTTCCTGAAACATTGCATTTTCCTTAGTCTTAATAGTTATCTCTTTTCTTCCAGCTGGAAATAAATGTGAAAATCGAAATGAATGCGTAAGTGCTAACCCCCTTTGTCCTAACTGCGGTAAGCCCCACGAGGCAACGTTTTTCTGCTGCACTGTTTACCAAAATTAGAAAAATCATCTACAAGTACATTCCAACAATACCGACTATAAGTGAGCAAAAACTGCTTTAATTGAACAAAACCAAATCCAGGGAAGTCACCGCAAGAAAAATTCATCACCGGGGAAGAAAGCTACTCAACCACCGCACAAAAATAAAGGCAGTCATCTGTGCATTAAGGACGTGCATGGTTGAATTCCCTCCTCTTCCACCGCATCAAAACGTTGAGCCATCTTCTGTAGCGAGTACACATGTGAACACTTCATGGCAGCCGCAGTATGCAACCAACCACCCACGCGAAACATCTGTTCACCAAAACTTTGTTCACCAACTTTGTTCATCTGTTCATCTTCACCAACTTTGTTCATCTGTTCACCAAAACATGCTAAAATGTTCAGCACTAAGGTTATAACCCTACAGAAGGTGTACTTAGCTGCAGATAGCGATTATGAGCGACTTCGAGCAATTCGCCGCAGAGCAGACAGACGAGCATGCCGAATGAATTATAGAGAAGACATCAGAGTTGTTAGGAGTGCACAGAAACATGTTCAGCGCCATTTGGACAAGCTTGCAAGACGGGAATGGCGATCCTTTTGCGCGAAGCTTTATCCCAGAAAGCCTCTTTCTAAGGTATGTAGCAGCTAGTGTATGCAGACAGTCAGCCTGTGCCACTAAATCCTTTTAAGGGCTTAGGTGTAAATGCGAATATTTTTCGTCTCGACGCAGCGGAGGATTCTTGTTCTAAGATCATTGCTCGATTAACAGCCGTATTGATGCCATTGCCTCTCCAAAGCTTTACCCCTTCACCTAACACTGTCCTCCATGACGAACTGTTCTCTACGGAAGAACTCCATGCGGCTCTGGCAGCTACCAATAAAATGTGTAAGCTACACTGATCTTTCTCACTTGAGAAGTAAGGCCAAGGTTCAGCTCGCAGTTTATAACACCTCCTAGGAGTCCGGCTGCCTTGAAACATGCTAGAAGCATGCACATGTCATTCCTATTCTCAAGCCTTGAAAACCATCAACTGACTTAAGCGCCTACCGTCGCATTGCGCTTTTAAGCTACATCGGAAAGCCGATGGAGAAAATGGTACACTCCCGCCTTACCTGGGACTAGATGAACAGGGGAATTTACCGTCCGCCCATGTCTGGTTTCCAAAAAGGATGCAGCACCAGCATTATTGCCCATACCAGTTGTGTCAAACGCAGCACAGCAGAGTGGTCTATGACCATTGCTGTGTTTCTTGACATGAAGGAAGCCTTTGATAATCTCACACATTAGTCAATTCATTCAGCCTTACAATCAGTTAGCATTGGTGGACGAATGTATGACTGGCTAGGTGACTATCTGCATGAAAGATGAATTTTCACGTCAGCAAGTTAAGGTGACACAGCTCTGCATCATATATTGTGCGGAGTACCTCAGAGGGGGATTTTAAGTCACACCCTTTTCAATATCTCACTTGGCTTAGAGAAATGGTTACCACCTACAGTTGAACTCTCCCTCTATGTACATATATGGTGTTCCGGATGCAACAGGCGCATTGTGGACGTCTGATTACAGAGGGCAAAACGCTGCATTGAATCATTCTTAAGTCAGCATGGTCTCAGCATGTTGCCAGATAAAAGCCCAGCAATTGCATTTTCGAGGCGCGATCTTTCGCGCTACGTGCTGAAAGTTGCTGGTCCCCCAATACAATACGTCACCAGCCATAAATTCCAGAAGGTGACGCTTGACAGGTCGCTATCATGGTCCCCACATGTGCAACAGCTGAAAGTCAAGCTCTCCTCTTGCGCCTCTATCATTTGTATGCTCTCCACTATCGAGGCTGCTCTACACCTTCCTTACTACGTCTGTATGGAGCGCACTGTGAAGGCCTTCACTACAGTCTCCCAGCTCTTCAGGGTATTTCTCAAGCAAATATTAAAATCCGTGAAGCTATGCAAGCTAAAGCCTTGCGAATCTGCATGGGCCTTCCCAAGAACACCTCCACAGTGGGTACTCTAGCAGAGAGCAGACGCCTATCTGCATCAGTACTGTTAACCCTGGAGCTCCTTTGTGCCGAGGTGCGGTTTGTGGCTCGTGTACTTAACCATCCATTCACAGAGTACTACATAGAGGAAGTTTCTGATTTCTGACCTTCTTCCATAAAAATACCAGCACTCTGTCACAACCTCCTCCCCATCTTAGAGGTACATAGCATGGCACATCAGGACAACTGTCCCTGGCATTAAAATAGAAACAAACACCCCTGATCCTGCACTTGAGTACTTTTCTCTTGAGCGCATTTATGGTTGCTACAGTGTGCACCGCTACATCTACACTGATGGCTCTGACACTTCCATCTCATCAGCAATTGGCACCTGGACTCCGTCATTGTGCACCACAACTACAGCGACTCGACGACTGCTACCGAGCTGGCTGCTCTAAAAGCAGCGTTTACTTACATTCTGCAACAACTGCCAACAGCGGGGGTTATCTTCAGTGACTCTCGCACGGCACTAAAATCGATAAAGTCATCACGAAGCCTTCAGGAGCACATCGTCAATGACTTGAACAGATTACACACCGAGGCCTGTGAGCTACGTCACCGTGTTGTGCTGCAGTGTTTACCCGCTCACTCCAGCCTCGCAGAAAATGATCATGCTGACGGTGCAGTGAGGTCGGCACATGGTGACACATCCTTGCTCGCAAACGTACCCTTTTCTCGTTCTGATGGCATGAGTCTTCTGACTACTAAATGCTGGCAGATGCAACACTCTTTTTGGTGTAATCCGCAGTGTCAATGTAGACCCCTTCTTCATATCAACCCAACCTGTGACTTCCGCATGCCACGCAATTTAAATATACATGATTGCAATTGCTTGCACTGAATCCGCATCGACATTCCCTTCACTAAATGCCATCTTCATAAAATTGGTGCATCAAGTAGCCCTCTGTGCCTGGCATGTGGTGTGCGCGGAGATCTTCAACACTTGATCTGCTGCTGCCAAACCTTTATTAACCATTGCAAGGCACTGTTAAGTGCTTTAGGACTCCGTCAGGATGACCCCGTGCACCTGGAGCAGTTTCTTGGACCCTGGAGTGATGTGGCTTTGGCTGCGCTAGGGACAAAAGCATTATAAGTTTTTCTTAGGAAGATGGGTTGGTGGACACACTTTGATAATTATGTGTGTTTGTGAGTGCGGGAGTGTTGACTATGCTATATTTCACTTTTCACAATTTATTTTTTTCCGTTTCCTCTATTTTCACCCTCTTCTTTTCATCTTCTTCTCTTCTTTCACCCTCACCTGGAGTAGCAAGCTGGGCTAACAACCAAGCAGACCTCTCCCGTATTCATTAGTCTCTCTCTCCCTTCAGCAAAACAGGGGTCCCATGCAGCACATAAAATACTGTGTGTCATTTCTAAAGGATCAGTTGGTATTTGATTTAAGGGAAAGAGAAATAAATAATATTTTTTATTTTTTATTTGAAAACGTGACGAGGCTGTTCTTGACATTTCCACACGCATAATCTCACAGTTCCTTTTGTGATAGAGCAGTGGTAGGAGTTGTATTTTGTTTACAGACTATGTGATACAGGTGGACCAACTCCGCAATTTTCAATGCAAGGCTAATCTTGCTTGCCCCTTAAAGGGAGACTGAGGTGGTTTTCGAATCAGCTAATTTTTTATGGTTTTGAAGTAGTGTCATTGCTGATCACGTCAGTGAAATTATTTTTTCGATTTTGGCCAAAACAGTGGCGCAATCACCAATTAAAAACGCGATGTTTAAATCTCCCGCGCCGCGCGCGACCGCAGGAGAGGAGAACAGCGGAGAGGGAAACCTCGTCCATGTCGGCCAACGTGACGTCACGTTGAGGAGCCAGGGATACTTCGGCGCACCCGAGAGAGCTTTCAGCGCGCGTTGTTTCTCGTGCTGCATGCGTTGTTCCTCGTACTGCGTGCGTTGTGACGTACAAAGCGTGTCAGCCGACCTTGAGAATCAGATTCAACACGAGGTACTACTCTGCTTTCGTGTCCACGAACAACTACGCCCGCGACTTTGTCGTCTTCCACTGTTTTCCGCAAGATCATACGCTCGCAGCGCAAGCGCTCGCTGCTTTGACGAAGAATTCAAGCCGACCAAAGCAAGCGTACTCTGCTCGAATAACTTTCGTGAGACCGGCTACATGCAGAGCTTGTCCCTAATGTGATCTCTGGACATTTCGGTCGCGGCTGAACCATGACGCAGTTCCTTTCATTTCCTCGCGCATGAGAGGCGTGGCACCATTTAGAAGAAGCGCCTCTTCTAAAAGCAGGAACATGCTCACTAGAAACATGCCCCTGCAGCAACCTAATAGAGGCTCAAGCATGTGTTGCTCTTCTCAGCTTATAGGTGCGGCCAGACCACCTGAATCGTGCTCAGCAAGGCTCGGTTAGTGATTTTATACTCGGTTCGACGTGTCCAAGCAAGCAAGCAAAGCAAAACACAATAAAGCAAAGCAAGCAAGCATTGAAGCTCTTCATATGCGGCATCTCGTTTAATCGTATCTAAGCGATTAAAATGAAAGCGTTCGTCGTTCCGATTTCGGATGCAAATTTAACAGAGAAATGAATGCCAACAAAGTTTATGCAAAAAAACATCATGTCCCGCAACCTTAGTCAGTTTCGTCTTCAAGTTGTGGCAGCGAACGAGTTGCAGCTAGCTTGGCCTATAAACACACATATAGTTGGCCACTACTTCACTGAACCTAAACTGCAAATCTAGGAAGGGCGAACGTTTCCGAGGCAGCGATTAATATTTTCTGGCATCTGCTGAACGCGCCACGAGTGAAGCAGCAGCCTTGTGCGCGTATTTAGCTTGGTTTCCAGCGCACAATGATTCCTTCAATATCCTGTGGTCACATGCCTCGTAGTGCTTGGCCACTGTGCTTCGCTAATTCTGACATCGGCTTTGTGCTGCTTCATCGTTTCCTTGAAATACTTTCTTGCCCCAACCTACGCCGGGTAGTGAGAATAGGATTTTTTGTACACAGCGCTTTGAGCCTTTTGTTTAGGATGAAGCTCTTTCGGGCGAGCCAGGAGGCGTCCGGTGGTGGTAATTGACTTGCGTATTGTTTCGCACCCCTTCGTTTCCGAGAATACCAGCCGAGGTTGTGCTGGCACCTTTTACGCATGATCTGCATACGTGTCTTTCACGCTAGCGTATGCTTGTGCTAGGCGTATAATTTTTTGCTCGTGTCTTTTTTGCTTTCAGGTGATACGTGGAATGAACAAACTGTAGTATCCTTTTCTTTGGAGGTGAGTAAAAAAATAGTCGCCATATTCGCTTTTACAACGCCACGGAAAGCTGCGATCTGCGCTCAGCGCAGCGCCGGATCCGCATCGGCAGCTTCTCCAGTCCTCAAAATAACGTCACGACCTCGCTTGACCAATCACGGGAGGCGGCGCGCCGCGCGGCGTGCCCCGCGGCACAGGCCGCATATTTCGGCTAAAAAAGGCAATTCGCGCTTGTTTTTGCCTTATTTGGATGCGATATTCGAGCATACAGCATGAAAAACTATAGGACGCCGCTGCCAGCCGGATTTTCAAAAAAAGTGCTTCAGTCTCCCTTTAACAACGTCACTAGTGCCACAACATCTACATGTACTTGACAAGAATTGAAATGTTCATGTACATTACTCTCATAACGTAACTGGTACAAATTTTTTTTCCTTCAAAAAAAGTACACAGCTTGAATTATCAATTACCCTAACAAAAAAAATTGTAAGACTGCCTAGTAATTGCTAGGCAGTGGCCCAGAAGTTTGAGCATGCACCTTGCATGTGCACGGCGCTGGGTTCAATCCCCAGTGCTGCTGGGTAGATGCCAGCTTTCTACAGGCCTTGCTTTTAGCTTTTGTGGCATGAAATGCTCTGGAAAAAAGTGCCGGAGCAGACAATTTCTTCAACAGGCCGGTGATTCGGTCCACTATCCAATAACTTATATCTGCTTCGTGCGATAAAGCCCAATTGTGGCCCTTTTTCTAACATTTTGAGACAGGAAATGTAGCATTCCTTTGTCTTAGGAAGTACTATTCAAGCTACCCTAGCCAAAATCAAATTTACATGTTGCAAAAGAACATTGCGTCAGAAGCCAACAGCCACAGAAACCAAGGGGCACAGGGGATTTTTTTCTTAATTAAATTAATTATTTGTCGTGTTGATCAATTTAGAATATTACTGAACATGTTATCGCTTAATGCTAATTGATTAGAAAAGCAGAAGAAAAAACAACCACATGCCGCCGGTGGGATCCGAACCCACGACCTCCGAATTACGCTCCGGACGCGTAATTCGGAGGTCGTGGGTTCGGATCCCACCGGCGGCATGTGGTTGTTTTTTCTTCTGCTTTTCTAATCAATTAGCATTAAGCGATAACATGTTCAGTAATATTCTAAATTGATCAACACGACAAATAATTAATTTAATTAAGAAAAAAATCCCCTGTGCCCCTTGGTTTCTGTGGCTGTTGGCTTCTGTCGTATTTATAACGAGCCCCTCAATCCCCTTCTCTTGTTTGCTAAAGAACATTGCGTGTTGCATAGCTAATGTTGGTTTACATTACACACAGCAAAGCCATCAAACATACAAAATCCATTTCTCACCGTGACCATACATCTTTCTACAACTGTCGCACCTCAAGCCAACCTTGGCACCGTTTTGTAAATTTTGAGAACAAGTATATTGGAACCTTTGCTTCAGCCTTACAGGACTTGGCTGACAAATGATGCACCACGCAGCCCCATGATTAATTAAGAAACTAACTTCAACAGGTTTTTCAGTACAAAAACCTAGTCTCTGAACACTGCAAGAATATTTTCTGGAAGCGTCTTTATATTTCTTCAGTGTTATTATGTGGTATATGCATTTCTGTTTGCACGTGTCCTTTGGTAGCGAAACATCCTATGTGTGTTAATGAACATTCGTGAGCGTTTACCATAGGTGGTTGCATTTGACAATTTTATTCCCCTCTTCTGCTTTGTGCTCTTCACCTTATTTTTTTTTCTTTACTGCTTGTGCTTGCTGTACGCCCTCCTCATATCATAGTAATGTAACGAAATCTGACTCGACATAACTGTCCTACCGATACAGATGGCTTAGTAGTCTTATAAACTGATACTGCTATTAAGGGAGTAATTACTCATTGACGTCCACCCGAGCGCAGCCATACGGCCACAAAGGAAAGCTATACAGCTTTCACAGAAACTTCGTAGTTAAAGAAAAATTCGTCCTGGTCCGGGGTTCGAACCCGGGACCACCGCTACACCGGAGCAGTCGCTCTACCAATTGAGCTAACCGGGACGGCAAGCTTATGGTAGGGCGAGAGCGAATTGATCTATAACTCGAAGTGGGAACAGTGTTTGACCAAATATTTAGGGGAATCCCCCAAGGTGGAGTAGATTTGTAATAAGGGAGTAATTACTCATTGAATGAGTAATTACTCCCTTATTACAAATCTACTCAACCTTGGGGGATTCCCCTAATTATTTGGTCAAACTAATACTGCTCATGTTGCTGATACTGGCAAGCATCAGACTGATACAGAGTTTTGGTGCAGTTTTCATATAAAATTATAACGCATTCTGACGTACTTATCAAACAATGTGAAACATTTAGACTCTTTTATAAGCATAGCATTCATATTGTGTTTAGAGTACACTCAAAATTATGCTTGATATGTATCTGGTCTTAAAGGGCAACTGCACCACTTTTTGAAAATTCCAAGCTACTCAAGGATTCAAATCTTTACAAGCTGTAGGTAAACCATGCCAACAGTTCTTGCATCAGCATTTAAAATATTGACATAATCAAAGAATAAGTTTTAGCCTTTTCCTCACAACACCGGAGGAGTGCAGAGAAGGTTGGTGTGGCGTCACGGAAGGCAAGATTTCAAATTTTCACTGTCGTCGACCACACCCTGTCGTGCCTTGTTGCGTGCTGCTGAACAACGGTAGGCGACATTTGCCTTCGACGACCTTAGATTTTTTTCCTTGAAAACAAGCCTTGATGCATGGTAAATGTAGCGGTACCTTCGATGACATCATGATGCACACCCCAAATTGGCGCTAGCGCTGCGGAGAAGCTTCAACACCGTCAGGATTTCGGACAGCATTTACATGATCATTTCAAATACTCGCCCGAAAGGACTTTGCATGTTTTACCTTCAAGTTTCATACATTCACCCCCTTTAAGCTCTTCAAATTTCTGAAACCTATGCAGTTGCCTTTTCAATGTCAAACTTCGCTAGTTATGAAACTTATTATATTTTTGCCATTAAAATGCTGATGCTTGAAATCATCTGCTTCCCAGAGCCTCCATTGCTAACGAGTAAAGCTAGCACAAGGAAACATGCCTTTTCAAGGCACATAACTTTCATCCTTAGAAGCACCTGATGTAACATCGCTTGGTGAACTCCATCCATTACGAGATGAAGTCCCCTCCAATATCCCGCCTATTAACCATGTCCTCCTGCTCTAGATGCGGCCTCCTTATCCCTGCAATCAAACTAATCTGACCTGCCCACCTGACTCTCTGCTATGTCTTTCTTGCAACAGAATCTATTCCTTTAGTATAATGGATCATCAGTTATCCGTCCCCCACATACTCACTGTGTACATTTCCTTGATTTCAGCTAGCATTTCCTTACCTCCTACTTGCTCCCTAACTCATTAGGATCTCCTCAAACCCTTTATATTTGCCCTGCCATGTTACTTTCCATGCTTCACTGCGCTGTCCTTAATTAACATACCACCCTCATTATCACTCTCAGAGTTTTTCCCTCATCGGTGAGTGCAAACAAGATATCACGCTTTCCTCTTAAGGAAAATAGGTTATCTAGGTTTTCATGGCTCAGTTCAGAATATTTGCCAGCTACGCTACACTACTGATCTCAATAAAAGTCCGACTCCCTGGGCCACTTTACTATTCTATACACATGAACACATCACGAGAGGCACGTTTTGAAGACTGTGTCATGTGCCTGTGCGTGCTTAAAAAAATTAAACGTTTTCTCTGACTTTCAGCCTTATTGTATTGTCTTCCTTTTTCCACACTAAACATGAACAACAATAAGCTGGATGGTCTCCGCAGCAGTTCACACAATATGTTAGAAGGTGGAAGTGATCTGGGCTCAAGGGTGCTGCTGATGCCCAAAAATTTTGAAATTGCCAGAACTGCCTCTGTTCACATAAACTGGGCTCCAGGGGCGGATTTATGCCGCGATGGGGTGGAAAATCTTTCCCAAGCAAGAAATTTCACATAGGCAAACCAAACTGAACCCTATCTTTGCAACCACGCGTGGATTTGCGACCACGCGTGGCAACTGCAAGCGCCTCTTCTTTTCACTGTTATAGCCATCAAGACAACGACCACACGACTGACAGTTCTGTTTGTGGCAAGCTGGCTGCTCCGTGATAACTGCCTTGGGAAGTGACGTCATCTTTATCGTCGTGAACAGCGCCACCACCAGCTATATAAGGACTGCATCACCTCTGTTTCCCTGGGATTTGCGACCACGCGTGGCAACTGCTGAGCGCCTCTTCTTTTCACTGTTATAGCCATCAAGACAACGACCACACGACTGACAGTTCTGATTGTTGCAAGCTGGCTGCTCCGTGATAACTGCCTTGGGAAGTGACGTCATCTTTATCGTCGTGAACAGCGCCACCACCAGCTATATAAGGACTGCATCACCTCTGTTTCCCTGGGATTTGCGACCACGCGTGGCAACTGCTGAGCGCCTCTTCTTTTCACTGTTATAGGTATGACGTCTTAATCACTGTCCTTAATACTGTAGTCGATTTTATGTGGTCGTGATCCCCATTGTGGTTCGCTGTGTTGTACCCGTGTAACGCTATGGGCATTGATGTAAGCACTTACAGGGCCCGTATCGGCTCCTTTCTACCGTTTCGGCAAAGTGTGAGCAGAAAACCTGAGCGCTTCGGTGCAGGATGTAACTTCATAAGCGGTGTTTTTCCTAAGCCTGCCACAATGTTAGCATTGATGTGCATTGCTGCACTATTGCTCTGTGCTGGTGATGTCGAGGCTAACCCTGGACCGAAGTTGGATGATGTTCTGACATTGCTGAACAAATTCCAAAATGAAAATGAAGAATACTTTAGCAGCACCAAAACAGCACTTGATGAAATACACAAGGCTATTGAAGACTTAAAAGACAGGGTTGGTGTCATTGAAAGAAGCGTGAGTAGCGTACCGAAAATTAACGACGATGTTTGCACTGTCAGCGGTACTGTTGAAGATGTTAAGTGCTCATTATCGCAAACGCAGAGAAAACTGACTAATGTCGTTGATGACTTGAATAATCGAATGAAACGGAACAACGTGCTTGTTAAAGGTCTTCCCGAACTTGACAAGGAAGACTACAAGGAAACAGAGCGAGTTTTTCGTGAGTTCCTCTCACCTCACTTTGGTGTCGAGATAGGCGAAATTGAACGTGCACATCGTATAGGAAAACAACGCGCTGGCGCTCACCGGCCAATCATGATCAAATTTTTAAATTTTAAGGCAAAAAATGAAGTCATCCGCAATGCCCATAAGTTGAAAGATGTTTCGCCCAAGGTATGGCTGGAAAAAGATTATTCCCCGCAAGTTCAGTTAGAACGTAAAAAGCTGCGGGACTTCGCCAAAATCAACAAAACTGAAAATGAGCGCTATGCTGTCCATTTTAATAAACTCAAATTTCGCGACACTTTGTACCGTTACGATGCTGCAACTGACCAAGTTGTGCAGGTTTCAACGCTGGCTTCTACGCATGATGTCAACCTGTCGGCGTGACAGGCAGACCGAAATGCAGTAAAACAAAAAACCGCATGCAATGTATCCATCCTCATGGCCAATTTCCGTAGCTTACTTCCTAAACTTGAAGTGACGAAAGCAATGATGCACACATGTGAAGCTGATATTGTTCTTGGCACTGAAACCTGGCTGACCGGAGACGTACCAAATTCTGATCTGTTGTTTCCAAGTCATTTATCAATATTCCGCAAAGATAGACTGACTGCGAGAGGAGGGGCGTCATGATCGCGGTAAGAAGCGACTATCAGCCATCTCTGTTTCCTCTTGACACGCCTCTTGAACTGCTGTTTGTGACGTTACGGTTTAGTGGTATGACTTATGTAATCGGTGTTTGTTATCGACCACCTGACTGTTGGTCAAATTTTGTTGAATATTTTCATTGGGCCATTGAATGCATCTTTAACAAATTCCCGAAATGCACCCTTATTTTAGGAGGAGACTTTAACTACCCTGCCATTGACTGGCGTGTATCATTTGGAGATTCCCAGGGTAGCCTGTATCACTGTTCCAACTTTCGCAGTACTCTTGACTTGTTCAATCTAACTAAGCTGGTGCATGAGCCAACACGTGGAAAACATATCTTGGATTTGATCTTTACTAATCAACCTCACAATACAGAGGTGCATGTGTTAGAATGTGTTAGCGACCATAGCTTTGTACACTGTTTACACCCGATACAGGCTCACACAAAAACAGCCGCTAAAAAATATATCTTGAACTACGCCAGAGCGGACCAAGACAAAATGAGCCGAATGCTAGCTGACTTTGTAACCGCATTCCATCATAACTTTGAGGAACGCAGCACAAATGAAAACTGGATAATTTTCCGCGACAAGTTGAAGGAAATTGAAGCAGTTTGCGTACAAAAAATTCAGATCAAGACAAGAGTTGACGCTCCTTGGTTCACGAAGGAAATCAGGAAGCATCTGAACGGAAAAAAAAGGGCATACAGAAAGGCTACTCAGGCTAACGCACCCCGTGATTGCCAAAGGTATAAAGACCTATCATCTTGGGCGGAAAAAAGTACAAAAGAAGCAAAGGACCGCTTTTTTAATCATACGCTTCCGAACCTGTTAAAAACAAACCCGAAAAAATTCTGGCGTGTTGTCAATCCTAAAGATTCAAGCGAGTTAATAACACTAAAGGAAGTAAATGGAAATTCGGTCCCCGTAGAAGCAAGTGCGGAACATCTAAACAGTCATTTCAGCCAAGTATTTAAAGACGAGGCACCTATTTCCGAGCACTTTCAGCTTCCCGTTCCATGCATTGCTTATCATTCTAATCCTATCACTATCACAACAGATAGGGTTCTTCGGGCGATTGATAGGCTTCCATTAAGTTCCAGCCCTGGTCCTGATGGCATAGGCACAAAACTTCTAAAGCTAACGTCTCATGTGTCGGCATTATTGTTATCACTTTTATTCCAGCAGTCTTTGAACAGTATCTGTGTTCCAGACGATTGGCGAACTGCACTCATTATACCAATATTTAAGTCTGGAGATATTACAAATCCCAACAAATACCGACCAATTTCTCTTACTTCAGTGTGCTGCAAGTTACTGGAACACATAATATTTACCCACATCATGAAACACCTTAATGCAAATGACCTGCTACTTGAAAATCAGCATGGTTTTCGGTACCGGAATTCATGTCAAACCCAATTATTTGAATTAGTCACGAATCTTCATTCTACAATTCATAGCGCCTTGTACACTGACGCAATTTTTATTGATTTTTCAAAAGCATTCGATCGGGTAGCTCACAAGCGCCTTATCAAAAAGGTGCACAACTTGCAGCTTGATCATGATACTACAAAGTGGATTGAAGAATTTTTAACTAACAGGCAGCAATCCGTATCCGCTAATAACATCGTATCTGAAACTAAAAATGTTAAATCAGGTGTGCCTCAAGGATCCGTCTTAGGTCCACTTCTGTTTTTAATTTATATTAATGACATCGCTTCAGACATTAGCTCCTCCATACGTCTTTTCGCTGACGATTGTATCATTTATAGGAAAATAGCTAATCCTAACGACGTTGTTGTCTTGCAAACTGTTGTAGATAGGTTAAGTACTTGGTGCAGTGTTTGGCAGATGGAAATAAACACCGATAAAACCAAACAGATGACTTTCTCTGCACTCTCTAAAACACCAGTAAACAATTACAGTATAAATAATAGCGTCATTGCGCGCTCATCAACTTTGAAATATTTAGGCGTTGTTCTTTCCCCGGTCCTAAATTGGCATAGCCACATAGAGTATATAACTAGCAAATCTTTGAAAAAATTAGGCCTGCTTAAACGCCGTTTATCTCTAGCTAACCCTGACACCAAACTGCTGGCCTACACATCTCTAGTTCGGGCATCATTGGAATATTGTTCGGTAGTATGGCATCCCCACCAAGAAAACTTATCTAGCTCTATAGAATCAGTGCAAAATAAGGCAGCACGCTTTATTTTACGGTCGTACTCTCCATTTCAGAGCGTTACTGCAATAAAACAGTCTCTAAATCTTCTGGACCTCAACATACGACGCAAATTCTTTCGCCTATCGTTGTTCCACTCCCTCTATTACAACCATTCATCTTTTGCACGGAGGCACATCACAGCAGCACATCACATATCATCTCGAACCGACCATGCGCATAAAATTCAAACAATTTTCGCCCGCACAAAGAAATATCAGAATTCCCCGTTAGTCTTGGCTATAAGGGAGTGGAATGGTTTACCTTCTAGCATTGTAGCTATCACTGAACCATCATCTTTCCGTTCAGCGCTAATAACATTTCTTGAATCAGGCGCAGCATTGTCGTCTGTTTGAACTTGTCGCCTTGTACCCCTGCTTTTCCGTATGCGTGTACATATTATTTTTGTTTATTGCCCAGTGCACCATGCCCACGATGTTAAAAAAAACAACTACCGAATTTGATCATTAACACCTAGTTCTTTTGTTCTCTATCTGTATTATGCATGAAGTGAAGTTTGAGTAGTTGTGTTATTTGCTGTCCCCCCCCCCCCCCCTATGTAATCCCCAGCCGGGCCCTTAGGGTATTTAAATAAATAAATAAATCTTTTAGACAAAAAGTGCCCGTAAATACATGGTCCAAATGGGATTCTCCCCCCAAACCACCTCCTCCAAGAGTGACCCATAAGTCTGCCACTGCTTGGCCCATGCCCATTTCTGTAACAACTAATGCCAATGGGGTGCAGAGTGCTTTTCATGCCAGGTGTGATTTTTGTTTTAGGAAGCGGGATGGAACTAAATTTAAAAAACAGCATTTTATTTTCGTCACATCACATCATTATTTTTTACACAGCAATTACAAAATGGTATTGTGAACTCAGACATTTTCTTTTTATAGACATCAACACTTCTCCAAAATAAAAATTTGCTTCGTGTTCGTAGACTTGTGGTTTGTTGATGTTTTCCTGAAGGCACCGAGTTTCCGTAAATTTGGGCTGAGCCCGATAAAAACATTGCTTCTGCAGCCAAATTGTTCAGGCATTAAATTTGCACCACGCTGTATTGGGCGAGTTGGATGCAGTTCATCTTGAAGAGGAGCCCAAAACAGACAAAGGACCGGCAAAAGAGAAGATGACACGGGCACTGTCTAACAATTGAAGGCTTAATGGAAAAATCAGAAAATATATAAGGTGAAAACGCAAGAAACTTAAAACGAAAGAAAAACAGAAAAACATCAAGAATTACACTGCACAGGAAAGGCACTTATAAGGAATGCTGTCTCGTTTCTCTGCAAAACAACAGATGGTTTTGCTACACACGTGTACGAGTTCTTAGCGATGCAACATGCTTTGAAAATTTGCTTGCCTATCTCGTTACTACTCTTGCATGCTATCGACGTTTTATGTAAGTCCCGCACGCAAAGATGATCTTCATGTTCTTTGAATTCGTAGCAGTGTAGCACGAGGTTGGAAGAAGGGGATTTTTTCCTTGTGAAGAAATTTTTCACACTCTTTCAGTCTGACTTTTCAGCACCTAGCCGTTTGAGCGCATTACAAAGGAACCCTACACACCACCCCTTCGTTGCAACTAATGAACCTGTCTACATGCGACACAGTGCACCTTTGAACCTCCTTTCTGGAAGAGGCCGGTACCAGCCTCTTATTCACTGCAGCAAACACTTTCTAAACTTTATGAATGGCGGAGAACACCACCTGCACATTGTGTCACGCTGCGATCTTTCCTAGACGATGAGAGACACCGTGCAGATACCCAGATGGACACGACCTTCTTCTGTGTCTCTTCCTGGTGCCCCTGAGGGGAAGGCGTAGCCTTTTTCTTCAGCTTTCCCAAGAGTCTTTCTTCCAACCGAGCAAGGTTCTTCTCTTAAATTTGGCACTGCAGGCATACTGAAGTGACTATAAGAACTGCAAAATCAGTAATATCAGCACACTACTTTTCGCTCTGGGACTCAGGTAAAGTACAGCCTTTGTCAAAAGTTTAGAGCCCAGGGGGTTTGCTTCTGGGCCACATTGCTTTGCTCGTAATGCGTCTTCAGCGTCCCAAATCTCCTGAAGGTAAGAAGATTTTTGGTCCTGCTCCCTCCGATGTGTAGGACTTCCATTAGTGCTACAGGAGCGCCACAATAGTGCTTAGAAGCAAACCCCCTGGGCTCTAAACTTTTGACAAAGCCTGTACCTTAGAACACAGATGTTTCAGGCGTTTTTTTTTTGGTCTGCTCTATCCTTTCAAAGGATAATGAGGATGAGGAAATTAAGTGTTCCCATGCAGTTTTGTGCTCTACCTATGGCACCACTCACCCACTGTATATAACAATTAAGCGTGAAGGGGTGTAAATGTCTCCCTACTCTCCTATGGAGAGAAATATACGTTAAGATTCACAAGACTAACTTGAGCTCCCTAGAAATTGGAAAAAAAATTAATTGTAAACTATGTGACTTAACATCCCTCAGCGACGCGTGAACTATTAGCAACACCACAGCGGTGGACACCAGATTAACTTTGACCAGCTGGGGTTCTTTAGGGTGCACGTGCAATGCCCAGCAATTGAGGATTTCTGAATTTCTCCTTGACTGAAGTCATACTGACCTAGCCAGATGCCGCGGTAAGGCCGCTGACCTAGTGGTTCAAATTGGAGGAGTAAATAGAACAGCAGCAGTAAAAACTATTTTGCAAAAAGGACTATAGAAAGAAAAAAACTTGCAAAGACAAAGCTAGGAAAATGCGGTAAATATCTTTACCCTGTAGTCAAGAGTTCGACGGAAATCCGTCTGGTCAGGCATGGTGATGCAATGAAGGCATTCCACGAGCAGGCATTCAATACATGCCTGGTATCAGCGAAGCGCTGTCTCGTGTGTTCTCAAAATACGACTTGCGCGTGGCCCACATGCCTGTCAGCAAGCTGCGGAATCAGCTAATGAATGTGAAAGACCGACTGCCAAATGAGCAGTTTCCAGGAGTCGTCTACAAAATACCGTGCCTGAACTGCAATCATGCCTACATCGGTGAGACAGGGAAGTTCTCAAGACGCATAAAGGACCACCAACGTGATGTGAAAAACGAAAAGCATGCCACAAATGCGCTGGCGGGTCATGCTCACGACACTGGCCACCAGATTGACTGGGGCAATGCCTCCATCTTATCTAAGGAGAGAAACCTGACGACGCGCCTTCTGCTGGAATCGCTATTCATCCAGACAACACAAGCAACATTAAACAAGAACGCTGGCCCCATGCAAGGCATCTACGCCCGATCTTTACGTCACATTCTCCGGATATAAATTCGCCACCGCTCTTGTCCTGCTCACTGTGAACAAGAAACCCGTACGGGTTTCGAAACGTCTTTCTTTTTTCGACTATGGTCAGTGACTGCTACTTCACTTCATTGCATCACCATGCCTGACCAGACGGATTTCCGTCGAACTCTTGACTACATGAACTATCGGAGCATTTACGGACAAGACGTGGTCACCAAGATTCGTCGTTTTGTTTCACTAACTTCAAGAGTCGCAGCCTTCAAGACCCATCTAGACTTCAACCTGACATGCAGGTGGGAGAACCTGGTACCCAAGTCCCTCCGTCTCAAAACTCCCGTCCACTCCGTCTGGGGCCACCAGATCATTCAACACGCCGAAAGGAAACTGACTACTTGCACGTGTTCAGGAATGCCGGCAGAAGATAAAGCGCCTCGAGACCGACTCGTTTTTCGCGCGGAGACAGCTCGAATACATTGTCCAAGAGCGCTTTCCGGACGTACAACTGCACGCCAACTACACGGCAGCGGTAAGAGAACGGCATTGCAAGGCATCGCATGAGAAGAAGATTGATGCTCTTCGGATTCCAAGAAAAGAGAAAAAAAGACAGGTTTTGGTGAACCTCTCCTCCTACAAGCCAAGCGCAGCAGAAACCTCTGTCCTCTGCCGTGGTTTGAACTTTAATACAGATCGCCCACCAGAAAAGAAAAAGGTAATCTGTGCGGTTGAGCGTGCGGTAAGCCTGCTACCTATGAACGTCCGAGATGAAGCCCGCACTCGCGCCATTGGCGTTCTTTCGAAGTGGCGGCATAAGCCCCTCTTCTCTGTGGCTGAGAAACGAGCCATACGCGACCTCAGGAGGAACCCGGAGATCGCCATCTTACCGGCAGACAAAGGGAATGCTACCGTCCTGCTCAACCGCAGTGAATACAATGACGAGATGATCGGTTTGCTGAACGACGGCACCTACTTGTCTGTACCACGCGATCCTACGGCCAGATTGCAAACGAAATTACAAGAACTGCTGGCGGACCTATTTAAGCTCGTGCCCCCGGATAACAAGAAACTTTACTACCGCCTCCTATGCACAAATGGTTCGGCTCCTGCTATATACGGTCTACCGAAGATCCACAAGCCTGGAGTGCCCCTACGCCCGATAGTGGACTTCACAAGGTCGCCACTGTATCGACTTTCGGGGTACCTCCACGAAGTGTTCAGCCCTTTATCCGGAAAGACTAGGACGTACATTGGGAATTCTTCAAATTTTGTTCAGAAACTGCATGACTTGGAATTGGACGCAGAGGACGTAATGGTCTCTTTCGACGTCACGGCACTCTTCACCAGTGTCCCGGTTGACCTAGCCGTTTCCACGTGCGAGGAAGCGTTGGAGAAGGACTGCAATCTGGCAAGTCGTACGCCCTTCGACGTTCCAGAGCTGAGCACACTGCTACGGTTCTGCCTAAGCAATACGTATTTTTCCTTTAATTCAAAATTCTACAAACAGACCCAAGGAACTGCGATGGGCGCTTCCATATCGGTCACCACAGCAAACCTCGTCATGGAAGCACTAGAGGACAAGGTATTGAATGCTTTCACTCCAGCACCCAAGGTCTTCTACCGGTATGTCGACGACTGTTTTTGCATATTAAGGAAAGAGGACGCGTCGCGGATTCTACATGAACTAAACAGTGTCGAACCAAGCTTGAAGTTCACGGCCGAGTTTAAGCAAGAAAACCGCCTTCCCTTCTTGGATGTCCTGGTCGAGCGGAGGGACAATCGCCTTTCGTTCTCTGTGTACAAAAAACCTACGCACACAGCCCAGTACTTAAATTTTCATTCAAATCATCCAGTTGCGCACAAAGCCTCCATCGTCACATCACTGACCAAACGTGCGACACGTGTCTGCAAAGGCCAAGAAGATCTAGAAAAGGAGTTAAAAAGAGTGCACGAAGAACTGTCAGCCAACGGTTATCCGAGCCGCTTCATATCAAAGATACAAGAACGAGCTGCACATCCAGCTACCACTGATTGTAGGACGTATCGAACACGAGCAGGCATTCCATACATGCCTGGTATCAGCGAAGGGCTGTCTCGTGTGTTCTCAAAATACGACTTGCGCGTGGCCCACATGCCTGTCAGCAAGCTGCGGAATCAGCTAATGAATGTGAAAGACCGACTACCAAATGAGCAGTTTCCAGGAGTCGTCTACAAAATACCGTGCCTGAACTGCAATCATGCCTACATCGGTGAGACAGGGAAGTTCTCAAGACGCATAAAGGACCACCAACGTGATGTGAAAAACGAAAAGCATGCCACAAATGCGCTGGCGGGTCATGCTCACGACACTGGCCACCAGATTGACTGGGGCAATGCCTCCATCTTATCTAAGGAGAGAAACCTGACGACGCGCCTTCTGCTGGAATCGCTATTCATCCAGACAACACAAGCAACATTAAACAAGAACGCTGGCCCCATGCCAGGCATCTACGCCCGATCTTTACGTCACATTCTCCGGATATAAATTCGCCACCGCTCTTGTCCTGCTCACTGTGAACAAGAAACCCGTACGGGTTTCGAAACGTCTTTCTTTTTTCGACTATGGTCAGTGACTGCTACTTCACTTGATTGCATCTTTACCCTGTTAATATCCTACAAGAATCTGCTCGGGCATTTTGAAAAACAGAACCCAAAGCTATCTGCACCCAGTTTACACATTATACATCAGTGCATATATCCTCATATATGCAACCAAGATATACACTGCACCATTTCCAACTGCAGTTCTCACTCTGTCAGACAAGAAATAATGATCTAATTCTAGACGAAGAAGGATAGGGTTTTCGCATAGTTCACCTGAACAGACATGTGAAAGCATGTGTTTAGCCTGATTGGCTCATGATTTTGTTTTGCTAGGTCGTCGGCAAGTCTGGCAAGGATATTAGACTAGGTTAAGCTCTGATCGAGGCTAAGGTGATCCGATCTATTCACGCCTGGAAGCTGATGAAGATGACAATATGCAGTGCATAGTGCAAGAGTGTGTTGTACTTTAACACGAGGCGTGATCGGCTGTGCCGACAGCATAGTGCTCTAGAGCACTGGCCATCGAAGCTGACCTGTTCGTTTGAAAAACAATAGTGGGAGACTTTTATTCCTCGCCACACTGCTGGAGAGCTTATTTACCGAAACATGCGCAGACATGCACTTCTCTTTATGTGACAGTAACCAATGGAAGCCAGACAAACAGTCTGGCTACAGAGCACTTCAGGTCTTTCGTATTTGAAAGCCTCACGGAATCTTCATAACCACCAAAAAGAAAGAAAACAATTTTGAGGGGCGGGCACAGGGAACTTTTTTTGCTTTCAATAGCTTGAAGCATCGGAGTCGCATCGAGCACAGTGCGCCATCGAAGCCCTGTATGTAATTAGAAATTGCACTCGATGAGATTGCTATGCACGCCAAATCTTCTGAGATCCTGCATGATAATTCTTTCCCCCTTGTGGAACAGTGGATAGCTGAGTTAGTCGAGACAGCCTGATGATGACGGTGGCCTTGTCCTTTGAATCAGATGGGCACAGCTGCTGTAGTGCCCAGCCATAGTACACAAACACGTGCACATAGCACACACAACTTGTCACTCCCTACACAGAATGCATGCACATGCATGAACACACACGCACACGCACACGCGCACACACACACACAACTGGAACAGCAATGACAGCAGCACATCGTAAGCTTGGTGGCCATTTCAGTGACTGCTGCCACATGACACCCCCAACCAGTGTTTATTGACGTGCTCCTAGTATCGTGGTACACAGCACCCACCATCCAGCAAGGTGCTTCTCGATGGTCTCCACTGGGGCTCGGACACTACGTTTGCTGCTGTGATCGCGATCCAGTTCCTCTAGCTGGGTGAGAAATAGAGACCCAAACGCCTGTAGAACTTGTCATCTGCGGTGGACTAGAAAGGCCTTGGCAGGAGAGAGCCAAGTGTTCCGCAGTTTTGTCTGATTGTCCACACATTCGGCATATCGCCTGATCAAATCGGCGCCATGGAAGGTAAGGGCAGCCTGTCGGTAGCCTTGTGAAGGCCGTAACGGATTTCCAGCGAGCATCTCCACTCCCAGACATGGGAACTGTAAACTCTGGGCGAAGGTCTTATTTTCCAGAGTTAATTCTTAGTCCGCCGTGTTGGTTCCAGCCAAACAGTAAACCAGTCTTCTTGGAACTGAGCCGCGGGTTCAGACGAGTAACCACATTCCCGCAATTGTTTAGCAGAAATCGCAAATCCTTGGGGGGTATTCCACAGGCAGTACTAGATTGTCCGCGGCGGTCGTCGTCCATGCCAGCTGAACCATTCTGCGATCTAAGCAGCTCTCGCTCGATGCTCGCTATTAGAATATACGAATGGCGACGACAGACACCCTTGGCGCAGACCTTTCTTTACTGCGATGGGGCCGATCGAGTATCTCCGTATGGGCGATCTAAATGCCGTCGAACCGAATTCAATTCATTTCCTGCAGTTCATCGGTGCGAACTCCGCCGCAAGCCATGGCCGCCGCCTCGCCTCAACTCATGCGCTTTAAAGACATTTCGACCAAATTTTAAAACAAAACCTAACAGTTGTACTATTATAGGTGAGTATTTAAGCTGTAACTGAATATTACAAAATGTTTATGTTGATTTTATGCGCCCTTTTGTTTAATTATGTTGTCACGTGGGTATCTGCGTGTCACGAGCGATATAGCACCCCTACGTGGATGCTGACACGCGCGTGTCACCATCCCTTTCCTAAAAAAAAATTCTTTCCTGATCTGCCTTTTCCAGTATTGATATAGTTCTACACTATGTTTCTTTTCCATTGAATTCATCCAATTTTTAACTTCTGCGTTTTTAACCTGTCGTTTAATGCTCTTTCTTTCTCCCTCCTCGTCTCCGGCATACTTACTGGTTGTTTTCCTAGTTTTTTTCCGCCACTGTGAGTCAACGCTCTTTCTGTATAAATATTTAAATACCTTAGTTGCCCACCTGATATCGTCCAATTTCCTCAGGCGTTCTTCATATAGTATTTTACTCCTAGCTTCCCGTGCTTCGAACGATGCCCAGCCCATATCCGCTTGTACTGCGTCGTTTGTGGTTTTGCCGTGGGCACCCGGTGCTAATCTTCCAACAGCTCTCTGATTTACGTCTAATCTCGACTGAACTTCTGGCCTTAAGCACAGAACCGCATTGCCGAAAGTAAGTCCCGGTACCATTATTCCTTTCCAAATACCTCTTAGTACTTCATATTTGTTGTACCCCCATAATGCCCTATGTTTCATTATCCCGGCATCTCTTCGTTCTTTTGCCCTAAGAGCCTGTTCATGCTTTTCCGTGTATATCTGCCCTTCGTTTAGCCATATCCCGAGGTATTTGTATTCGGCCACTTTGGGTATTTCGTGGCCTTGTATTCTAAGCAACTGGTCAGCTGTATCGTTAAAAATCATCACACCTTATTTCGTTGCACTAAAACTGAATCCTAGAGCGCCTCCTTCGTCTCCACAGCAATTAACAAAAGTTTGTAAATGTTCCTGGCTATCTGCTAACAGTACAATATCGTCCGCATACATTAAACCCGGGAGTCGCTGCTCAACCACATTTCCGCCTAATCTGTACGACAGATTATAACCTAGATTACTTTCTTCTAGCCTTTTTTCCATATTTATCACATCAAGCATGAACAGCAGCGGTGATAGAGGAAAACCTTGCCTTAATCCGTTGTGCACCCCCACGGTTGTGGTACTTTTTTTGCCTTCGCATGTAATTTCAACTTCAATATCAAGATAGATGTCCTGTAGAAAATCAATTACCTCATGACCGATACCTAAATCTTTCAACATGCTCCACAGGAGTTATTGTATGCATCGCGTATGTCCAGAGAGGCTAAAAAGAGAGGTCTGTTTTCCGCCTTAGCTATTTCTATGCATTGGGTAAGCACGAACAGGCTATCATCTAAACGCCTACCCCTTCTGAACCCATTCTGAAGTTCTCCGAGTATCCGATTACATTCTACCGATGACTGCATTTTTAATTTCACCGCCTGCATTGCCAGCCAGTACATAACAGATGTTTTCGTAATCGGACAGAAGGATTTTACATTCATCTTATCTCCTTTCCCTTTATAAATGAAAACCATATTATTCTGCCTCCAGCTGTGCGGAATTTGCTGATTTTTTATGACTGTCTCCAATGCTTTTATCATCCCTTCCCTGCTTCTTGGGTCAAGTTCATTAATCAGCATAATTGGAATTTCGTCTATGCCTGCGGATGTGGTTTTAGGATTATTTGCTTCCGTCTTTTTCCAGTTAAGACAAGTCAGTTCTAAGCTGTTCTCTATTTTGCTGTCCTGTATTGCCGCCTCACTTGGGGAGATTACCCCATTGTCGTTGCTAAAAGACGCAGCTATAAATAGACGCAGCTATAAATAGGAGGCGTTCCCCGTGCTCCCAGCGAGACACCGGGGAGCTGGTGATCGCCCAGGGTGAGTATGGTTGTGCATTTGGAGAGGAAGTCGCGGACATAATTGTACATCCGCGGAACTACGCCTAGGGCGTGAAGGCCTTCTAGGACGGCTGCGTGGGTAACGTTGTCGAAAGCTTTTGTCAGGTCGACACCGAGGATAGCCTTGGTGTCGCCCGCGGGGGAGTCAAGGATGTGGTTTTTGAGTTGTAGAAAGGCATCCTGGTTAGATAAGCCTGGGCGGAAACTAAACATGCGCGAAGGCATGAGGTTGTTATTCTCTAGATATCGGCTGAGCCGGGTCTGGAGAACATGCTCCATGAGCTTGCCCACACTCGAGGTAAGGGAGATGGGACAAAGGTTAACGGGGTGAAGGGGTTTGGCGGATTTGCGAATAAAGACTACCTTGGCGTCTTTCCGCTGAGGTGGGAGGGCACCGCGCATCCAGCATTCATTGAAGTAGTCGGTTAGGGCTTTGACGGAGGGTGAATCAAGGTTGCGGAGGGCCTTGTTGTGCACTCCGTCGGGGCCAGGAGCTGAGGACGTGTTGAGGCGCTGAAGTTCTGCCCTGACTTCCGCCTCAGTGATCGGTCGGTCGAGGAGGTCGTTGGGTGAGCCTTTGTAGTCAGGGTGGTCTGCGGAGGGATATGTGGGGAAGTATAGATCACGAAGCTCCTCGAGGAGTTGCTGCGGGGAGGCCTCGGATGTGCGTACGAGCTTTATGAGGTTGTGTTGCTGGTGTGTTTTGGACTGTTTTGATCTCAGTAGCCGGCTCCCTCTTGAGGAAACTCAAAGGAAGCCAAGTGAGTACTGCCCCAGACCACCAACACAAAGTCGCTGTGGTGCCGTACAGCGTGGTCTCTTTCACAGGCTCAAAAGAATTGGACACAAGGCAGGTGTCCGAGTGGTGTTCTCGGCGCCCGACAAGCTATCCAAGCTTTGTCGCAGAGTAAATGCCCCGCCTGTGAGAGAGCCAGCCTGCCTTGTTAGGCACCGTGCACCCTTTGTTCCTTGCGAGGTTGGTGTAGTTTACAAGATAGCCTTGAGCTGCGGTAAGGCCTACGCGCGTCAAACCGGACGTTGCCTCAATGAGCGTCTTATGGAGCACTCAAATAATGTTTCTAACACCGCCAAGAAAAACGTGGGTGTTCACTGTTTAAAGTGTCCCTCCGGTTCCTGCGAGCCTTTCCTTCATGACTGCTCGGTCATCGCGAGAAACGCGCATCAATCCACACGCGAAATTATAGACGCCGCCCATATTCTAAAGCTAGGTGAAGATTGTGTTAGCACACACTCGATAGCGCTAACGAAACGTGAGTTAGATTATTTCAGCGAGGCATAGAGCAACTTTAATGATCAGGATTCCGAAATACGTCTTTTAGCCTTTTTTTACGTTTTGGACAAGGTTGTTTCCTGTCTTCTGCTTTTAACGTCCCTTTTGGTTCTTTCATCGGTTTTAAAAATTTTTTAATTGTCTTTTTGGCCTTTTAGTACATTTTTTCACTTGTTGTCATCTCCTACTGTTTTTTGTCTCTTGTACTGCCTGCTTGCGTCATCCTTTTAGCGTCATCTTTTTAAGCGTCATCCGTTTAATCGCCCCTCCACTTGTCTTTTTATCTTGTCTAGTTTTCATTTTTTTGTTGCCTCCAAGGGTCACCCTTGCCCTCATGTTGTTTTCAATTGTAGTTTGTTATCCTTCAGTCGCGTGCAAACACAGCAGATGTTACTCATGTCTTGCCGCCCACTATTCGAACGTATATATATGTTGCCCCACAATAAACTAATCAGTTGAAGTCAGCGCTCTATCGTCTTGCCTTTCTTTGTCCGTGTCTTAGGAGTGCGCTGTGTTTTTCCTCAAGATGAACTACCAACTAACCCGCTCTTCCACCCTTGCAAGCTTCCTTTCTATAATGTTGCCCGACTAAAAAAGACACTGAGGAGAAACAGAACTTGGCTTGTATCGATAGATTACGAGCACCTCAACAGAACAACACCACTCTTTGTGAAAACAAAGCTCTTGTAAGGTAGAAAACAGCAAGGCCTGAAGTACAAGTATAGCCGCCACAGACCAGTCTCCCAAGTACAAGCGTGGTGATGAAATAACCCAGACCGCAGGTATCTGAGGCTGACGAAGGTGCATGAAGGTTACGTGTTGGATCGATACTGAAGAACATAAGTCTTGTTTGGAAACCACCAGTGCACGTTTATTACACGAGGAACACGGAAAACAACCTGAATGTTAGAAGTCGAAGAAAACCTGCAATTGGCAGCGCAACAGGCGGCCAGCAGAGTTTCGGTGTCTCACGGCTATGCGTTCTGCATGGTTTACTTAGCACCTCGATTTACAAGGGAGAAGCAGCAGAGGGCTTCCAAGTGCCCCTCGGACGAAGTTCGTGGACCAGCATGCCACAAGGAAAAACAAGAATTCACAAGGAAGAAAAAAAAGCTGTCTAGAGCCAGTTTTCAACGGGTCTCCGTTTAGCAAATGCACCGCTCGGAGTCTTCGCCTCGTCAGCGTACCAAGACGCTAAGATGCATGACCAGCAATATGACGAATATTAGAGAAATTAAGTATGCCCTCATGTGCCAGTCGCTACACATCAGTTGTGACGCTGGCTCATCGGCGCTAGGGACTTTCTTGCAAGACCCGCAGCCTCAGTCCTCAAAAGCATCGCATGCTTGATGGCGTTGCCTTCGCTGAATGCACTCCGCAGTTCTTTGAGAGAACTTTTTTGTTGGAATCGGGATCCGTCGCAACGTTCGTGAAAACGGAAACGAAGCGACGACGGCTCACAAAGGCCTTCATCGTCCGGCCGGTAGTAGTTTTCATTTCGGTTGCTCGCTGGCGACAGCAATCACAGAGTCCGTATTTGTTTCCGCCTCGTTACGCCACTCTATGTCGTCATCAGAGAAGCGAGTCTGAATCGTATCGGCGGGAAAAAGCTTTCAACTTCGAATCCAAACCTCTTAGCAATAACTGCACCTTTGGTTAAGGGACAGCCACAAGATGCCAAACTATCAGATTTTACTAACAAAAAAAATTGATAGCGTTGTCCTTAGTGTCCCTCCAAGAGCGTTAAAACCGAAACAGGATGGGAGAAAATTTTGATTATAAATTATTCATCGGCCTTAGGCGAGTATCACGGGGTGGTTCATGCGTGGTTCCGATTATGAGTTAACTTTCCAAAATGACTTAGGCTATGAGGGGCGCTGGAGTAGAAGACTGAATAATTTCGATCGCCTGGGTTTCTCCAACGTGCAGTGACATCGCAGAGTGCACGTGTCTCTCGCATTTCGCCTCCATCAGATCGAGATCACAGCGTCCGGGATCGAAAGCGCATATTTCGTGTCAGCAACCAAGCACCATAACCGCTTTGCCATCGCGAAGGCGGTAGTAATGAATAGTAATGTCTTACACATGTCTTACACGAAAGAAAACATACCACAAAAATTAGGTGCCTTTACCCCTTTAACTTTAAGAGCGCTCTTAGGGCAGTTACTCGATTAACCAGATTTCCACTGCACCTCTCCTGAATGTGTCATGTTCAGGCAATCGCAACAGTCGAGTGGCAGTTTCATCACTGCCGTCAACACGCTGACTACATTAGGTATCGTACTGTCGCCCAACCCTGGTCATCATAAATATAACATGACATCATTGCTCTTACAATAAAACACATGCCACAGCAGCCTTTGTTTTGTCGGGCTGTGGTACACAACAGAGAGCAGTCACTCCGCAGGTGTTTGCGTTTTTTTTTGCAAACCTAGTGCTATTCTTGATTTTGCTATTGTTACTTTCCGGCCATGTGGAGCTTAATCCTGGCCCCCTCAGTGAAGCAGATCTTGAATTGCTGAAAATTTGCAGGCCGGCCAGAGCGCAATCACGAATAAGCTGGATGCCATCGAAGCAAAATTTGCTAAACATGAAGCTATGCTCGCAGAGCTAAATTCCAAAATGGGAACTCAAGGTCAGATTGCAATTCTTGATGATGCACTAAAAGAACAAGGAATTGCAGTTGAACAGCTCTTAAAGAAGTCTATACCTGCAAACAAGAAGTGTCCGTCTTGAAAACAAGTCGAAGGATGGATCTTGTTTGTGGTGTAGAAGATGACGAGGCAGAAAGGTGGGATCAGTCAGAGCAATTGATTAAAGCAATCTGTCACACCATTTTGCAAGATAACTGAAGACAGTGCAAAGAGCGCATTGTGTCGGTCAATTCAACAATAAGTTCAATCGAGCGATTGTCGTTAATTTTCTCTCCGAGAAGGGAAAAATGACTGCTCTTAAAAACACCAAAAAAATTAAAGGGGTCTGAATACAGTGTAGACCAGGACTACGCAGCGGAGACAAAATGTCCGGAAACAATTATGGAAATATGCTAAAGCGCAAAAAACGGACAGCACCAGTCAGGTTAATCGAAGCTTTGACAAGCTGATTGTTGACGGTAAGGCATTCACTTGGGACAAAGAAAAAGAGAAAGTGGCTCCTGTCCTAAAAAAGGGTCACCATGCTACTAAAAAGGCTGTTCCCTCGCACAATATAACGGCTGTTGTCGTAAGCTGCAGAAGCATTGTGAACAAAGTAAACGAATTCGGGGGCCTCATAGAATCACTGAAGGCTGGTATGGTGTTTGGAGCAAAATCGTGCCTGATCCCCGTCTATCAATGACAGTGAGCTGTTTCCTAATCCCTCTATCACTCATCGGAATGATAGGGCACGAACGGGTGGTGGTGTCTTTTTTAGTTCATTCTTTTTTACGTTAAACTTTGTTGGATATTGGATACGATAACATGGAATCAATCCGGTACAAAGTGACTTTTGCGGATAATACAACATTTATTGCTGGATCATGTCGCCCTCCAAATTCTGATGCAACTACGTTGCAACGTCTGTGCGAGATTGTCTCTAAAACACCGGATCAGATAAATCTTGCCGGAGATTTAAAACTACTGGACTTGAACTGGTCTAATGGAACCTTTACAACTCACTGGCTGCTGCAAAAATTTTGAGAGGAAAAACTTCATTGACACATTCGGCTTCACTCAATACGTGAGTACACCTACACGCAATAACAGCATTTTGGGCCTGTTGCTTTGTAACTCGCCTAATTTGCCAGATTCTGTCACTTGCATCCTAGGAATAAATGACCACTCGCTGTCGTAGCTAGCATTAAACTTGAGATCAAGCGAATGAAGACACGCAAATCAGGGAATATTTTTTTTTATAAGCGTGATTATTCCGCCAATTCTCGCGTACTTGATCATTTGTCTGCTTTCGAGTGCCTTTTACGTTAATACTTTTGTGCAACAGTGGCCATTTTTTAAAAGAAAAATGATAGAACTGACGGAAAAGTATGGGTCGTGCATTCATTCAGTTTGGCTGAAAAAGTTGCATGAAGCCATGGGTGACACCAAATACCTTGAGACTAATAAAGAAGAGAAGATGAGCATAACTGACATTCAAAAGAACACAGTAATTATCAGTTCAGAAGGTTAACACAAGTAACTAATGAGTACAAAACTAAAGTACACAGTGCGAAGGAACGGTACTTCAGTCGGCTCAGTGACAATATCAGAACTAATCTCAAGCTTTTTTTTGGATCTGAATCGTCTGGAATAAATGAAATCGTTCACAATAATGAAGTCCTGTCTGATGATAAGCTAAGGCAACCTTTATTTTCATTGCGTATTTTTCCAGAAAATAAGTTTTAGGATTCACGTGTGAGTGCTGCGCCATTAATGCCCCCTGTCGAGCTTAGTGCGAGTGGAAATGAATCATTGCCAAAAGGAAGCCACTCGGTCCCGATGGTATTTCTACCCGCGTTTTGAAAGCGCGGTGCATGACTACTCGGATCTTACCGTTATCTTATATGCACCAAATCTCTCTATTGTCTTGCTACCGGGCAATTGAAAATTGGCACATTTAGTCCCAGTTCACGAGGGGGTGGTTCAAAAAAAAGACGTAAGCAACTATAGGCTCATATCCTTACCATCAATGTCTTGCAAAATACTAGAACACATTTTATAGAAGGAAATAATCAAACATTGCTTAGAGCTCGGGTTAATAATTTAAGAGCAACAAGGGTCTGGTAAGTGGCTATTCTGTAATACACAACTTATTCAAATTTCCGGAGCCCTTCACTACGGCGTCCATCATAGCCTGAGTTGCTTCGGGACGTTAAACCCCTAATAAACCAAACCAAACCAAACCAAAGTACTGATTGAATTTTATCACGACTGAATATCTGAAGTAAACGGAATCGATTTACAAACTGACTTTAGTAAAACTGTCCCATGGCGTCAGAGGTGGAAAATGCGACTGACTACAAAAAGCGTACCCATCTGTCCTTCACGAAAAAAAAAATTGACGCTTGCTATTGTTTCAAGACAGAATATTAACAAATCAGCTCTTTATAAATATTTGGGAGTGACCTTTCTATCTGATTGTTCCTGGCGTGCCCATATCAGTAATGTTGTTTCAAAGGCTGCCAGAGCACTATATTTCATTCAGCGAAATCTCAATGCCTCACCCTTTTTCCTGGAGAACACTGCGTATATTTCACACGTTCGACCGATCCTGGAGTGTGCGTGTTGTGCTTGCAATCGTCACCAGAAAACATTGATTGATCAAGTAAAAAGAGCACAGAACAGAGCAGCATGGTTCGCTATGGGACGGTACAAGCGAGGGGAGAGCAGCAGTGAAATGAAAAGGAAGTTGGAATGGGAAGCGCTGTCCTCGTACCGAAGCAAATTGTGCTTGAAGTTACTATTTCGAATTTATAACATGACCGAAATTTACAAAAATACATATTTTCATCAACCACACTGCCTATCCAAAAGCAACTAAAAGCAAAAAAATACGAGAATACCGCACTAGAACGAACCGTTACGCTAATTCATTTTTCGCAAGAACTTTTGCAGAGTGCAATAGATTGTCCTATAAAGAAGTGTGCTGTACTAATGAAGATTTGTTTTTGTCCAACTTGTAACCCCTGCTTGCTCATACGCCCTTTGGCCAAGCGGGGTACCTCTGAATAAAGAAAGAAAACAAACTTCCACTTACATTATTATCAGCATTATTTCATCACCTTTAACATATCGATAACACTCGTGTGGAAGCCCAGCTGTAGGTAAGACCCTTTGAGCATTAATTACTTTAAAATCGACTGCTCGTGATGATAAAAAGGTCATGATAGACTACAAGTGATTTGAACATATAGTTAAAGAAAGCGATATTAGCGAGAAAAAAAACCGGAGTTTCAACTAAATATTCCTTCAGAAATAAACATCGAAGAAAGTCGACTGAATTGTCGGCAATTCAATATAGAAAAACTGCAACCCCTCGGACCCACACTCGCGACGAAGCGAGCGTCAGGCAGCGTTCCGCTGAAACTATGCAAGAAAAACGAACTTTCCTCGCAACCTAGATCGGAAGTCGGAGAGCCGCAATGCTTTCTGCCTCGCGAGCGGCTTCTGGGCAGTGGCTGATATTTTGCTCAACCACAGAACCGGAGAACCGGAGCCATCAGCGATAGCACCCCTCAGGCCACCGCGCGAAGCCATTCCGCATCGCGTCGCACAGAATCATTACCTCGTTTAGTCAGCGCTGGATAGCGATGCATCTATTGTAGTATACCGGCTCGAACGCATTGTGTGCAGTGTACAGTAAACACTGCCGTCGAAAAAAACCACCTTCAAATTCTTTCTCAACATTACGGAACGGATGTCAGTTCTATATTCAATTACCCTTACCATAATGTCAATGTGATAGAGCCGATTCATTGCACTGAAGACAACCATACTAAATTGCGGATTCAAAAGCGTTCACGAACGTGAGTAGCGGGTGCTTAAATTTGATATTAAAATGACGCGAAACTGGCTCCAGTCCCAGCTCTTCTACTGAGAGAAATACTTCGTTTCAATCGCGACATTTTCACTCGACTAACCCTGCTTCCAGGCAGGGACTGTACCAACATCTGTATAGCTTGAAAGCCCACCCAGCACCACACAACGCCTGCGGCAATGAAGGAACTCGACCTCTCTTCCCGCCACTTTACAATTGCTCAGCGTCGCCTCTGGCCCAGCCTTTGTCATGGGCCTCGTCTTCCGCGATCTGGACGCCTCGCGGGATGAGCGCGACAGCCAGAAATGATTCCGGACGAGTTTCGGACCACGGCAGAAAAGTTTTAGTGTTGCTCGTACGAAGATGTTCGCGTTCTTTTCGACGAGCCAAGAGACCGATCCTACAGTGATGGTCGAAGAAGGGAAATTCTTTTGGGATACAATGCGCTGTAATTACCAACCCCTAGATCTCAACGACAGATGATTTGAAGTGATCGTTACAAGGTTGGCTCCGCATCGTACAGGTGAATACGACGTGTTTGTCCGGCTGTCTTGAAACTTAAATTCTTTGATGGAGCATGTCTCGCGCAGGCAACGCAATCTGTACTGCAGTCACGATGCTCGCTTTGAATTGAGATCGCAAAATGTGTCGCCGCATCTTCAGTCACAAGCATGCTACCTCCAAGTCAGAATCGACTGCGAAACAGCACCAAAGCTCTTTCTGCAAAAACTGCACACGAAAGTTCCTCGACCGGCATCATCGGTGCAATAGGCACGTCGTGTTGCGAACAGATTCGAATTCCGAGAGTACCTCCGTCCTTTCCCGAGCCTTGCAAAGCTGCGGCCGTAGTGTGCTACACGGGATGGTGGCGCTTTTCTGTCTCGTTGTGTCGCATTGTTTGTTATGCGAAGCATACTAAGATAGCCCAACCCAGCTCCTCGAGCGCGGCGGTGTCGTTACCATTGACCTTTCGTGACCTCCATGTCATACCACGTGATGCGTGACGTCACAGCAGATGAAAAACGGGGACCCAACTCGCGCCGTCGCGCGAGGCGTCATGACCAAGGATGACCACGTGGTGCGTGACGTCACAGCAGATGAGAAACGGGGCCCCAGCTCGCGCCGTCGCGCGAGGCGTCGCGACCAATGTGTTTCCTGCTTCTGCCGCTAGGTGCGCTGTAGTGAAGACGTGATGCTGGAGCGGCGGTATACAAGGGGGTGCGCCTGCCTCTGCTAGGCGTACACGGGATAGAGATGCCCCCTGGAGACAGGGCTGCTCGTTGGAATGAGAAGCCAAAGTTGCGGCGTGCTACAGAGACTGATGAAGAGCGTGAAGAACGTCTAGCCAAGCGGCGTGCTCGATATGCAACTCGGCGACAATATGCTTCGCATCTGACTAGGCTTAACCTAAGCTAAGCCTCAGGTATTTGTTTTCTGCTTGTAGTTGCTATTATCTTTTTATTCCGCCAGCTGGTCTCGATCGAGCCTGGGAGGCGGTGCTGTCCTTGTCCGCTCACCTTCGGTGTTCAAGTATAGGCATTTTTTTCTTGATGTCAGAACATAATGCGAGACTGAAGGGGCAACACAAGTGACCCGTCAACACAATCGAACAAACACCACACTACACGGAGGGGAGTTATGGCCGGAGTCAATTGAGACTTGCAGGCGGTCAACTGGTTGTAGTAAGAGCTGGTATTTCAAAGAAAGGGATGAAAAGACACTCTTCAGCTGTATAACTTAGTGCGCATGCTTAATTTCGACAGATGTTTAATGAGGAATGATGAGTAGTTCCTTGCCGCGAAAGTAGTTTGATTCTTGTAGGTAATATACATTGTTCAATGTGGACATCGCGGTAATATAACAAGGCGCGGTGATTTCTTTTTATTCATAGAAGAATCGCTTGCACCTTCTATGTGCTAGCTCAGTATTTTGTAGCGATAGCTACACTATGCCAGTTGCTTCGCGAGGTCAGCGTGGCTGCGCGCTGAGCCGTGGAACCACCGCCCCCGCCGCCTGTGCGCATGCGCGGAGTGACGTCATAGCCTACAGATGTTGTGCGCACCGCGCACCTCGCCTCTGCGCCGACGGCGGAGTAGACGCCTCCCGCCTCGTCAGTTGTGCGCATCCGCGAAGTGACGTCAGACCACGCAGCTAGTGCGCGTCGAGCGCCTCCATTACGCTAGCATTTCGAGCCTTCAGCGTGGTGGTGCCGTGGCCACCCTGGCTGGTCACATTCCGCGGAGCAGCTACCGGTAGTTCGGCGCACCGGCGAAGCCGAGTGGGGGTGGAGTGGAGAGGGGGGAGTGAGTGAATCCACGTCCAGAGAAGAAGAAGATTAAGAAGGAACGCCCTTCGAAACGGAGCGGCGAAAGATTGGCTTTGCAATTCGACGGAGCGAGTTCCACTCGACCAGCTGTATCTATCACGTCACTCCAGGTTTAACCACAGCTAAACCACAGCTAATTTTTTTCCCAAGCTATGAGGGACGCCGTAGTGCAGGGCTCTGGATAGTTCAGACCACCGGTGTTTCTTTAACGTGCACAGATATGGCACAGTACATAAACTTCTAACATTTCGTCTCCATCGAAATGCACCGTCATGGTCGGTATCGAACCCGCACCTCGAGCACGATGACCACTGAGGCATCGAAGCTGGTTACCCCTGTGTGTCGTCGCTTAACAGCACAGTATTTTCTAATGCGGTCATCACAGTGTGGCTAAGCAGTTGATCGCAGGCATTGAAGTAGTCACGAAGTACACACAATACAAGGCATCTTATTTCAGCCTTGTCGCTATTCGCTCGCCGAGAAACAAGAATATGCCTGAGACAGGAGGTGGACATCACTGCTGTGCGCTTTAGGCACATGTAACGCCTAAAAAAGGAGCCCTAAAACAAATTTTATACAAGAACAATCGGGCAGATATCGTGCACTGCACGGAAATATGCTATGTGCAGGGAGGGGCAGACTGGTGCTGCATCGCAACAAGACATCACAACTGAAGGCTGAACGAAACTGATGTTCGTGATGTCGAACTTATGTTTTGTGTGTGTTTCCTCGTGCGGTCTTGGGAGCCGCGCGTGCCGTTCCGCGAAATCCTAATTTATTATTGCGACAGCCACCGTCTCTACCCGGCACCTGCCAAGGGGTTGAGTAAGGCGGAGGAGCGAACTCTGCGGCGCCTGCAGACAGGAACCCTTCTCTGTCCTGCAATGGCAAAACACTTCGATCCGAACACAGATGGGCACTGCCCGCACTGTGGAGAGATCTGCGATATCTTTCACATGGTGTGGGCATGTACTCAGAATCCTCACCTTCCCCCCTCCCCCACCCCCACCCGAGAGGCATGGGACACTGCCCTCCTCAACTGCTCCACACTGGAGTCCCAAAAGGCTCTGGTCAAGCGGGCGCGAGACGGGGCCTCGTCATGCGGTGTCCCGGACTAAGGATACCGACCATGCAGCAGGGTTTTTTTTTTTTTTTAACCCTCAAGCTCTCTTTGATTAAAGTTTTTCACCACCACCACCACCACTCGCGGGGCTGTTCCTGTCTCCCCCGTGCCGTCGCAGCAGTGGTGAAACACTGCCTGACGAAGCAGCGAGGCATTACAGCAGATGGCGTATTGTCGCGGATATTCCTGACGTTGCTCCGCTTCTATTTTTTCCCTTGAGACTTTAATGGTGTTAATGGATGTGGTATTGGGCTACTAATCGCAAGGACGTCTGAGAAATCCGGCCGCGACGACCGCATTCAGGTAGAGGCGAAAGGCAAAAAGGCCAGTACAGGCTCTGCTACGTTAGTGCACCATGAGGCAGTTTTTAATGTAACGCGAGAGTTAAGGCCCCGTTGCCCAGAACATCAGGTGTCGGCGTTGCCGGCGCTGAGAGCGAAAAATCACGAGCCTGGCTCTGGCAGGTGGTGCCCACAGAGCAACCTAGGCGGCAGGTGGGCCACAAGGTCACATGATCTTGCACCAAGTCATCACAACCTGCCCATTGGATAGTGAGTCAGCTGCCCTCCGTGGCATTTAAATTAATGAAGGGTCGCTCGGGAAGAGCAAACCTGGGCGGCACAGGGCCCACTGCGGGGAGCGCCCGCCATCGCAGGCCAGTGGCGCATCGCTTAGCCGCTGCACCACTGCGCGAAGAGGGGTATGAGGACATCCAGGCATCTATGAATGTAAAGAAACGGATCGACCTGATGTATATATGTGATTAACCCCTTACGCTATCGCACCATAGCCTTAGGGTGGAACTTGTGTCCTTGATTTTTTTTGTTCCGTTCAGATGCCGCGGTCGAAGCGGCTGCAGATATTGCGAATTGCGTGGTTTACAAAGACCCCACACGACGGGTCGGCTATGATCGATGGTCGCTACGAAGGAGGGCGCCGGTTCAATTAAAACCGCCTTCACTTACTTGCAACTGACATCGTACAATGCACTGGCGCTTTTGTATTGCGCCTCGATCCGTCGAAATACTGTGCCGCGGGCGAGATCACCAGCCGAACGTGAAAACCACGGCGCCGTTACGATGGGTTGCTATAAATACTGCGCGAAAGTTATGGGATAAAGAACTTTACACGACAATAATAGAGGGCGTTTCACCTAAGAACTAAAGCAAATTTTAAAAATGCGCTTTTTGAGTTAGAAGAGCAGTTTTTTTCACATAGCATTGCGAACAGTCCAGCGCATCAGAATGCAGCTAAGGCGTGCTAACTAGTAGGCTTGGTAACTAATATCGGATGTTAACCTTTTAGCGATTGATGCTAATCTCCTTATTTATTGAGAAACGTGTAGGCCACCGTAGGTAACATCCATATCAGTTTTTAGAATTTCGAACAGGCAGTTACTCTCGGCGCCATGGTCCACCAAATTTCGGCTATTTTACCGAGAGGCTTGTACTGGAGGGGTTGCTTTTCGCGCGGATGTATTTTGGCCGGATGTAGCGTAAATTTCTTGGGCGCCGAGGGCAACGGCGCTTTCCAAATTTTGTAACACATGGGCCGGATATTACTGTCGCAAAGCCGAAAGTTGTGCAAGTTGGATAACGTTCACGAAGTAAGAATAGCGCGAAAAACCACCGTTGCGAGTCGGCGCTTGTCTGCGTCGTTTCCTTTCCGTTCCTCGCGTTCCTTTTGCGCTTTTGTTACATCATGGATATTACTTATGGATGGCTACATGCCTCTCAATGAATAAGGACACAGTATTAGTGGTTCCCAACTCAGTAGTTGGTAACTATCCTTCTGGCTAGCACATCGTAGCTCTAGTCTGATGCGCTACACCGCACACAATGTTGTGCCGAAAACAGCGCTGTTCTAACTGAAAAACCATTTTTAAAAATTGCAGAACCTCTGCATTGAAACACCCGGCACAAGAAAGTTCGCACATGTGTGTTTAACACAAAAATTCGATGTCTCACCACGGATAACACCTTAAAAAACAATACAATCGTAAAGTTTCATTACTCTAGTGTGCTGCAAGTGTCCGCAGTCGCTGTTTGCGGACGACGTTCGTGTCTGCTATCTCCTCGATTCGGCGGCAACATTTTTCAATGATTGCTTAGCTCCCGTCAGCCGTTGTGTGACGTGGGCCGGCTGCTTCGCTTGATAGTAAAATGTGTGCTTGGCTCTAGAGGAGGGCATTACGAACGTTGACACACGCAGGATATCGCTGGACCCCGAAAGCAGCTGACAGCTTCTATAAATCCGGACCGTCAAGCCTCGCCACTAGTTGTGGCGATGCGCGGTGGCTAGATTCAGCAGATGATGGGTTTGTATTTAAACCCTATACCGCTTCGGAGCGCTGCAAATAAAGTAGCAACGCTTGATGCCACGATGGCCTTCGCGGCTAGTTACAAACTATGACATGTTTAGCGATTTACGGGTGAGCTAATGTTATTCGCAACAGCTGCGCTCGATAACCGGGAACAGCCGTGTAAACCGGCTGGCACGCATAGAGTCATTGTTCGCAAACGCTTGACGTAAATGTGGTCTGTAGCGTAAATGAGGACGTAAACGACCCACTTTCGGCAGTTGCGCAACTTCGTACCACTGGTGCGAAAAGAAGTTCCCGAACTGGCGAAAGTGGAGGGGCTGTCATAAAGAAGGAAACGGACAATTCGGCCGCGTTTATTAAGTTCGCGCGGCGCCCGTGATTTACTAATGAGCTGTAATTGATAGAGTTGCCATGACAGCAGTGTATATTTGACTAATAGCCCAAAGACAAAGCTTTAGCTGCAACCATTTCAATGCGTGGAGAGCACAAACTACGTTGCACCTGCTGGCTGTTTTTAACGTTATGGGATATCCTATGCAGATACGGAATGATTTGAGCGTTCTGTTCCTATTCTTTATCTGCTGTTTTTTTTCCTTTTCCTTCCTTATTTTCTGCAAAAAACTACCGCAAACAGCTGAAATACTGACAGCAAGGAAAGCAGACATGCGTATCCTCTTGGCCTGATTTGACACTATCGCTTAATATATGTGGGCGATTTTGTTTTTTTTTTCCAAGGCGGCTTAGATGTAATTCCCAGCAACCCCAGGTTTCTTTGTATTTTAGAGTATGAGCTCTAATAAGTTAGAAGGTTATTTTGTTACCGACCGACATACAATAGATGTCGTTGTCAACGAAAGAAATGCTCACTTCTAAAACTATATGTTGTTTACCCATGAAAATTCGTATGTGAGCTTTAAGCCTCCTTCAGCGACCTTAAAAGGCGTGATAATGTTGGGAACAGCGTCGTCAAAGATGAAATATGCCCGTTGTCAACAATCACCAAGCAATTTGTGTTCAATTGTTCAATATAGATGCAACGTTAACGCCTTTTTCTGCACCATGCAAGCAGTCAAAAATTTACCCGATGATAACAAGAAGTCTCCGCCGCGCAATACTGATCACATCATGCAGATCACAAAAATCTGTTAAAGTTGTTTTCAGTATTCTCATTGCTTCTAAAAAAATGTACATTGGCCGACCAGGCCGATGTTTGAATGAAAGAGCTGTACAAAACTTCAATCGGGGATAGGGTGGTATCACTGGCTTGGTAGAAATGCAGATATCAACAAATGTAGTACATACAATAAGACGCAGTTTCTAAGCTACGCTAATGACATGCTTCAGCACGAAATCACTGAAGCTTTTTTATCAAGAAGGCTCATAACAACTACGGCAGCACGCATTCATTATAGTTGCATGAAAATGAAATGGCTTTTTTTGGAGACATGCAATCAGATTCTACGTCACGAGAAGGTAGTTAAACGTCAAATATTTTCAAATAAAATCAGTTCACAGTGGCAACATGAACATACAAGGAATAGCTCTTCGAAAACATAGCGCAAAAAGGACACGGACGACACAGAAGTAGACAGGACAGGCGCTAACTTCCAACTTTATTTTCGAAATGCCACCACGTCTAATATATAGGAGCCGATCACCACAATCAAGCGATGAGCATGCGCAAAGAACAGCACAGTCAAGATTACAGCGTTTGGAAAATAAGCAAAAATTACGATAAAATAAGAAAAGGAAAACACGGTGCCGGGGGAACACCGGAAGAAAATAGACATCGCGTACTGAAACTTGCTGCAAAAAGCGCTTTTCAAGCTGGTCAAGGTTAAGAGCCAACAAATAACGCGGCAAAAAGGGGATATAAAAATAGATCGACTAAAAGATGAAGGGAGTGTACAAGGCTCCACACTAAGACAAACACGTGTTGAAGAAAGATAGAATGACAATGGGGAATTACATTTATGGGTATGGCAATGGAACTAAAAGATAGCAGAATATTACGCCGAAAACAGATAAGGGCTGTGATATTATATATAATAAAATGAAAAAATTTGAAAAACTAGGACACTATAAGGTATATGTATATAAAAATACAGAAAAGGATAAAACGAGAAGTATAAAACACGAGTGTAGAGGGCTCCACGCTAAAACAACGAGGAGGGGGGGGGGATGGGATATGCAAATATGAGAAATGGAGTATGGAAATAATAAATGAAGTAAAAGCCAATAAAACGCCAAGGAATTAAAAGCAAGAAAACGCGATTTCTACCTTGCGTCCACAGCTATCTTTTAAGAAGGAAATTTCTATATCCAAAAAAGAAGCATTTGTATCGGTTCTTCTGTTGCGCCTGTGTTATGTGACCTATTTTTATCCGCGATTGACAAACGCATTCAAGCCAATCTTTCTGACCTTCCTGTTTTAAAAGTGTTCAGGTACGTTGATGATTTCCTTATTATTTTTAGCAAAGGTCATGGAAGAGAATGCGACGTTGTCAAGCAAGTGTTGAGCATTTTTTCGCAGTACGGCGCCAATTTCACTTGGGAGTCACCTACGGATGGCCGTATTCAGATCTTAGATATTGAATTAGATTTCACTAACCTTAACATCTGCTGGATGTACCATCCACGAACCAAAAAACGTCTTATGCGCTTTGACAGCGCGCATTCTAAAGTTGTTAAGCGGGGTATCGTGTCTTCCTGTCTCCACGGAGCAGCTACATAATCCTGCACGCACCGCATGGCCGCCAGCATCCATGAGCAATCCAGGCGGCTGCAAGAGGCTGCATTCCCCGTAGACCTTATACTGGCAGTGTGTGAAAGCCTTTTGCAAAAGCTGAAAGCCTCCAAGGTTTCCTGTAGTGAGCAGGGGAGTGAAGAGATCAAAAGCAAGACTCCTGTCCAGGTAATACCATATTATCATAGGTTTACACAATTTCAAGAAGCTGGCAGCGTGTTATAATGTACAAGTAGTTTTCTCTGCCCCTTGTAATCTTTCAAAGGTCTGCACCAAGAAAACGGTAAAACGAGATGACTGCACGAAGAAACATCAAACGAAGTTTACGGAATGTAAGGCGAACGTTGTGTACAGAATTCCTATCAGTTGCGGGCGTCATTACATTGGGCAGGCAGGAAGATGCTTTAATGAGAGGGCGCGAGAACATAGATTGTGCGTACGCAACAAATCAGGAAGCAACCTATCTGACCATTGCAAAGCATGTGAAACAGAGCAAGAGAACGGAACGGATGCTATCCAAAAATAGATAAAACAGAATTCTTAACATCAGCTAATGTAAAAACAGAGCGTGAAGTCATGGAGGCGCATTTCATAAGAAAAGCTGGGAAAACGTGCGTCAGCGCACCTTCTATTCAATTACTTTACAGTGAAGTTGAATTCCTTGACGGCTATCTGTAGGTGTGAACTATGTCTTAAGACTGCTTACCGTAAGCACCCTTTCTTGTTGTGAACCGGAATGGTCCCGCTTTTCCTTTGCGTTTTCTTGATTTAATTCCTTGGCGTTTTATTGGCTTTTACTTCATTTGTTATTTCCATATTCTACTTCTCATATTTGCATAACCCATCCCCCCCGCCCTCCCTCGTTGTTTTAGCGTGGAGCCCTCTACACTCGTGTTTTATACTTCTCATTAAGGCGGAAACTTGGGCTAGTTGGAAAGCGTTTGAAATCATATTTGCTAGCGCTTAGTAAACACACGGGACAAGAACACAAATACACAGGACAGACGCTAGTCTTCAACTGCCGTTTATTCGAAAAACAATCAATATACTACATCTCAAAAATAGCTGAACTCACACATGCGCAGTTGCAACGCCGCGCCTCAGGAACATGATTTATTTTTTTGACAGATTAACAGACGGGGTGCGACGCATTTTGAACCTTCACTATCAATGCACATAGCTTCAAACATTTCACGTTCCGCTTGAGTTTTCATTGTACCTAGAAAGATTGTTTCTGGAAATTATGGTGTGCAAGGTACAGGGTCAGGGTCGCCAGGGTACCGTTCGATAAAACAGCATTTGCAGTGCGCAGCGATATTCCCCCCCCCCCCCCCCCCCCCCCGCCGATATGGATTCTGTTGCCAAGCGGTGCTCTCTAAGTCGTTGATTTATGCATCTTCCTGATTGCCCAATATACGCCTTGCCACAAGTGAGCGGGATTTTGTACACAACACCGACTTTGCATGGAACGAACTTCTTTTGGTGGTTAAAAGGGAATACTGGCTTTCTTACCTCGCCGTTCACGAGCGGGCACAAGCGCACAAGTTTCCTCGGGTCAGTCAATACAAGATCGATGCCACACTTCTTCGCCACCTTTTTTAGAAGGTGCGACATATTGTGCACATACGGCATAGCCACAAGTTGAGTGAGTCGTTGGGGATCTTCACGGTTTTGTTGCCTCCCAGATCTCACTTCTTTTAGCAGCTTTTCTGCAAGAGATGTCAGAGTTTCATCCGGAAACCCGGCGTTCTCTAGGCGAAGCTTTTGCAGTGTCACACTTTCAGTGATGCAATGCTCGCACGACTTATGGAGAGCAGCGCGGAAGGCATTCATGGCAATACCCCTTTTCACAAGTTTAGAGTGCGCCGATTGATAACTGAGAATTTCTTTTTTTGTTCTCGGCTGATACATCCAGCAAACGCGTGCTTTTTCAAACCTAATGCATATATCAAGGAACTGTAGCCTATCCCAAACGACGATAGGCTACAGTTCCTTGATACATGCATTAGGTTTCGTGATATATGCATTAGCCGAAGTCTACAATGTATTACAATGGTGTACTTGCCTGGCCCGCTGCTCCTGGCATCCGCGCCGTCCTTGTTGTCTCGTCCAGTCCTTGTCTCCTTGCGCTGCTATTTATTTGTTCCTGACAGCTTCAGTGGTAAAATCTGCATAGCATTCCGCGTTGTCACGGCGTACATGTTGAAAAAGAAGCATATGCGAAACACAGATCTGGCTATAGAAATGCTACAAGCAGAAGCCACGCATCACCAACATGTTGAGCATGCATTCACAGAACGAATAATTTTCTGTGTTTATATTTATTTATTTACTTACTTATTTATTTTACCCTCAGGGCAAAGCATTACAGAGGGGAGTGGGTAATACTTAACACTGAAAATACAAACAACAGCAGAGAAGAATAAATTGTCAAAACATATATAAGTTAGGATAAGTGATAAACACAATATATCATTCAACAGAAGCGGCAACAGCAGTCCGAAACAATACAGGGTCAGGAATTGTGGCGACTGAAGAAGGAAGGTGGTTCCAGTCATATGACGTGTGAGGAATAAAAGAATCCTTGAATGTTTTAGTTTTGCATGTATAAATGCCTACCTTATGTATGTGATCTGTGCGGCGTGAATTATATGAAGGGGGAAGAAGAAACTCGCAGCAAATGGAATCATGATGAAATACTTTGTGAAAAAAACACAAGCGTGCAATTTTGCGTCGTGATGCAAGTCAAGTTAGGCCCCATGTAGTTTTCATAGCCGTTACGGTTGACGTACGCCGGAAGTCAGAATAAAGCGCGCTGATTTGTGTTGTACCATTTCCAGTTGGTCGATCAAACTCTTAACACCAGGGTCCCAGACTGATGACGCATATTCTAGTTGTGAACGTACGAGTGTGGTATACAGCATAAGTTTGATGTTAGTTGGCGCTGCGTGAAAGTTACGTCTCAGATATCCCAGCATGCGATTAGCTTTGTTAGTGATGTGCTCAATGTGCGCATGCCAGCTAAGGTTAGACGTAATATGAATTCCGAGGTACTTATATTTTTTAACTGAATCAAGTAGCACACCATTAAGAGTATATACGGGAGGATCACTATTAACACGAGAAATGCACATAAGTTTGCACTTTTCAGCATTCAAAGTCATATTCCAAGTTTTGCACCATGTTGAGATAGTGTTAAGGTCAGATTGAATCATGTGCTTGTCGTTATCCTTTGTTATTTCCCGAAAGAGGACGAAGTCATCGGCAAAAAGATGTAGAAAAGAAGAAAGATTGCTGGGTAAGTCGTTGATGAATATAAGAAAAAGCAGGGGACCCAAGACGGTGCCCTGGGGAACCCCGGAAAGAACAGGGTGAACGGCGGAATTAACATTATTGACAGCAACAAATTGCATTCGATGAGGAAGGAAAACTTCGAGCCATTTTAAAATGTTAGTGTCTAAACCTACCATGCGCAGTTTTAGTAACAAAAGATGATGCTGCTGATAGCAGAAGCGATAAGCCACCAACTGAACCCGTGCCGACACCGATCTTTCATTCGTTTCTCTCTCTCCCTCGCCCCTCTTTCCCTCGCCCCTCTGGCTATATAATATCCCTTGATCCGAGAATAAAGCGTCATTCTCCGGCCTGGCTACGCTGTCTGATGCATCGACCGGGAGCGGCTTGTCCACCGACAACGCCGTCTTAACAGTGGCGACGAGGGTGGGACCAGGACATCGGGCCCAGGGCAGCGGCACACATGGGTCACAGGCTACCAGACTTCGATGATGAAAAAGATAAGTGGCAAGCTTACCTAGTGAAAGTTGAAGCGTACTTGGAAGCCAATGAAATCACAGTTGACGCAAAGAAAAGGGCCTTGCTCGTAGCCGCCCTTGGGACAAAGACAGTTCAAGTTTTGTGCAGTAAAGTAGCGCCAGCAAAAGCAAGTTCGCTGAGCTACGATGAGGTGGTCGACACTTTGAGCAGCTACTATGACCCTACACCGAACGAGATAGCAGAAAGTTTCAAGTTCTTCAACCGCTATCAGAAAGAAGAGGAATCCGTGCAAGAATTCATTGTTGCTGTACGACAAATAGCACAGAACTGCAATTTTTCGTCTATGCTAGACAGAATGATCAGAGACCGCATCGTGTGCGGCGTCAGATCGAAAAGTCTGCAAAAGCAACTTCTGGCGAAAAAGGACCTGTCGCTAAAGGAAGCAGAGGCTCTCGCGCTAGCTGCAGAAAGCGCGGAACTTGATTCACGGGGCATAACCGGACAAGCTCTGGGTGCTAACGTGCTCAATGTAACTCGTCGGCGCAAACCAGAGAGAGAAAAGCCGAAGTTCAGGCCACAAAAGCAATGCCAGTGCTGCGGGAACCATGGCCACAAGACGGAAGCGTGTCGCTTTAACAGACGGCAATGTTTCAAATGCAGACAGTACGGTCATCTAGCGAGGATGTGCTCTTCATCGGACATTGTTAACAGAACCGGTACCATGGAAGCGCAAACGCAGCAGGAATCTGAGGACAGTGATAGTAGTACATCGCAGATTTGGTCTCTCCGCACGAAGCAGACACTGCTACCGCCCATTCAGAAAACATTCACGCGGAACGGCGTTGACCTAAAAATGGACATTGATACCGGATCCCCAGTCTGCGTCATTTCAAAAGCTATCTATGACAAGCATCGTAAGGAATGGCCTCCGCTTGCGAAATCGCCGATAAAGTTGTCGTGCTATCTCGGGAAGCTACCCGTACTTGGGGTAATGAGCATGGACGTGTCTTATCTAGCAGCGACTTGGCCGGGATCTATTGCAGAAACTGGATGACACGGGAACGGCTGTCCTTCACGTCAAGGCGCAACCCAACAAGACCAGCCCGATTCCGCCAGCTGCTCCGCTACCGGCTTTGGCACTACTGACCAGTTACGCCGATCTTTTCACCGAGACCACGGGACTCCTGAAAGGCCCGCCAGCCCGGATTCATCTCAAGAGCGGATCGACTCCGAAGTTTTTCAAGGCAAGGAAGGTTCCTTTTGCGTACAAAGAGAAAGTGTCGCAGGAGTTGGATAGGCTCGCGGAAGCGGGGATAATATCTCCAGTGCCATATTCGGAATGGGCCACGCCCATTGTTCCCGTCTTGAAAAAGGACGGCTCGGTGCGCATTTGCGGAGACTTTAAAGCTACACTAAATCCAGTGTGTGAGGTTGAGCAATACCCGCTGCCAGTCATTGACGATATGTTTGCCAATTTAGCGGGAGGAGAACGGTTCAGTGTGCTAGATCTGCGGGATGCCTATAACCAGGTCGCGCTAGACGAGGATTCGCGGAAACTGACCGTCATTAACACTCACAAAGGACTCTACTGCTACAACCGGCTGCCATTCGGTATCTCGTCGGCGCCAGCAATATTTCAGCGGAAAATTGAATCGGTACTCCAAGGGTTAACCAGCGTGCAGGCCTACCTTGACGATGTGCTGATAGCTGATAAGAGACAGGATGACGCCAACTTGAAAGCAGTGCTGCAGGGCTTCAGGGAACATGGTATTAAGCTGCGCTCTGATAAATGTCGCTTCGCCGAGCAAGCAGTAACATATCTTGGTCATCGCATTGACAAAAACGGGTTGCATCCAATTGAGAAGAACATCGATGCTATCAGACTAGCCCCTTCTCCGCGTAATGTTGCAGAGTTGCGTGCTTTTCTTGGATTCATCACGTTCTACAATAAGTTTCTCCCTAATCTGTCCACATTACTTGCTCCTTTGTACAAGCTGCTGACGAAGGGAGCCAGGTGGGTGTGGAGCGAAAAAGAGCAAGCTGCATTCGAGCTGGCGAAAAAGGCTCTTTGCGCAGCTCCTGTGTTAACGTATTTCAATCCGAAGCTCGAGCTACTTTTGGAATGCGACGCCTCTCCTCACGGGGTAGGAGCGGCACTGTTCCATCGCATAAATGGAGAAAACAGGCCCATTGGATTTCGGTCCCGGACCTTGACTTCGGCTGAAACGAAGTATTCACAGATTGAACGGGAAGCGTTAGCTCTTGTCTACGGTGTTTCACGTTTCCGTGACTACCTACTTGGCAGGGAGTTTACCCTGGTCACGGATCACCGTCCTCTGCTTGGCCTTCTGCGAATGGATCGCCAGACCCCAGTCATGGCCGCCGCCAGAATACAAAGATGGGCGCTCTTACTGGGAGCGTACAAATACAAGCTGCTTTGCAAGTCCGGTAAAATGATGGTCAACGCGGACGTCCTAAGCCGTTTACCTCAAACCTTGCAGGAAACCGAGACTGCACCGGAAGGCGACGCAGAGTTTGTTCTCGCCATCGACCAGTGGGACCAGTCGGCCATCACCATAAATGAATTGCGGTCACTTACAGCAACGGACGAGGTGCTACCCCTTGTATGCAGGTACGTCCGTGAGGGTTGGCCCAACGCGTGTTCAACCGGTAACTCTGAGATGATGGTTTTCTACAAAAAGCGGCAGGAGTTCTGTTCAGGATGGCCTCCTACTGTGGGGACATCGTGTAGTAATCCCCAAACAGGCACGCGCTAGATTGCTGATGATGCTGCACGAAGCCCATCAGGGCGTCTGCACCATGAAGAAGGTAGCGCGGTCTAAATTTTGGTGGCCGGAGATTGACCTGGATATTTGCAGAATTGCCGCTCAATGCAGAAACTGTGTCCAGGCTTTACCAATGCCACCAGCTCGTGAGCCAGTGAATTGGCCAGCAACCGAAGAAAAGTGGTCCCGTCTGCACCTGGATTTTGCCGGACCTATCAGAGATAAAATGTTGCTAATCGTGGTAGATTCCCACAGTAAGTGGATGGAGGCAATTCCACTAGCGCGTGCAACGTCAAGTAGCACGGTAAACGCGCTGCGTACGCTCTTCAGCCAGTTCGGACTACCGCGCACTGTAGTAACTGATAATGGCACGCCCTTTACGGGGTCGGATTTCGCCACATTCATGGAAAGAAACGGCATTGCCCACATTCGGACACCGCCCTACCATTCTCAGAGCAATGGACTCGCAGAACGTGCAGTCAGGACGGTGAAGGATGGACTAAAGAAGATGCCGGGCGTGGATCTCTCAACCGCACTCGCGCGAGTTTTGTGTCGTTACAGGAATGCCCCGCGGCAGTCCGGCCTTTCACCTTCAGAAACACTGTTAGGTTATCGACTACGCACTCGACTTGACATGTGTTTTCCTCCCAGGAACAAAGCTGCGCAGCTGTGCAGGGAAGCTAAGAGAACTTCGGACGACGCCAGCTGGAGTTTCGCTCCGGGGGACCCAGTACTAGTCCGTAACTATGGAGTGGGTGACAAGTGGACACCCGGAAAGGTGAAGTCGACAACAGGCGCTCGACTAGTTACTGTCAAGACGGAAGATGAGGTGGTGGTTCGTCGTCATGCTGATCAAGTCCGCAAACGCTACGACGAGGGCTCCACACACACAGGGACAAACAGTCAAGCAGCAGCACCATCGGGACATCCGCTGGCTGAACACAACGCACCCACGTCAGCACCCGTTGACCCTGCACCCCAGGAGACGACGCTGCGCCGGTCAGCCCGGGTGAAGAAACCAGTGGATCGCTATGGCTATTAGGAGGAACGGATGCTGCTGATAGCAGAAGCGATAAGCCACCAACTGAACCCGTGCCGACACCGATCTTTAATTCGTTTCTCTCTCTCCCTCGCCCCTCTTTCCCTCGCCCCTCTGGCTATATAATATCCCTTGATCCGAGAATAAAGCGTCATTCTCCGGCCTGGCTACGCTGTCTGATGCATCGACCGGGAGCGGCTTGTCCACCGACAACGCCGTCTTAACAGATAGGAAACCTTATCAAATGCCTTCGCGAAATCTAGGAAGATGCAGTCGGCGATCGAGTGACGGTTTAAAATTGCGTGAAGTTTGTGTGTGAATAAGAGTAGCTGTGTTTCGCATGAATAGGACTTCCTAAAACCGTGCTGAGATGGATGAAAAAACGAGTTTGATTCATAGAAAGTGACAATATGTGAAAAGAGTATGTGCTATAAGATTTTACATGGGATGCTGGTAATAGATATGGGCCGGTAGTTAAGAGGCGAGTGTTTATTACCAGATTTATACACAGGGACCACCTTACCAATCTTCCAATCAGCCGGTAGTTCACCTTTCTCCAATGATTGCTGGAATATTATAGTTAAGGCGAGCGATGAATACATTTTCGTACTTTTCAGGAACTTTGTAGTAATGCAATCAACACCAGCACTGGAGGATATCTTAAGGTTGTCAATTATTTTAACTATACTATCAGGATGAATGACCACAGGGTACATTGGGAGGACGTTGTTATGATCCAGTGGGGGGAAATCCGTAGTTACACCACTTGAAAAAAGCTCAAAAACACATCATTCAATACATTTGCACAGTTAGTATCTGATATAGGTTCGTCACTTGAATTTGTTAGTATTATTCTAGATGTTCCAGAAGGGTTAATGACGCTCCGAAATTTTCTTGGGTTATTGAGCAACAAACTCGGCAGAGTGCTATTCAAGTAGTTTGCTTTAGCGTTCTTTACCGCAGAATTGTAATTGTAAGCTGCAGAGCGATAACGGGACCAATGATGTTCAGTGCGTGATTTTTTAGCTGATCGGAAAAAGCGTTTCTTAAGGTTAGACAAGCGCTTAAGATGTGTGTTATACCATGGCGCATGCAGGTGATAAGATATTACGCGAGTAGGTATGAAGCAGCTGGTGAGATCTAAAACTTTGTTCTTGAATAAAAGCCACTTTGCGTTCACTGATCGCGAGTCGAATTCGTCAAAAAAGGTGGCCAGGAAAGAACCTAGTTCATTATTAATTTTGTTGAAGTCAGCGCTGTGATACATGCGTATTATTTTAGTGTGACTCGGAGTTTTTTGTATAGGAATGTTCACAGAAAAATTGAGCAACGAATGGTCGCTTAACTGGGGCATGTAGGTTATTTCTGAACACAGTTCTGGGCGTGTTGTTAGTACAAGGTCTAAAGTACTTGCTTTAACTTCAGTAATTCTTGTATGCTGAGTAACAATTTGGATAAGATTAAACAGTGAGCATAAATTAGTGAATTCCTTGCATAGTGTCGAAGATGAGGATGGTTGCACCGAGGACCAGTCGATGCCCGGAAAGTTAAAATCACCCAACAGAAAGATAGATGACGAAGGGTAACGTGTTACGATGACATTAATGGTATCATGAAGCTCTGCAAGAAATGTAGGAGCTGCGGCTCTTTGCATTCACACCTGGAACAAACTTATTCACCTTTACAGGAGAGAGTGTCTATGGAGGAAAAGCCAGAGGTAGTAGTTTCTGTGGCTGATTAATATTAGGGATGGGCAGGCGCTGCACTGCCTGGCCAAAGCTAGAGTTGCTGTAAGTTAGCTGGACACGGTGCAGGAAGTGCTTCTCCCCTTGAAGAACATAGCGGAGATGGGTACGCATAGTTTCCTGGGCGGCAATCACCTCTAGTGGGAGACATCCTGCCTCCGCTACTCTTCCTGATGCCGAGGAACCCTTTGGGAGGCCCAGGTATATTCGCAGGCAGTTCTTCCGTGCGGCAACGAGAGACTTATTGCTTGATGTAGATAATGTTTGAAACACTGGTAGACAGTAGCGCAAGGTTCCTTCAACGTAGGCTTTTTCAAGCAGAAGCATTGATCGGCAGTTGCTACCCCACCTTGTTCCCGCCATGAACCTAAACACTTGCGATGCTGCAGTGATCCTCTCGCGGAGTTTTTTTATCTGAGGTGTCCATGACAGATTATAGTCGATTACAACACCCAGGAATCGCTGAGATCGTGCATATGGTAGCGATCGTCCGCCTAGGAGCAGCGGATATCGGGTCATCGTTTTTCTTGTAAACGCCATTGCAGCACTCTTTTCTGGCGAGAGACGAACACCTCTGGAAGCCAGGTACATCGAAATGTGCAATAGCGCTCTCTGTAGACGTTTCTGGGTGATATAGCGCGAGCGTGGTGCGGTCCAGATGCAGATATCATCAGCATAAATTGTTATACGGACCCATCGCGGAAGGTTTATTCTTATGTGTATAAGGGCAATATTGAACAGGAGAGGGCTGAGCACCGCTCCCTGTGGTACGCCCCTCTCTACTGCGTGAAAGTGTGTTTGACCGTTTGGAGTGGTCATAAAAATTTGCCGTTCTTTTTAATAATGCCCAATCCACTTGTACAGCTTTCCTCCAAGGCCAAGACGGGCAAAGACTGCGAGAATTGCATTGTGAAAGACAGAGTCAAAGGCGGCCTTGATGTCTAGGAAAACGGCTGTCGGGATGTACCCAGCATGAAGGTACTTCTCAATTGATGAGACGAGGGAGATGATATTGTCAGTCGCAGACCTGTTTTGACGGAACCCGTTCATTTCTTGGGGGACTCATGCCACAGGCAGCGCTTCTGCAAACTACTCTCGCCTACTTAAAGGAGGAATATAGGCAGCACACCCATATCTTCACCGATGGTTCAACTACTAAAGAAACCTCTTCATGTGGCCTTTATGTGCCCTCAACAGGCCATGCCCCTTCTTACCGGCTGCATCGGAGGACATCCTCCACGACAGCTGAGCTTCACGGCATAAAGGAAGCTGTTTCTTACATCCTGCGCCGAACCGCCGACCGTTGGGTTATCTTCACCGATTGGAATGCATCTCTCCAGATCTGCTGAAGAAAACGAATCACCAGCCAGTTTCCCTGGACATCGAATATCTACATCATTTAGTTATTGCCGCAGGCCACTGCATAACATTTCAGTGGGTACCTGCTCAATGTGGCATTCAGGCTAATGAAAAAGCAGATGAAGCGGCCAGTAAGGGCCATCAACATCGGAGATACATTAGAACTTTTTTTACGAAATCTGATGCGTCCCAGATGGCCAAAAGTTTTGCTTCCGAAGAAATGTATCGGCTTTGGAGTTTGCTGACACATCAGTACCAATTACTTCTCTCAATCGACCCACATCTTAGATCAAGACTCTCATCCAGAGTTCCTCGACATCTGGAAACACTTTATCATCGACTTCGTCTGAATTCTGCATATACAAACGGCTTACGATACCGTTTTAGACAAATGGACCGTCCGCACTGTGACAACTGTGCCGTGATAGAAACTGTGGAGCATGTCTTGCTTGAGTGCCCTGCATATGCTACCGAGCGTGCGTACTATGAATATTGCATGCAGAAGCTCTGCTCAGTGCCCCTTACAATGAACAAAGTTTTAGGTCCCTTAGCCCGCCTTAGGCAACAGAGACTTGCATTGAACTTTATATTCACATATTTAAAAGACATTGGACATCTCGATAAGCTTTAAATTCACTTGCACGTTTCCTTCATGCATTCTTCATGCAGTGAACTTCGTCAGCCCTTTGATGGACTATGCACTCCATCATTCCATAGGTTACATCAATACTCGCCATTGCATCCTTAGTACCCATTTCATGGCCGCATTTTATCTTCGTTTTTTTTTTACCTCTTCCACTCTGCTCTCCTTCTGTCTTTATCTCCCAAATTCCCCTCCCTACTCAGAGTAGCATGCAAGCGATTTTTAAACGCCGGCTAAATTCTCTCTACTTCATTAAAGAGTCTCTCTCTCTCTCTCTCTCTGTAGGAGCTGCATTAGGTGGTCGATAGCATGCGCCTAAATTATTTTGCGGTAGCCTAGTTGAACAGATACCCATATAATTTCGATGCTTGATGTTATGGAAAGAGAATATGACTTTTTTTACTGACTGCTATTAGTACGCCAACACTTTGCCGATCTTTCCTGTCACAGCGACAGGATATGCTCCAAAGATATGCTCCAGATCCAAGCTTCCTTTTGGAGTGAGTGGCTTCCGCTCGGTAAGCAATATTTCATTCGAATGTGAATCTCAATACAAAAAAAATGAAAATGAGCGGACTACGTTGAAGATATCTGCTATCCGAAAAAAAAACTAAAAGGTCTACTCTGCTATCTTTGTATAGAACTATGCAAGCATAATGGGTCGTGATTAAAGCAAATGTCTTTGATATCACCCGAACGAGATATCCGCCGGATAATACGACAGGATATCTATAACATGAGCTTAGTACGGACATCCGTTAAAAGTATTAAAAGGTGTTTGGATATTTGGCTCCGATTCTGATATCCATGGGATGTGGTGTTTTCACCAAGTTGAAAGGGCAGTACCATCCTGTTTTGTTTCCTCCGGCGCTTTTGCCTCCGCAAGGCGCATGCAGCAGCGCGAGATGGAATGTTGCTGACAGTCGGAGACTAACTTGGCCCATGCATAATGGGGCTAATCAAATAGCAGTAGAAAGGTAACCGAAATCTGGGAGACTGCTCAGGCGCAAGGGCACACCTCACTTATCGACCCTGAAAAACCTACGCGTATTGGTAACAGTGCAACCAAAGGACACGTTCCCCGACCTTCATTTTGCAAAAAATATCCCCAATGTGACATGGCAGAATCTCAACGTCACCAAAGGAAGCGATCACTATGTGCTGTGTACCACATTCCAAGCGACGCATTGCAGAATGCGTCACCGGGAAGTGAAGCACGCGAATTAGGACGCCTTCAGATATGTCCGCTCGCAAATACCGACGAAGGGGATGGTAAATTTAAGACAGTGGCCGGAGCGTCTGCGTCAAGAGGCCGCGAACACCTCGAAAACTGTGACGCAGGAGGAAAGCGGCCCCATTCCGGACGCTAAGCTAGTACACATGATGGACGCACAACGCAGTATACACGCTCGGTGGTGTAAAATTAAGCATAACCGGCGCTTAAAAACTTGACAAGCCCGATTTGAAAAGGATATCGGGGCACACATGTGGGAGCTTGGCCGAAAGCAGTGGCATCAGACATGCGACTGCCATAATGAGCAACTGGGCAATAAGAACACATGGTTTCTGCTCAAGCATTTACTCGATGCTACGAAAACTTAGACTGACACTCAAAAGACCCTACAGAGGATCGCGCAAGCTTTCCAGGGCAGCCATGAAGAGCTCATGATCACATTAAAAAAATCAGCACGTAAACACTACCCAAGATATACCCAAGCCAGATGGGTATCCAGCGTCGGATAATGCTCACATGAATAGGGTTTTTACCGTATCGGAGGTCACAACTGCTCTTAATAAAATTAACACCACCACAGCAGCCGGGGAGGATCGCATCACCAATAAGATGTTCCGCAACTTAGAGGGCAAATCAGTAGATGCCCTTACGGACCTCTTCAACAGGTATTGGAGAGAAGGCAGCATCTCCGACGAATGGAAACACGCTAAAATCATTTTCATTCATAAACCGGGAAAAAGACTCGGGATTGGGAACCTCGGCCCAATTTCGCTTAATTCATGTCTAGGAAAGGTGATGGAGCATATTGTATTAAACAGGCTCCAAATGCAAGCCGACGCAGAAGGCATTCCCCCGTCCGTCATTTGGTTTCGAGCAGGCCTGTGGACTCAGGACATCATGTGGAAGCTAAAACAAAACATCCTAGATGCAAATGGCATAAGAGCCACGCCTATCATTTGGGGACTCGATGTTAGTAAGGCCTCTGACAATGTCACACGCTTCCATCCTCTCTCACCTGTCACCTGACATACTATTATATCGCCACCTTTCTGAACCAGCGCACGGCTACGCTGCATTTCGGGGACAAAAGTAGCAACAAAATTACACTAGGCACCAGAGGAACACCGCAAGTGGCTGTACTTTCACCGTTTCTCATCAACCTTACTTTGAGTGACCTCCTGCGTCTAGATGCTATCCCACATATACATCATTCTATATGCGCCGACATCACCATATGAACCAACTCCAGATGCGATGGAGAGATTTGACAATCCAAACTTTATTTTATTTTACAAATGTGCATACAGTCTTTAGGATGAGCCACAGGCCAAAAGCTAAAGAAAATAGCTTGAAAATGCCTGTGGCTCATCTAAGAGCCATTACAAAATAATAAAATAAACACATGCATACAACGGTGGCAGATCGCATACGAGCACACTGTAGAAAGAATTTATAATATTTACGATTGAACTCATGGGTACACAGGGAACGGCCTTGCGTGTTCACCGGCTAAATCTGAACTCTTCGTTATCAGGAACAAACAAGCCTCACAGGCAGCACCCGACCCTTGGGAACCTATCGAGTTGCACATTGACAACCATCCAATACCCCTGGTAGCCACGGTCAGGGTTCTTGGCATGTGTATTAGAAGAATACTCTCAACACGGAAGGGATCCGCCGCCTACGATTCACGGCGCACCAGACACGCCGGCTGGTGAGGCGCATTGCCATTCGTCGCAGGGGCATGAGAAAAGCCTACCAATGCAGGATCATGCAATCATTCTTGATAAGTCGAATAACGTACGCCTGACCGTACTAGCATCTGCGTTGCAGGGACGAATACGTTCTTAATAGCATCATTATAACAGCATACAAGGCGGCCCTTGGCCTGCCGGCATACGCCATCTGAGGTCAACTGATGTAGTTAGCACGCTCGCTGATCTAATAGAAGCCCATATGATGGAACAAGTTACCCGCTTGTCGCGACAGCTGCCGGACGCGTAATTCTCCACAAACTCCCCATCCACCCTGCTGAGGAGGTATGTCGAACATGAGATTTATCAGTCGACATTACCAGTAGACTAGTTGCTAAACCAGTAGCGAAGAATATGGTGTCAGACAAACACGACGCCCGCAGGAAGGCAAGGGCGCAGGCCCTTGTGAAACAGTACGAAAACTAACCACGAGCAGTGTCGCGGACGCATATCAACACATAAAAGGCGGAACATACGTGGCATGCATGGCCACTCCAAAGTCAGCACCCGTTATCGCCACAACCTTTCACACTGCTCAATACGCGAGACTGAGGAAGTAGCTCTCGCACTGGCCACCGCGGATCCCCGCACCAAAACTATTTTAAGCGACTCTAAGAGCGCCTTGCAAAGTTTCGCCAAAAACTCGGTAAGCGCGCTCGCAATGCGAATTCTGCGCAACCTGGCTCTAAATCACAACATCAACCTCGTATGGGTTTCGGCTCACGCGGGTAACTCTGGAAACGAGGGGGTCGACCGTCTAGTCCAAGGTTTAACCAGAGGACGGGATACTTCTCGGGAGCGGAAGCCCCCGCCGAGGCACCTCGCTCGTACGTGGAGGTTACACACTCTTATCGCGAGCAAAGATGCACGTATCCCGCCCCTCACCCGACCTAGACAGGGCGCAAGCCACGACATTCTGACGCCTACAAAAAAAAAGGTAATTCTTAACCCCTACCGATTATGCCTAATCACTAACAGTGAATATGACCCTGCATGTCCGCACTCTGGTGACAACACGCACGCTACCAAAGACCATATTTTATGGGAATGCGCTAGGAAACCCCCTCCGACGACACTTTTGCCAGCTCCCTCAGCAGTGAAATGGGGCCGGCTATTGACCACGTCGAGAAACACAACCCCACAAGCCCTTATCAATCGAGGTCAAGAGGTCGCCCCCGACTGGAGGCCGACCTGTACTCTCCCCAGCACCAACTAATCCCTTCCCCTTTTTGTGGCAGTAAAGTAGTAACCTACACGGTATTTACTAAGGTAATCGCTAATAGAGTCAGGACAACCTTGGACTTTAGTCAGCCAAATGATCAGGCAGGCTTTCGTAGAGGATACTCGACAATAGATCACATTCACACTATCAATCAGGTGATACAGAAATGCGCAGAATATAACCAACCCCTATAGATAGCCTTCATCGATTACGAGAAAGCATTTGACTCAGGGGAAACCTCAGCTGTCATGCAGGCATTGCGGAATCAGGGTGTAGAAGAGTGCTGTGTGAAAATATTGGAAGATATTTATAACGATTGCACAGCTACTATAGTTCTCCATAAAGTCAGCAATAAAATTCCAATACGGAAAGGTGTCAGGCAGGGAGACACGATCTCGCCAATGCTCTTCACTGCCTTCTTACAGGAGGTATTCCAGGGACTGGAATGGGAACAGTTGGGGATAAGAGTTAATGGAGAATACCTCAGTAATTTGCAATTCACTGATGACATTGCTTTGCTATGCCACTCAGGATAAGAACTGCAAACCATGATCAATCAGTTAGACAGGCAGAGCAGAACGGTGGGGCTAAAAATTAACATGCAGAAAACCAAAGTAATGTTCAACAGCCTAGCAACGGAACAGCAGTTCGCCATTGGTAGCGAGGTGCTGGAAGTAGTAAGAGAATATGCCTACTTAGGGCAGATAGTGAGCGAAGATCCGCATCATGAGAGGGAAATAACTAGAAGAATAAGAATGGGGTGGAGCGCATTTGCCAGGTTCTCTCAGATCATCAATGGTAGCTTACCAATATCCCTGAAGATAAAAGTATACAACAGCTGTATCCTACCGGTACTCACCTATGAGGCAGAAACGTGGAGGCTAACAAAAAGGGTTCAGCTTAAGTTAAGAACAACGCAGCGAGCTATGGATAGAAAAATGATAGGTGTAACGTTAAGAGATCGAAAGCGAGCGGAGTGAGTGAGGGAACAAACGCGGGTTAATGATATCTTAGTTCAAATCAAGAGGAAGAAATGGGCTTGGGCAGGGCATGTAATGCGAAGGAAAGATAACCGCTGGTCCTTAAGGGTAACGGAGTAGGTTCCAAGAGAAAGCAAGCGTAGCAGGGGACGGCAGAAAGCTAGGTGGACGGATGAGATTAAGTTTGCGGGGATACAGTGGCGGCAACTGACAAAGGACAGGGTTAATTGGAGAGACATGGGAGAAGCCTTTGCCCTGCAGTGGGTGTAGTCAGGCTGATGATGACGATGATGAAAGTAGTAACCACCACCACCATGTTTTCGCTTCATTTGTGCTGCAAATTTTTCTACACTAATTCTAGGAGATAAAGGTGCAGAAAATGCGAAAGGGCCACAGAAAGATGGCCCCGGGTGTCGGGAAATAACCCGTCATTGCGTCCCTCCCAATTCAGCTTGCCACTCGCTCTAAGAAGTCATCTTTCACGCGCAGGGGCTCACTGAGCCTGTGTGAAGGTGGCTTAAAGTCATCTCTACAGAGAAATGAAAATTCAAGCTAGCTACGGCAAACACGACAGTAACTTTGCGCAATATTCATTGCCGCGGTCTGATAGGACGACATCGTGAGTTCCAAAAGGAAAACTAATGCGTACAGTCACCCACAGACTGAACACGAATAACGGAATGCGTGGCCCGGACTGCCGTTAGCGCCCCGAAGAGGTAGTCATCGGTGCGGGATAATGCTCCCTGTATGTTTACGGTGGCTGACGACAGCTGGTGCGCAGCTCGCTTTGACTGCTTTTTCAATTCTGCCTGATCGCCGCGTAGACACCGCATTCGTCACGGGGGGCGTTTCTGCGGTTTTTGATCGCCGACGCGGCCTCCACGGCCCCGCAACGCTCTTTGCAGTTTTCTTTCCGCCGTTCCAAATATTGCGCGCTATGCTGCCGCGGTTCGCACCAGCTATCGCCCGCCACCGTAAACATACCGACAGCATTATCTCTCAACCGATTATTATCACCTCTTGCCGCTGACATCAGACCAGGTCATGCGTTCCGTCATTGGCATTAAATCTGTGGGCGGCTCTACCGCGCGACCAATGCGCCCGCAGCTTTTCAAATCTGAGCCGCAGAGCGAGATGCGACTACACGACTGCGCGCGCGCTCCCTCGACCTGCTTACGCCTGCAGTCATAAACAGCACACGGAAGTCAACACTAACAAATTGTAGACCGTGCTTCGTAGGGAGGCTTACACGCTGAATAAATACGGTACCTCTACGGAGAGGACTTTGAACCCCGAAAAATGAGAAAGCGGTTTAGTAACGGTCAGGACACGAACCATTACTATGAAGCGTGAACCTCACTTGATTAGCCGCGTGCTTAAAAAATAAAATACAGCATATAACGCTGGTAATGACTGCCCCAAAGGTAAATGAAGCGCAGGAACCGTAATTTTGTAGTGAAAAACAGTTCCGCGAGCGCTCAGTTGGTTTACAACGGAGTAGCCGTCAACAAGGTTGTGGGTGAAGACGTACTTTTTCTCGAAGCGGCGGGAGAACAGCTGCTTTTATTTTTCGAACGCTGCATAAGAATGAAATAGCCTATGGGCCAGAAACATCGGCTTACCACATCTGGACTTCAGCTGAGCGTCCTCCTCGCGAAGCTCCTCAGCAGTCGTCGTGCCCGCGCTGCGCAAACACCGGCTTTGTACTGGCTTAACGAGCGGATGCGACTAGAGCGGGATGCTGGGCGTCGAAAGAGAAGTTTATTTATTTCAAAAGCAACAGAAATACAAAACTCAACTGTTGAACTCAAAGGTCTGATCATTAAAGCACATGCGCAGTGCCACTGCACTGAGCACGTCAGTAGGGCAGTAATGAGGCCGACACTCGACGCCCGCGCAGGGCGATGAAGTACTACGTACGTCGACCACTTGCGGAAAAACTCAGCCTCGCTCATTGACAGTGCGTCCACGCATGCTTGCTCAAAGAGGCGCATGCGGAGGCGCTGCAAAATCGGAAACATCGCTCTTTGCGGACGGCCATTTAACGAAGCCACTCCGCGCTGCCGCCACAAAACGAACATGCCGACACACAAGAGCATATTTGCAAACAGTTCGCGTGAACTAGTGCGCGCTTCCAGGCGGGTTGCAAACATCCTTGACACTATTATCCAAAAGGTGCGCGCCACTACACAGTCGAACATTGCGTGCCGCAATGTTTCTAAGAGACCGCATTGCGGGCATCGGACAGAGGGCGCCACGCCCCACGCCGCAAGGCGGTCTCTTGTGGGCAGGACCCGCCAGCCTCGCAACCAGCCGAAGTCCCTGATATATCTGCAGGAAGTGCAGCTGAGGTCAGCTGGCGCAAGCGCGCCCGTCTCGTTTTCTGGAGTTGTTCGCGGGTGAGCTCTGTTACCGTTAGTGCGTGCTGGCACTAACGCTGGGCGGACGATATCTCATGGATGAGTAACACGCAAAATGCTTGAGGGGCGTTATTGAAGTGAACGCAAGTAATCACGGGAAAATAGTCTGCCAGCTACTTCCGGTTCCAATTTTCGTCCACTCACTACAGTCGCCGCGCGTGATGGCATCGTTTATTCACTCATTTATTTGTGCTGTGACATGGTTCACTGTACATCATCGTAAGATCAGCGCGCGCTGCATATGTGCGTGTCCTTAACGCAGAAAGCGACAATCCCGAAAGATAAGCGTGTTCTGTCGTGGCTTTGCAACTCACAATCGCTCCCGCTCAAAGCGGTGATGTTGATCAGGTTGCGTCTCCTCTGTGCAGATTCCGATATCGACAAATCGTGCGGGAAGTGCTCGAACGCTCACACTGACTCGCGCGAAATGGGGATGTCGCATCGGAAATGCTTTCAAACATCCGTACTCGGCAACTGCCAGCGTCATTGTGACGTGTCCGGGGAGCATGCCAGTGGCCGCATTTGTTTTTCCAGTCCCGGACTACTTGCTGGCAGGTCTGGGCTTCCGCTCGGACAGGAAAAGCGTCATGGTCACATGACCTACTTGCCATAGGCTGCTTTCGAACACGGCGCCAGAGCCGGGCTCCCCCTCGGTTACCGTACAAGGACGCTGTCATCTGCTAGCAGACGATGCAAGCCACGGCCACTACGACGCCGAAGCAACGCCTTGCGCTCGATCATGATACTGAGTCGATTTAAAGACTGTACTGTCAGCTTAGCGTAGGTGCATTACAGAACTCAGCTTCGGAGGTATGCTCGCCGCTACTGCTTGCGGCGAAGTTCGCACAAAGTAGCCCAACTCGTTGCGGAAAGGCGGATAGACGAAAGCCTCCGCAAAAATGTTGACAACAAGCTCTATAGCTGCTCCAGTATACGAGTGGTTCACCTGCGATGCTTTCAGGTAAGCGTACAGACAGCATGTGGCAAAACAAGCGAAGAAGAACCTCTTGACGACACGAGCTAACAATACGCGCTCGCAGCTCCGAACGCGCGTCCGTGTGCGGTGGATTTCAAGAAAATAAACGAAGATGCAAGAACAAAAAGTCTTGCGATGGCTCAGAGAGGAGTTACGGAGCTCATGTGAAGGTTTAACGCATGATATCGACCTCCAGGAACACGAAAAGCACTCAAAATGCACACGGAGTCTAACTTAATATGGCTGCCAGCGCGGCGCGCAGCTATCGTCTGCTGCCTTCTCAGTAGCCCCAAGCAGCCCACGGACTGCCATAGGCTAAAAACGAACGCGTTGCTATGGCGATGCAAGCAGGTGGGCGGAGCTTTCGGGCTGCCCGAGAAAAACAAATACCGGACTCGAGTCCGCAAGTAGTCCCGGACAGTCCGGGACTGAAAAACAAATGCGCCCAGTGGTGCGGGTGGTCCGGGTGCAGACGTCACGCCCGGCTGCAATTATGAGCGCACTCAAGGGAGCAAAAACAGATGGCTCACTGAAACGCTGACAAGAAGCACTGCGCATGACTTTTACAAGAGAGGCAGACCCCCGTCTCTCTTCCCGTGTCTACTTGAGCCACCAGCGCACTAGAGGAGCCGGGAGGAAGGCCAGAGATAGGTGGGCGTTCAGGACACGCACATACTCAGCACGCGCTGATCTTACGATGCTGTACAATGAACCATGTCACAGCACAAATAAATGAGTGAATAAACGATGCCGTCACGCGCGGCGACTGTAGTGAGTGGGCGAAAATTGGAACCGGAAGTAGCTGGCAGACTATTTTCCCGTGATTACTTGCGTTCACTGCAATAACGCCCCTCAACCATTTCGCGCGTTGCTCATTCATGAGACATCGTCCGCCCAGTGTCCCGCTCCAGTCGCCATCCCCTCGTCAAGCCAGTACAAAGTCGGTGTTCGCGCAGCGCGGGCACGAAGAGGAGCTTCGCGAGGAGGACGCTCAGCTCAAGTCCAGATGTGGTAAGCCGATGGTTCTGTCCAATACACTATTTCATTCTTATGCAGTGTTCTAAAGACAAAAGTAGCTGTTCTCCCACAACTTCGAGATCAAGTACGTTTGCACCCACAACTTTGTTGACGGCTACCTCCTCGTAAACAAACTGAACGCGCGTGGAACTGCGATTTCACTACAAAATTACTGTTCCTGCGCTTCAGTCACCTTTGGAGCAGTCATTACCAGCGGTATAAGCTGTATTTTATTTCCTAAGCACGCGGCTAATCAGGTAAGGTTCACGCCTCGTATTAATGGCTCGTGTCCTGACCGTTACTAAACCGGTTTCTCATTTTTCGGGGTTCAATGTCCTCTCCGTAGAAATACTGTATTTCTCAGCGTGTAAGACGCCCTAAGAACCCCAGATTTCATTTTGTTAGTGTTGACTTCCGTGCGCTGTTTACGACTGCAGTCGTAAGCAGCTCGAGGGAGCGTGCGCCGTCGTGCAGTCGGATGTCGCACTCCGGCTCAGATTCGAAAAGCCGCGGGCGTATTGGTCGCGTGGTAGAGCCGCCCACAGACTTAACGCGAATGACGGAACGCATGGCCTGGTCTGAAGTCAGCGGCTCGGAGTGATAGTAATCTGGTGCGAGATAATACTGTCGATAAGTTTACTGTGGCTGACGATAGCTGGTGCGAACCGCGGCAGCATAGCGCGCAATTTTTGGTACCGGCGAAGAGCAAACTGCAAAGAGCGTTGCGGGTCGTGGAGGCCGTGTCGGCGAGCAAAAACGGCAGAAACGCCCCCGTGACGAACGCGCTGTCCTCGCGGCGATCAGGCAGAATCGAAAAAGCAGTCAAAGCGAGCTGCGCACCAGCTGACGTCAGCCACCGCGAACATACAGAGAGCATTATCCCGCACCGATGACTAACTCTTCTTGGCGCCGACGGCAGTCCGGACCACGCGTTCCGTAATTCGTGTTAGGTCTGTGGTTGACTGTACGTATAGCTTTTGCGGTTTGAACTCACGACCTCGTCAAAATTGGACAGCGGAAATCAATCTTGCGCACAGTTACTGTCGTGCTTGCCGTAGCTGCCTTGAATTTTCAGTTGTCGGTAGAGATGACTTTAAGCCGGCTTCACGCAGGCTCAGTGAGCCCCTGCGCGTGAAAGATGACTTCTTAGAGCGAGTGGCAAGCTGAAGTACGAGGGATGCAATCTTTCTGTGGGAAAACTTGGCCCTTTCAGATTTTCTGCATCTTCATCACCTAAATTAGTATAGAAAAATTCGCAGCACAAATGAAGCGCAAACGTGGGGGGGGGGGGGGGGGGCGGTTACAACTTTACTGCCACAAAAGGGAAGGGATTAGTTGCTGCTGCAGCCAGTACAGGTTGGCCTCCAGTTGGGGGCGACCTCTTGACCTTGCGTGATGAGGGCTAGTGGGGTTGTTTTTCTTGAACTGACTGAGAACCTGCCCCCATTCGTCTGCTGAGGGAGCTGGCAAAAGTGTCGTCGGATGGGGTTTGCTAGCGAATTTTCATAAAATATGGTCTTGGGTAGTGTGCATCCCGTCACCGCAGTGCGTACATACAGGATCATATTCACCGTTAGTGATTAGACATAATCGGTAGGGGCTAAGAATTACTTTTTTTAGGCGTCTGAATGTCGGGGCTTGCGCCCTGTCCAGGTCAGGGTGAGGGCGGGGTACGTGCATCTTTGCTGGCGATAAGAGTCTGTAACCTACGCGTACGAACAAGGCGCCTCGGCGGGGGCGTCCGTTCCCGAGATGTATCCCTTCCTCCGGTTGGTTAAACCTTGGGCTAGACAGTCGACTGTCTCTTTTCCGGAGTTAACCGCGTGAGCCGCAACCCATACGAGATTGATGTCGTGATTTAGAGTCCGGTTGCGCAGAATTCGCATTGCGAGCGCGCTTAATTGTTTTTGGCGAAATTTTAAAAGGCGCCCTTAGAGCCGCTTAGCATCGTTTTGGTGCCGGGATCCGCGATGGCCAGTGCGAGAGCTACTTCCTGTCTCGCGTATAGAGCAAGCGTGAAAGGTTGTGGCGATCACGAGGCCGGGCTTTGGAGTGCCCATACATGCCACGTATGTTCAGCTCGTGGTTCGTTCTCGTACTGTTTCACAAGGGCCTGCGCCCCTGCTTTCCTACGGGCGTCGTGTTTGTCTGGCACCATGTTCTTCGCTACTGCTTTAACAACTAGTTTTTTGGTAATGTCGACAGATAAATGTGATGTTGCACATACCTCCTCAGCAGGGTAGATGTGGAGTTTGTCGTTAACTACGTATTCCGCAGCAGTGCGCGAAATGCGGGTCATTTGTGCCATCTTATGGAGCTTCTCGAGCTTATGGAGCGAGCGTGTGAAAATATTTCCCAACTGCAGCACTTGATCTGAGTTGGCGCATGCCGGCAGGCCAAGGGCCGCGATGTATGCCGTTATAATGATGCTATTATGAGCGTATTCGTCCCTGTAACGCAGGTGCTAGTAAGGTCAGGCGTACGTGATTCGACTTATCATGAATGATTGCATGATCCGGCACAAGTTGGCTTTTCTCATGCCCCTGTGACGGGCGGCAATGCGCCTCACCAGCCCGCGTATCTGGTGCGCCGTTACGCGTAGAGGGTGGATCCCTTCCGTGTTGAGAGCATTCTTCTTAATACACATGCCAAGAACCCTGATCGTGGCTACCGGGGGTATTTGATGGTTGTCAATGAGCAACTCGATAGGTTCCCGAGGGTCGGGTGCTGCCTGTGAGGCTAGTTTTTTGCTGCTAACGAAGTGTTCGGATTTAGCCGGTGAACACGCAAGGCCGTTCCCCAGCACGAAAGAGTGTACCGTGTAGATAGCTCGGTGTAATGACTCTGCAATCTCTCCATCGGATCTGGAGTTGGTTCATATGGTGAGGCCGGCGCATATAGAATGATGTTTATGTGGGATACCATCTAGCAGACGTGGGATGCCACTCATTGTAAGGTTTATGAGAAACGGGGAAAGTGCAGCGCCCTGCGGGGTTCCTCTGGTGCCGAGTGTAATTTTGTTGCTACTTTTGTCCCCGATGTGCAGCGTAGCCGTGCGCTGGTTCAGAAAGGTGGCGATGCAATCGTATGTCCGTTTGCCTACGCTCATCAGTGACAGGCGAGAGACGATGGACGCGTGCGACACATTGTCAAAGGCCTTACCCACATCGAGCCCCAGGATGATACGCGTTGCTCTTATGCGATTTAGATGTAGAATGTCTTGTTGTAGCTGCCACGTGATGTCCTCAGTCCACAGGCCTGCTCGAAACCCAATCACGAACGGGGGAAACTTGTCTTCTGCGCCTGCGTGCATTTGGAGCCTGTTTAAGACAATATGCCCCATTATCTTTCTTAGACATGATGTTAGCGAATCGGGCGGAGGCTCCCAATCCCGAGTCTTTTACCCGGTTTATGAATGAAAATGTTTTAAGGGTGCTTCCATTCGTCGGGGTTGCTGCCTTCTGTCCAATATCTGTTGAAGAGGTCCGTAAGGTCCTCTACTGATTTGCCCTCTAAGTTGCGGAACATCTTATTGGTTATGCGATCCTCCCCGGCTGCTGTGGTGGTGTTAATTTTATTAGGAGCAGTTGTGACCTCCGATACGGTAAGAACCCTATCGATGTGAGCATTATCCGACGCTGGATACCCATCTGGCTTGGGTATATCCTGGGTAGTATTTACGTGCTGATTTTTTTAATGTGATCATGAGCTCTTCATGGCTGCCCTGGAAAGCTTGCGCGATCCTCTGTAGGGTCTTTTTAGTGTCGGTCTTAGTTTTCGTAGCATCGAGTAAATGCTTGAGCAGAAACCACGTGTTCTTATTGCCCAGTTGCTCATTATGGCAGTCGCATGTCTGATGCCACTGCTTTCGGCCAAGCTCCCACATGTGTGCCCCGATATCCTTTTCAAATCGGGCTTGTCGAGTTTTTAAGCGCCGGTTATGCTTAATTTTACGCCATCGAGCGTGTATACTGCGTTGTGCTCCCATCGTGTGTACTAGCTTAGCATCCGGAATGGGACCGTTTTCTTCCTGCGTCAGTTTTCGAGGTGTCGGCGGCATCTTGAAGCAGACGCTCCGTCGACTGTCGTAAATCTACTACCCCCTCCGTCGGTCTTTGCGAGCGGACGTACCTGATGGCGTCCCAATTCGTGTGCTTCACTTCCCGGTGACGCATTCTGCAATACGTCGCTTGGAAAGTGGTACACAGCAGATAGTGGTCGCTTCCTGTGGTGATGTTGATATTCTCCCATGTAACATCGGCGATATTTTTTGCAAAGGCAATGTCGGGGCACGTGTCCTTTGGTTACACTGTTACCAATCCGCGTAGGTTTTCCAGGGTCGATGAGTGAGGTGTGCCCTTGCGGCTAAGCAGTCTCCCAGATTTCAGTTACCTTTCTACTGCTAGTTGGGTAGCCCCATTCTGCATGGGGCGCGTTAAAGTTTCCGACTGTCAGCAACATTCCATCTCGCGCTGCTGCATGCGCGTTGCGGAGGCAAAAGAGCCGGAGCAAACACAACGCAATGGTGCACTTTCAACTTAGTAAAAACACCACATCCCGTGGATATTAGAATCGGAGCCAAATATCCAAACGCGTTTTAATACTTGTGAGGGATGTCGGTAAGGAGATCTTGTTAGAGATGTCCTGTTGTGTTATCCGGTGGATATCCCGTTCGGGTGATATCAGACATTTGCTTTAATCACGACCCATTATGATTGCATAGTTATCTACTAAGATAGCAGCCTGGACCTTTCAGTTTTTTTTTTCTGATAGAAGATACCTTCAACGTAGTCCGCTCATTTTCATTTCTTGTTTGTGTAATCAGATTAACATGAATCTTGGGATCTGGAGCATATAATCTCGAGGAAATTCTTCATTCTGTGGATACATGCTCAATATGTTGGTGCTGCATGGCTTCTGCTTGTAGCATTTCTATAGCCAGATCTGTGTTTAACATATGCTTCTTTTTCAACATGTACGACGTGAGAGCGCCTAATGATATGCAGATTTTACCCCTAAAACTGTCAGCAGCGGGCCAGGCACCAACACTATTTTAATCAGTTGAAGGCTTCAGGTCTAAACAACAGAAAATGCAAATGATTCTGGAATTATTTTTCACGTGGGCAGAGCAAGTTTTTGCTTATTGGGCCTGCAAAAATACAGACGGCAATTTAAATTTTTTGACTAATATGTCTAATATGCTCTTGTTAATGGCTATAAAATCCTCGGGGACTTCTTACCGACCTCCATTGAATACAGAAAGCGCGGCCGAAACATGCTAGGGATGTCCGCGGGAGTTTACCAGGGTTCCTGTGGTTATCGGCATGCCTTTTAAAGATTTCGCAATGACATCCCTTGTATGTAAATGTTGTCACTGTGAACTGATTTAATTTGAAAATATTTGACGCTTAACTACCTTCTCTTGACGTAGAATCTAATTGCATGTCTCCAAAAAAAAGCCATTTCATTTTCAAGCTACGATAGTGAACGCGTGCTGCCGTAGTTATCAGCCTTCTTGATAAAGAAAGCTTTAATGATTTCGCGCTGAAGCTTGTCATTGGCGCAGCTTGGAAACTGCATCTCACTGCACATTTGTTGACATCTGCATTTCTAGCAAGCCGTTAATACCACCCTTCACTCGATTGAAGTTTAGTAGAGCTTTCATTCAAACATCAGCCTGTTTGGGCAATCTAGACTTTGTTACAAGCAATGGGATTGCTGAAAAACCTTTGTGACAGATATTTGTGATCTTCGTGACGTGCTCCGTATTGCGCAGCGCAGTCTTCTTTCTTATCATCGGGCAAATTTTTCACTACTTGCATGTTCCAGAAAAAGCGTTAACGTTGTATTGATATTGATCGAAAATTGCTGGCTCTACACAACGGTCATATTTCCTCTTTGACGTAGCTGTTCCCGACGTTATCACGGCTGTTAAGGTCGCTGCAGGAGGCTTAAAATTCACGTACGAATTTCCATGCGTAAACAACTGATACTTTTAGAAGGGACAATTTCTTTCGTTGACAAACACAGCTATAGTATTATAACCCTTGGTCACAAAATACCCTTCTCCCTTATAACAGCTCATATTCTAAAATAAAGAGAAACATGTGGTTGCTATGAATTGCATCTAAGCCGCCTTGGAAAAAAATAACAATCGCCTACATATATTAAACGATAGTGTCAAATCAGGCCAAGCGGATACCCATGTCTGCTTTCCCTGCTGACAGTATTTCAGCTGGCAGTTTTCTGCAGAAAAAAGTTTGAAGTATTCCCCTGGGTTGTAAAAAAGTGTAGATTGGCTAAACAGGACTATGTTTTGAATGAAAGAGCGCTACATTATCTAAATCTAGTAAAAGGTAGTATTAGTGGCAATCTTACTGTCCATTGCCAGAAATCTACAATACGACTCATCTACAGTACGACGCAGTTTATAAGCTACGATCATTGAAGCTTTTTTTTTATCAAGAAGTCTGGTTGGTTTGATTCAACTTGACATCTGCTGAGGATGCATGTTTTGAAGAAAAACACACCTTCTCTGTGTAGTCGTAACTTACTTTCAACAGTGAACTTTAGTGAATATAGTTTTTGAACCTATTTCTGTAATGTTGTTTTAATCAGAGCTGGCGTTCACGAGGGAAGCCGGCGTCCTTCCATCTGCTTCACAAAAAGCAGACTGCTCACAGCGAGCAGGTGACAACCTTTGCACGGCACATTAGCTGATTGCCCGATAGAAAAACAGGCTCCCAAAGAGTATGTACATATGATCCTTACGGCAGATCCGGAAGAGCAACCCACCACGCAAGCGATTCCAGTGGCTGTTCGAAACAGCCACCTGGCGGGGCAGTGGCACATTGCTTAACCGCTGCAGCGCTGCGACAGTAGTCGCATGAGGACACACCGCATTATATAAATCCGTGAAAGAGTTTTTGCGCGGGAGGGGTCTCGCATTGTACTGTTAAGGGTAGTTTAAGCGTCGTGAGATTTGTTCTGTCCTGTTCATTAACACATACCAGCAGCTTGAATTCTAATCATGGCCAACAACCGCTTATGTGATTTTCCGCAGTGGCAGACTAGCTTGCGTTAAGAAATGCATTCTATCGATCGCAGTATAGTGTGATATTATTGCTTGAAGTGAATGACAAGATAATTCTGGGGCATGTTCACATGCCTGCAGTGTTTTATGATCGCTGCAGTGCGAAAATGACCAATAAGACCTTATTAAAAAATCTTTATAAAGATAGAGAATTGGGTATATTTGGGCATATAACCTATATAATCAGCCTCGTATATCCATATGTACCCAATTCCCTAAATATTCGCATCTGGATTTAGGTCATCTGTGGTAGTAAACGCCAATATGAACCGTATACGGCCTGATCTACCCGATTCCCTATATATCTGTATCTGGAAATTAAATCAGATATCGCAGTAAATGTAAATACAGATTATATATATGGTCATATCTGTGCATTACCCTATATGTCCCTATCTGAGCTGAAAAACAATATCTAGAACCATGTGTATATATGCACGTAAAAAGCTAGGTACGCCCCTTCCCTGTAAGTTCACGTAATGCTCTCCTCGCATCGAAATGGTTGCACCTAATGCTTTGTCTTTGGGCTATTAGCCAAATATACACTGCTGCCAATGCAACTTTATCAATTACAGCTCATTAGTAAATCACGGGCGTCGCGCGAACTTACTAAACGACGCCTAATTATTCATTTCCTTCTGTATGACAGCCCTCCACTTTCGGCAGTTTCGGAACTTCTTTTCGCACCAGTGGTACGATGTTGCGCCACTGCCGAAAGTTTGTCTTTTACGTCCTAATTTACGTTGCACACCATATTTACGTCGAGCATTTGCCGAACAATGACTCCATGCGCGTCAGCCGGTTTACACGGCTGTTTCCGGTTACCGAGCGCACCTGTTGCGAATAACATTAGCTCACACCTCAATCGCTAAACATGCGAAAGTTTGCAACTAGCCGCGTAGGCCAACGTGGCATCAAGGGTTGCTGCTTTATTTGCAGCGCTCCGAACCGGTATAAGGGTTAAATACAAAGCCATCATCTGCTGAATCTAGCCACTGCGCATCGCCAAAACTAGTGGTAAGGCTTGACGGTTCGGATTTGTAGAAGCTGTCAGCTCAATTCGGGATCACACGATATCCTGCGTGAGTCAACGTTCGTAATGCCCTCCGCTAGAGCCAAGCACACATTTTACTATCAAGTGAAGCAGCCGGCCCACGCCACACAACGGCTGGCGGGAGCTAAGCAATCATCGAAAAATGTTGCCGCCCAATCGAGGCAGCAGACACGAACGTCGTCCGCAAAGAGCGATTGCGGAGACTTCAAGCACACCAGACTAATAGAAGCTTAAGATTATATTGTTTTTTAAGGTGTTATCCGTGGTGAGACATCGAATTTTTGAGCTACACACATGCGCTAACTTTCTTGCAACGGGTGTTTCACTTCAGATGTTCTGCAATTTTTAAAAGGTTTTTCAGTTAGAAGTGCGCTGTTTTCGGCACAACATTGTGTGCGGTGTATCACATCAGACTAGAGCTAGGAGGTGCTAGCTAGAAGGATAGATAACTAATACTGAGTAGGAACCTCTATTACTGTCTATCCTTATTCACTGAGAGGCATGTAGCGATCCATAAGTAATATCCATGATGTAACAATAGAGCAAATGGAACGCGAGGAACGGAAATGAAACGACGCAGACAAGCGCAGACTCGTAACTGTGGTTTTTCGCGCTAGTGTTACACCATGAACGTTATCCAACTTGACCAACTTTCGGCTTTGCGTAATATCCGCACCACGTTTTTAGAATTTCGAAAGTGCAGTTTCCCTCGGCGCTGTGGCCGAACAAATTTACGCTACATCGGACCAAAATACACGCGCAGCAAAGCAACCCCTCCAGTACAAGCCTCTCGGTGAAATAGCCGAAATTTGGTAGGCCACGGCGCCGAGAGTAACTGCATTTTAGAGAGAGAGAGACAGAAAAGGACGGAAAGGCAGGGAGGTTAACCAGGCGATGCCCAGTTGGCTACCCTAGACTTGGGGAGGGGAACAAAGGGGAAAAAAGGAAAAAGAGCGGCAAGGAAATGAGTTTTCTAAGTGTCCAGCGACCACTTTATCACAGGGACAGAGGGTGCGCACTGAAAACTGATTATAGGCGGGAATGCAACCCCGAGTCCCCTTTAGAAATTTTAAAAACTGATAGGAATGTTACCTACGGTGGCCTACACGCTTAATAAATAAGGAGATTAGCTGTAATTGCTAAAACACTAAAAGCCGATTTTAGTTACCAAACCTACTAGTTAGCACGTTTCAGATGTATTCTGATGCGCTGGACTGTTCGCACTGGTATGCTGAAAAAAGTGCTCTTCTAACTCAAAAACGTATATTTTAAAGTTGCTCAAGTTCTTAGGTGAAACTCCCTGTATTATTGTCGTGTAAAGTTCCTTTATCCCATAACCTTCGCGTAATATTTATGGCGACCCACCGGACCGGCTCCGTGGTTTTCACGTTCGGCTGGTGATCTCGGCCGCGGCCCAGTATTTCGATTGATCGAGGCAGAACACATAAACAGCAGTGCATTGTACAATGTAATTTGTAAATAACCGAGCCCTCCTTCACAGCGACCATCGATCATAGCTGATCTGTCGTTCCGGGTCTTTGTAAAGCACGCAATTCGCAATGTTTGCAGCCCCTTAGACCGCGGCATCTCAACGAAAAAAAAATCAAGGACACAAGTTCCGCCTTAAAGCTATGACGCGATAGCGTAATAGGTTAATCCCTTATATACATAAGGTCGATCCGTTTCTATACTTTCATAGATGCCTGGAAGTCCTCATACCCCTCTTCGCGCAGTGGTGCAGCGGTTAAGCGATGCGCCACTGGACTGCGATGGCAGGCGCTCCCTGCAGTGGGCCTTGGGCCGCCCAGGTTTGCTCTTCCCGAGCGACCCGTCATTAATTTAAATTCCACGGTGAGCAGCTTACTCACTATCCGATGGGCAGGTTGCGATGACTCGGTGCAAGGTCACGTGACCTTGCGGCCCACGTGCCTCCTATAGATTGCTCTGTGGGCACCACCTGCCAAAGCCATGCTCGTGAGTTTTCGCTCTCAGCGCCGGCAACGCCGACGCCTGACTTTCTTGGTAACGGGGCCTCAGAACTCTCGCGTTAGGATAAAAACTGCCTCACGGTGCACTAACGTAGCAGAGCCTGTACTGGCCTTTTTGCCTTTCGCCTCTATCTAAATGCGGTCGTCCCTGCCCGATTTCCCTCGGACGTCCTTGCGACTAGTAGCCAAATACCACAACCATTAACAACATCAAAGTGTCAAAGAAGAAAATAGAAGCGGACCAACGTCAGGAATATCCGCGACGCTACGCCATCTGCTGTAATGCCTCGCTGCTTCGTCACGCAGTGTTTCACCACTGCTGCGACGGCACGGGAGAGACAGGAACTGCCCCGCGAGTGGGCAAGCGGGGCTCCCAAGACCGCACGAGGAAACACACCGAATCATAAGCTCGACATCGCAAACATCACTCTCGTTCAGCCATCAGTCGTGATGTCTTGTTGCGATGCAGCACCAGTCTGGCCCTCCCTGCACATAGCATATTTCCGTGCAGTGCACGATATCTGCCCGTTAGTCTTATATAAAATTCGTTTCTAGGGCTCCCTTTTTTGGTGTTACACGTGCATATAGCACACAGCAGTGATGTCGACCCCCTGTCTTAGGCATATTCTCGGCGAGCGAATAGCGACAAGGCTGAAATAAGAATCTGTGCATTTCGTGTACTTTGCGACTACTTCAATGCCTGTGATCAACTGCTTAGCCACACTTTCGTGAGCGCATTAGAAAGTACTGTGCTGTTAAGCCACTTCACAGAGGGGTAACCCGCTACGGTGCCTCAGTGGTTATCGTGCTCGAGGTGCGGGTTCGATACCGGCCATGACGGTGGAATTTCGATGGAGACGAAATGTTAGAGGTCCATGTACTGTGCGATGTCTGTGCACCTTAAAGAAACCCCTGTGGTCTAAACTATCCAGAGCCCTGCACTACGGCGTCCCTCATTCCTTGAGCAAAAAAATGGCTGTGGTTTATCAGTGATTAAACCTGGAGCGACGCGATAGCTACAGCTGGTCGAGTGGAACTCGCTCAGTCGAATTGCAAAACCAGTCTTTCACCGCTCCGTTTCGAAGGGCGTTCCTTCTCCATCTTCCTCTTCCCTGGAGGTGGATTCACTCACTCCCCCCTCTCCACTCCACCCCCACTCGGTTTCGCCGGCGCGCCGCGCCACTGGCAGCTGCTCCGCTCAACGTGACCAGCCACGGTGGCCACGGCACCACCACACTGAAGGCTGGACATGCTAGCATAACGTAGGCGCGCGGCGCGCACTAGATGCGTGATTTGACGTCACTTCGCGCATGCCGGGAGGCGTCTACACCGCCGTCGGCGCAGGGGCGAGGTGCCCGGCGCGCACTCCAGCTGTACGCTATGACGTCTCTCCGCACATGCGCACAGGCGGAGTTGCGCTGGTGCCACGGCTCAGCGCGCAGCCACGCTGACCTCGCGAAGCAACTGGCATAGTGTAGCTGTCGCTACAAAATACATAGGTAGCACATAGCTGCAAGCGGTTCTTCTATGGTTAGCGCATCTTTATTAGCGCTAACCGAAACATGGCTTAGTGATGTTAGTCCTGATTGTTCGATTTTTGTCAGCCAGACACATTTTATCATCTTTCGTTGCGACCGACCATACCGGAGAGGAGGTGGCGATAAGGGATGATTTGGCAACTGTGCCTCTCATGATTAGTTCTTTTCTTGAGTGTACATGAGTTTCTTTTAAGTGTTGTTCTACTGATATAATTATTGGTGTTTTTTATCGTCCTCATAGCATAATTAATGGCTTTTCTTATGAATTTGATCGAATTCTGTGTGAAATATGTACGCGTTTCCCTAACTGCACTATACTCATATATGGAGAGTTTAACTTCCCTAGTATAAACTGGTTCACACAATCCGTCACAGCGAGTGAAACTGAAGCTAACATGTTTCTTCAATCATGTCTTGATTTTTCACTATAGGAACACATTACCAATCCCACACGTCGCACATCGAGTACTGCCAACATTCTAGACTTAATATTAACAAATAATCTCGATATTTGTTCAGACATTATTCAGTTAGAAAACTTCACCAGCACTGCGACGAGGAACAAAGACAGAAGGAAGGACAAGGACAAGGGCTACTAACAAATGAAAGTTTATTTGAAAACAGATTATATGCACACAACTGACAACCCAAAGCGCCTGCGCTTCCCGCAAAAAGCACGCAAAAGGAAGTTACGAATCTAGATACAAAATTTCACTCATGCATGTTTACAGATGGTGCGCTAACGCACTTGTCGCTGTTCTTGTGAATGTGATAGGCTTCACACAACACCCTAGTCAGCTGGTCTTGATGTCTAAATTTAATCTTAGCCCTGATAAGCAGTTAAAAGCATGCTTTTTTATTAGACACCTTGGGCACACCGGGTTTGTTCAGATGACAATCTCTGTAATGAAGGGACCGATTTGATGAAGGAGCACCATTCAAAGAGGTTTTATGCTGGCGTAAGCGTGTATTTATGCATTTCCAGATTTGCCCAATGTAATTCTCGCCGCATTTAGAAGGTATGTCATATACCATTCCCTCTGCACATGGCACAAACGGTGATTCATGATCCACCTGGCATGCATTTTTTCTTTTGCCTCTTTTTTTGCTTCTGTTCCCGGACTCTTTTGTCAACAATAGCACAAACGTTGCCTAGTTTACTAGAGACCGAAAAGAGCATTTTAACCCCATATGTAGTGCCAACCTGCTTAAGCCTATGGGATAACTGATGAATGTAGGGTATCACCGCATACTTCGTTCTATCATTACCGGAATTTTCCTGTGCTTCATGTCTGCCAAACCACTTTATCTTCTTCGGGACCTTGCTGCTAGCAAGCGCTATCACATCTTTGGGGAAGCCGAAACTGCTGCCTAAAGTATCAATACATGATTTATTAAGTGCAGATCCTAAACAAGACACTGCTATGCCGCATTTAACCATTTTCGAATGCCCAGACTGATAATATAGCAAACGCTTTTCCGACCGCTGTAGGAAGGACGAACAAACATGATTCACCTTTTTCTCCAATCTAATATCTAAGAATTGCAGCTGATTATCTTCCGGTAATTCATTCCGGTATTCATTTAGATGGCATTTGGGATCATGACGTAATAACAGGACGCATTGCTGGTTCTTTTAACGCAAAGAAAACGACTGTTAAACAAATCAGACGTTACAACAGAGCTAACTATGAAAAAATACATTCCGAATTATAAATTTTTTCCGCCAAGTTCTTTAATCAATGTTTATTGCGCACTGTTCAGCAAAACTGAGATTTATTCAAGAGTACTTTTAACAAACTTATCGAAGACTTCGTTCCTCTCTTGACCATTAGATGTAGCAGCAGTGCACCATGATTTACTCAGAAGTTGCGACGTGCGAATAACAAGAAAAAGCGATTTTGCCGCCAGGCAGTGAAAAATGGTGTTCTAAGCGCGTGGGAAAAGTAGAAGAAATACGACAAGTACTACCAGTCGCTACTGAAATCCGCTCCACGTCATCTCTGCTAACCAACAACCGTCGTAAATTCTGGCGCATCATAAATCCTGGCTTTCAACCCGACATTTTGCTTTCCGACAGCGATGGCGTAATAATTAAAGAGTCTGAATGTGCTCAGGTTTTCAACGACGCCTTCTCATTCATCATCATCATCAGCCTGACCACACCCACTGCAGGGCAAAGGCCTATCCCATGTCTCTACAATTAACCCTGTCCTTTGTCAGTTGCCGCCACTGTATCCCCGCAAACTTCTTAATCTCATCAGCCCTCCTAACTTTCTGCCGTCCCCTGCTACGTTTGCTTTCTCTTGGAATCCACTCCGTTACCCTTAAGGACCAGCGGTTATCTTGCCTTCGCATTACATGTCCTGCCCAAGCCCATTTCTTCCTCTTGATTTCAACTAAGATGTCATTAACCCGCGTTTGTTCCCTCACCCACTCCGCCCTCTTCCGATCTCTTAACGTTACACCTCTCATTTTTCTTTCCATAGCTCGCTGCGTTGTTCTTAACTTAAGCTAAACCCTCTTTGTTAGCCTCCACGTTTCTTCCCCATAGGTGAGTACCAGTAACATACAGCTGTTGTATACTTTTCTCTTCACAGATATTGGTAAGCTACCATTCATGATCTGAGAGAACCTGCCATATGCGCTCCACCCCATTCATATTCGTCTTGTTATTTCCCTCTCATGATCCGGATCTGCGGTCACTACCTACCCTAAGTAGACATATTCTCTTACTACATCCAGCACCTCGCTACCAATTGTGAACTTCTGTTCCCTTGCTAGGCTGTTGAACATTACTATGGTTTTCTGCATGTTAATTCTTAGCCCCACCATTCTGCTCTCCCTGTCTGATTGATCATGCTTTGCAGTTCTTGTCCTGAGTGGCTTAGCAAGGCAATGTCATCAGCTAATCGCAAATTACTCAGGTATTCTCCATTAACTCTTATCCCCAACTGTTCCCATTCCAGTCCCCGGAATACCTCCTTTAAGCGGGCAGTGAAGAGCATTGGCGATATCGTGTCTCCCTGCCTGACACCTTTCCGTATTGGAATTTTATTGCTGACTTTATGGAGAACTATAGTAGCTGTGCAATTGTTATAAATATCTTCCAATGTTTTCACATAACACTCTTCTACACACCCTTCTACACACCCTGATTCCGCAATGCCTGCGTCACAGCTGAGAGAGAGAGAGAGAGAGGTTTCCAATGAGTCAAATGCTTTCTCGTAATCAATGAAGGCTCTATATAGGGGTCGGTTATATTCTGCGCATTTCTCTACCACCTGATTGATAGTATGAATGTGGTATATTGTCGAGTATCCTTTACGAAAGCCTGCCTGATCATTTGGTTGACTAAATTCCAAGGTTGTCCGACTCTATTAGCGATTACCTTAGTAAATACCTTGTAGAAAACGGACAATAAGCTGATCGGTCTGTAATTCTTCAAGTCCTTGACGTCTCCTTTCTTATGAATTAAGGTAATGTTAGCGTTCATCCAAGCTTTTGGTACTCTCGAGGTCACAAGACATTGCGTATTCAGGGTGGCTAGTTTTTCTAGCACAATTTCTCCTCCGTCCTTCAACAAATCTGCTGTTACCTGCTCCTCACCAGCTGCTTTCCCTCTTTGCATTGCTCCTAAGGCTTTCTTTACTTCCTCCTTCGTTACTGGCAGGATGTCCCATTGCTGTGCTCGACTGCCTCCCTCAGTAACTTGATGATTACATTCGCTACTGTATAGATTTGTGCAGAACTCTTCGGCTAATTCAATTATGTTATCCATATTACTGATGACATTGCCCTGTTTGTCTTTTAGCGCATACATCTGGTTTTTACCTATGCCCAGCTTTCTCCTCACTGATTTTAGGCTACCTCCGTTCCTTAGAGCATACTCGATTTTCACCATGTTAAACTTTTTTATGTCGGCTACCTTGCGCTTATTTATTAACTTCGATAGCTCTGCTAGTTCTATCCTGTCTGTGGAGTTAGACGTCCTCATGCTTTGGCGTTTCTTAATCAGATCTTTAGCCTCCTGAGATAGCTTGCTGGTATCCAGTCGAACCATCCTACCGGCCGCCGCGGTGGCTCAGTGGTTATGGTGCTCGGCTGCTGACCCGAAGGACGCGGTTTCGATCTCGGCCGCGGCGGTTGAATTTCTTTGGAGGAGAAATTCCAGAGGCCCGTGTACTGTGCGATGTCAGTGCACGTTAAAGAATCCCAGGTGGTCGAAATTTCCGGAGCCCTCCACTACGGCGTCTCTCATAGCCTTAGTCGCTTTGGGACGTTAAACCCCATAAACCAAACCAAACCGAACCATCCTACCACCTGCTTCTGCGGCACACTCTGTAACAATAGCTGTAAGATCATCATTCATTGTTTCAACACTACGGTCGTCTTCTTCAGTTAAAGCGGAAAATCTGTTTTGCAGCGACATTCCGAATTCCTGTACCTTCCCTCTTAATGCTAACTCATTAATAGCCTTTCGCTTCACCAGTTTCCTCCGTTCCCTCTTCATATCTAAGCTAACACGAGACCTTACCATTCTGTGGTCGCTACAACGGACCTTACGGAGGACCTACACATCCTCTACGATGCCAGGGTGTGCACACAGTATGAAGTCTATTTCATTTTAGTCTCACCATTGGGGCTCTTCCACGTCCACTTCCTGTTTGCTCGTTTGCGGAAGAAGGTATTCATAATCCGTAAATTATTTCTATCTGCGAAATCTACTAATAACTCTCCCCTACTGTTCCTAGAACCGATGCCATAGTCACCTACCGCCTTGCCTCCAGCCTGCTTTTTACCTACCTTTGCATTAAAGTCGCCCATCAGTACAGTGCACTGTGATTTTACTTTGGTCATTGCCGATTCCACATCCTCATAGAAGCTTTCAACTATCTGGTCATCATGGCTTGATGTAGGCTCGTAGGCCTGCACCACCTTCAGCTTGTACCTCTTATTAAGCCTAATTACCTTAGCTGCCACTCTCTCGTTAATACTGTAAAACTCCTCGATGTTGCCAGCTATATCCTGATTAATGAGGAATCCCACACACAGTTCTCGCCTATCTGCTAATTCACGATAGCGCAGTACATGCCCGCCCTTTAGTACTCTATACGCCTTCTCATTAGTATTCACCAAAGAAGACATTAGCTCATTCCCTGACTTAGATATAATCCAAGATATTTGCATGCCTGAAAGTTATTAATGAAACGGGTGTTTTCGCTTTATTAAACAATCTTAAAATAACTAATAGTTCGGATCACCTCGGCTTCAACAATAAGTTGCTGAAGAATACATCTCAAAGCATTAGCGTTGTGTTGTCACCATTATCACACGGATTAATCCCTCATGACTGGCGGGTAGCCAAAGTAATACCTATATTTAGATCAGGTGAGCCTTCCTCTCCATTAAACTATCGAGCCATCTCGTCAACCAGCAATGTTTGCAAACTCCTTGAACATATCATGCACAGCCAAGTCATCAGCTATCTCGAAGATCATAACATTATTTTCAGTTATCAGCACGGTTTTCGCAAGGGATTTTCTTGTGATACTCAATTAGTTGGTTTAATTATGACTTACAATTATCACTTGACGCGGGCTTTCAGGTCGACGCAGTGTTCCTGGATTGCTCAAAAGCTTTCGATCGGGTTCCTCATCAGACTTCTACTCAAAACTAGCACAGCTTAATATACACCCTAACGTGCTCGCTTGGATTAAGGACTTTCTATCATCTAGAACTGTTTGCCTCCGTTAATAATTCTAACTCTTCCTCTGCTAATGTGACATCTGGGGTGCCACAAAGAAGCGTACTAGGGTCTTTGTTTTTTCTAATCTATATTAATGATTTACCTGCCTGTGTAACATCTAGAGTTCGCCTTTTCGCTGATGACTGCGTAATTTACCGTAACATTACTAGAGACAGTGACCGCCAATCCCTGCAATATGACCTGAACGCAGTAAGCTCTTGGTGCTCATCATGGTTAATGACATTAAACGTTTCTAAAACTAAACTGACATCTTTCAATCGCCGTTCAGCTCGCATCCCAACCATTTATATACTAAATGACAATACTGTGGAACTAACATCAACATACAAGTACCTTGGGGCGCACCTTCAGTTTGACCTAACATGGCATCACCATATCGACCTCACCCTAGCATCTGCTAACCGCTCACTTGGTTTTCTTAAACGTAACCTCAGATACGCCCCTATACACGTTAAAAAACTTGCTTATATAACTCTAATACGCCCTAAAATCGAATATACTGCGGCCATTTGGGACCCTGTTCAAGCCTACGTTACTACTAACATTGAATCCTTGCTAAACCGTGCCGTTCGTTTCATATTTTCAGACTACTCACCCTTCACAAGTGTTTCAGCATTCAAAAAACGTGCCGAACTAGAAGATTTTTCATATCACCGTTAACTTGCTCGCTTAACCCTTTTCCATAAGGTTTCTCACCACGCATCCCTTCGCAGTGATCTGTCTCAGTCACCTGATTCTATCTTTCCACGCCGTGATCATTCTCTCAAAGTTAAACGCGATAACTGTCATTCATCGTCTTACGCCAATTCATTCATTCCTCGTACTATCACTGAATGGAATAGTTTTACATCAGTTATCGCCACAAAAACTGACAATAAAAAATTTCAAGAGCTTCTTTGCTGTGACGAAAATGTGCAAAAGGTTGCTGTTTTTGTTAGTGTTCAATTTTTCTTTGCGTGATGCCTAATGTTTTAACATTTTTTGTTACACCTATTTGTAAACTAAATCGCGATTACTTATGATTGCACCCCCCCCCCTATGTAATACCCTCTTCTGGAGGGCCTTTAGGGGTAACTTGAATAAATAAATAAATAAATAAATGAATAAAAAGAAATGACCGTGCTTTGTTATATTACCGCGATGTCCACATTGATCTATGTATACCTACAAGAATCAAACAACTTTCGCGGCAAGGAATTACTCATCATTCCTCATTAAAGGGGTTGTGAAAAGAAAATGAAGCTGCCCGATTTTAATTTTTACTGCTTCCATAAACATTAGACATGCTAATTCCGAAATATTTCGACTCAATATTGAGTCTGCATTTAATAAAGCCCGTTCGAAATCGCTGCCTTTTTGAGCTCATGAAACGACCATGCGCCGCCGTCGGCTGGCACACACACTACTCGACTACGTCATTTTAAGATCTTCAGAAACGTAGAGATATCTTCAACTTTCGTTTGCCCTAAAATAATAGCTTTATGAGAAATTCAGAAAGTGAAAAAAGGTTTTCCAATTATTTGCACGCGTAATAGCACTCTGTTAAACTGCAGCGCGTGGTCATACATCAATCACTGACCTGGGACCAGTTTCGGTTTCGGTTCTGCTTCTCCATCCTCCTTGGCTTCAGTATCAGCAGCTCGACATAGCCTTGCTTACGTGAACCTATCTAGGTGGTGTTCCTTGATAGCGGTGGTTTGAGTCAGAGAATCGAGCTGAACAAGGCCAGCCCATCTCGACGACTCTCTCTTTACATGAACTCGATACGAACGATTCAGCTATCGCGGCGCGCAGCGGCTTCGTGCTTCTGTTCTTTGCTGCAGAAAAATATATTCCAGAAGTGTGAAGAGGGTTAGGCATAATTTGCAAATGGGGCTGCGAGTCAACCCCCCCCCCCCTTGCGATAGAGATGAAGACTCGAGTCCACGACCGGGTTCGGAGGTTCACGGTCGGGGCTCCCGCAGGCAGGTGTGTCGTGGTCTCTCGGCATGACTGGTACTTGCCGGACGCGCGACGTGCCGTTGCGAGCGGCGTAACAACGACTGACAGCAGCTCGCCGCCTGCGCCCAACCGATGTCAATGACAGGCCGCACGCGGCGCGTCGCACTGACAAGGGGCAGAATGCGAGCACGCAGAGCGCCAGCGTCATAATGACGTGGGGACGCGTTTCTCGGGGCCGGCCTGTCAGCCTGGATGCCGGCCGCCGGCGTCAGAAAAACACGCTAGTATTGTTTTTTCACGCTCATAACAAGTACTGGAATAGATGAATGCCAAAAATGAATCATTTTTGTGGATCGTTGGCTGATGCCGAGTTGCTGGCAGTATTCAATTCGGCGATACAAGCAAATTTCATGCAATGACCGCTTTATTTACTGCCTGGTCGCCGCTCGCATAGCTGGCATTTGCTAGCTCCGCTGGCGTCGCGGACATCGAGCATATCTTAATTTTATTATGGGACAGGTTCACAGTTAAAGGGTGACGAGATGTAGTACCTTTTACAGCGCTGACCAGTCGCGAAGCTCCCTCAGCTGCGGTATCGATAGTATCGATGCAAATCCAGGTAGGCTTAGCGACGACCAGGGCCGCCGGCAAGCCTCGATCGCAGCTTCATCGCCCGGCGCGTCCGCAGGCGGCGTCGTTGCCGAAAGCTCGGCATGCTGCCACTGCTCGAATATAACAGGCAGCCTTTCTGATAGCATGGCGCTGTTTTATTTATTTATTTATTTATTTATTATTCCTCAAAGGTCCCTTTCGGGACGTTACATGAGGGGTGGGGATAACACGGCAAAACAAAAATATTATACATTAATATCTTTGTCTTTCTTTCTTGTCTTTGTTTTGTCTTTTCTGGTGCGAATGTGAAATACAGCGAGGCTGCAGGCCGGCCGGCAAACCTGGATCCCGTCCGATGGCGTCATAAAAATGAGCTAACTATTTTTCTTCGTGTAAATAATAAACTTTGGGAGCAAGAAGTGTGGAAAATAGATCATTTTTGAGGATCGCTGTACAATGCCGAGTTGCTGGTAGAAGCAGCAACTGTAATACGAGCAAATTTCTTGCCACAACCGCCGCTCAGCTGCCGCTGCCCGGCCGTTGCGGTCCGGCTTGCGCGCCTGGCGTCCGCGATATAGCTCCGCTGCCGAGCCCACCGCAACAATGACCATATTTTTCGTTGTGAGACGATGGTGTTGACAGTAAAGCGATGCCAAAAGCAGGCATTTTATTATAACCCAGGCTACTTCCGAAGCGCTGTCCACAGCGGCTTCGGTGCGAAACAGGTCTAGCGACGAGCAGTGCAGTTCGGCACTGCTCGTTTTATCCAGTCTCCAGTCTCCAGTCTCCAGTCTCCAGTCTCCAGTCTCCAGTCTCCAGTCTCCAGTCTCCAGTCTCCAGTCTCCAGTCTCCAGTCTCCAGTCTCCAGTCTCCAGTCTCCAGTCTCCAGTCTCCAGTCTCCAGTCTCCAGTCTCCAGTCTCCAGTCTCCAGTCTCCAGTCTCCAGTCTCCAGTCTCCAGTCTCCAGTCTCCAGTCTCCAGTCTCCAGTCTCCAGTCTCCAGTCTCCAGTCTCCAGTCTCCAGTCTCCAGTCTCCAGTCTCCAGTCTCCAGTCTCCAGTCTCCAGTCTCCAGTCTCCAGTCTCCAGTCTCCAGTCTCCAGTCTCCAGTCTCCAGTCTCCAGTCTCCAGTCTCCAGTCTCCAGTCTCCAGTCTCCAGTCTCCAGTCTCCAGTCTCCAGTCTCCAGTCTCCAGTCTCCAGTCTCCAGTCTCCAGTCTCCAGTCTCCAGTCTCCAGTCTCCAGTCTCCAGTCTCCAGTCTCCAGTCTCCAGTCTCCAGTCTCCAGTCTCCAGTCTCCAGTCTCCAGTCTCCAGTCTCCAGTCTCCAGTCTCCAGTCTCCAGTCTCCAGTCTCCAGTCTCCAGTCTCCAGTCTCCAGTCTCCAGTCTCCAGTCTCCAGTCTCCAGTCTCCAGTCTCCAGTCTCCAGTCTCCAGTCTCCAGTCTCCAGTCTCCAGTCTCCAGTCTCCAGTCTCCAGTCTCCAGTCTCCAGTCTCCAGTCTCCAGTCTCCAGTCTCCAGTCTCCAGTCTCCAGTCTCCAGTCTCCAGTCTCCAGTCTCCAGTCTCCAGTCTCCAGTCTCCAGTCTCCAGTCTCCAGTCTCCAGTCTCCAGTCTCCAGTCTCCAGTCTCCAGTCTCCAGTCTCCAGTCTCCAGTCTCCAGTCTCCAGTCTCCAGTCTCCAGTCTCCAGTCTCCAGTCTCCAGTCTCCAGTCTCCAGTCTCCAGTCTCCAGTCTCCAGTCTCCAGTCTCCAGTCTCCAGTCTCCAGTCTCCAGTCTCCAGTCTCCAGTCTCCAGTCTCCAGTCTCCAGTCTCCAGTCTCCAGTCTCCAGTCTCCAGTCTCCAGTCTCCAGTCTCCAGTCTCCAGTCTCCAGTCTCCAGTCTCCAGTCTCCAGTCTCCAGTCTCCAGTCTCCAGTCTCCAGTCTCCAGTCTCCAGTCTCCAGTCTCCAGTCTCCAGTCTCCAGTCTCCAGTCTCCAGTCTCCAGTCTCCAGTCTCCAGTCTCCAGTCTCCAGTCTCCAGTCTCCAGTCTCCAGTCTCCAGTCTCCAGTCTCCAGTCTCCAGTCTCCAGTCTCCAGTCTCCAGTCTCCAGTCTCCAGTCTCCAGTCTCCAGTCTCCAGTCTCCAGTCTCCAGTCTCCAGTCTCCAGTCTCCAGTCTCCAGTCTCCAGTCTCCAGTCTCCAGTCTCCAGTCTCCAGTCTCCAGTCTCCAGTCTCCAGTCTCCAGTCTCCAGTCTCCAGTCTCCAGTCTCCAGTCTCCAGTCTCCAGTCTCCAGTCTCCAGTCTCCAGTCTCCAGTCTCCAGTCTCCAGTCTCCAGTCTCCAGTCTCCAGTCTCCAGTCTCCAGTCTCCAGTCTCCAGTCTCCAGTCTCCAGTCTCCAGTCTCCAGTCTCCAGTCTCCAGTCTCCAGTCTCCAGTCTCCAGTCTCCAGTCTCCAGTCTCCAGTCTCCAGTCTCCAGTCTCCAGTCTCCAGTCTCCAGTCTCCAGTCTCCAGTCTCCAGTCTCCAGTCTCCAGTCTCCAGTCTCCAGTCTCCAGTCTCCAGTCTCCAGTCTCCAGTCTCCAGTCTCCAGTCTCCAGTCTCCAGTCTCCAGTCTCCAGTCTCCAGTCTCCAGTCTCCAGTCTCCAGTCTCCAGTCTCCAGTCTCCAGTCTCCAGTCTCCAGTCTCCAGTCTCCAGTCTCCAGTCTCCAGTCTCCAGTCTCCAGTCTCCAGTCTCCAGTCTCCAGTCTCCAGTCTCCAGTCTCCAGTCTCCAGTCTCCAGTCTCCAGTCTCCAGTCTCCAGTCTCCAGTCTCCAGTCTCCAGTCTCCAGTCTCCAGTCTCCAGTCTCCAGTCTCCAGTCTCCAGTCTCCAGTCTCCAGTCTCCAGTCTCCAGTCTCCAGTCTCCAGTCTCCAGTCTCCAGTCTCCAGTCTCCAGTCTCCAGTCTCCAGTCTCCAGTCTCCAGTCTCCAGTCTCCAGTCTCCAGTCTCCAGTCTCCAGTCTCCAGTCTCCAGTCTCCAGTCTCCAGTCTCCAGTCTCCAGTCTCCAGTCTCCAGTCTCCAGTCTCCAGTCTCCAGTCTCCAGTCTCCAGTCTCCAGTCTCCAGTCTCCAGTCTCCAGTCTCCAGTCTCCAGTCTCCAGTCTCCAGTCTCCAGTCTCCAGTCTCCAGTCTCCAGTCTCCAGTCTCCAGTCTCCAGTCTCCAGTCTCCAGTCTCCAGTCTCCAGTCTCCAGTCTCCAGTCTCCAGTCTCCAGTCTCCAGTCTCCAGTCTCCAGTCTCCAGTCTCCAGTCTCCAGTCTCCAGTCTCCAGTCTCCAGTCTCCAGTCTCCAGTCTCCAGTCTCCAGTCTCCAGTCTCCAGTCTCCAGTCTCCAGTCTCCAGTCTCCAGTCTCCAGTCTCCAGTCTCCAGTCTCCAGTCTCCAGTCTCCAGTCTCCAGTCTCCAGTCTCCAGTCTCCAGTCTCCAGTCTCCAGTCTCCAGTCTCCAGTCTCCAGTCTCCAGTCTCCAGTCTCCAGTCTCCAGTCTCCAGTCTCCAGTCTCCAGTCTCCAGTCTCCAGTCTCCAGTCTCCAGTCTCCAGTCTCCAGTCTCCAGTCTCCAGTCTCCAGTCTCCAGTCTCCAGTCTCCAGTCTCCAGTCTCCAGTCTCCAGTCTCCAGTCTCCAGTCTCCAGTCTCCAGTCTCCAGTCTCCAGTCTCCAGTCTCCAGTCTCCAGTCTCCAGTCTCCAGTCTCCAGTCTCCAGTCTCCAGTCTCCAGTCTCCAGTCTCCAGTCTCCAGTCTCCAGTCTCCAGTCTCCAGTCTCCAGTCTCCAGTCTCCAGTCTCCAGTCTCCAGTCTCCAGTCTCCAGTCTCCAGTCTCCAGTCTCCAGTCTCCAGTCTCCAGTCTCCAGTCTCCAGTCTCCAGTCTCCAGTCTCCAGTCTCCAGTCTCCAGTCTCCAGTCTCCAGTCTCCAGTCTCCAGTCTCCAGTCTCCAGTCTCCAGTCTCCAGTCTCCAGTCTCCAGTCTCCAGTCTCCAGTCTCCAGTCTCCAGTCTCCAGTCTCCAGTCTCCAGTCTCCAGTCTCCAGTCTCCAGTCTCCAGTCTCCAGTCTCCAGTCTCCAGTCTCCAGTCTCCAGTCTCCAGTCTCCAGTCTCCAGTCTCCAGTCTCCAGTCTCCAGTCTCCAGTCTCCAGTCTCCAGTCTCCAGTCTCCAGTCTCCAGTCTCCAGTCTCCAGTCTCCAGTCTCCAGTCTCCAGTCTCCAGTCTCCAGTCTCCAGTCTCCAGTCTCCAGTCTCCAGTCTCCAGTCTCCAGTCTCCAGTCTCCAGTCTCCAGTCTCCAGTCTCCAGTCTCCAGTCTCCAGTCTCCAGTCTCCAGTCTCCAGTCTCCAGTCTCCAGTCTCCAGTCTCCAGTCTCCAGTCTCCAGTCTCCAGTCTCCAGTCTCCAGTCTCCAGTCTCCAGTCTCCAGTCTCCAGTCTCCAGTCTCCAGTCTCCAGTCTCCAGTCTCCAGTCTCCAGTCTCCAGTCTCCAGTCTCCAGTCTCCAGTCTCCAGTCTCCAGTCTCCAGTCTCCAGTCTCCAGTCTCCAGTCTCCAGTCTCCAGTCTCCAGTCTCCAGTCTCCAGTCTCCAGTCTCCAGTCTCCAGTCTCCAGTCTCCAGTCTCCAGTCTCCAGTCTCCAGTCTCCAGTCTCCAGTCTCCAGTCTCCAGTCTCCAGTCTCCAGTCTCCAGTCTCCAGTCTCCAGTCTCCAGTCTCCAGTCTCCAGTCTCCAGTCTCCAGTCTCCAGTCTCCAGTCTCCAGTCTCCAGTCTCCAGTCTCCAGTCTCCAGTCTCCAGTCTCCAGTCTCCAGTCTCCAGTCTCCAGTCTCCAGTCTCCAGTCTCCAGTCTCCAGTCTCCAGTCTCCAGTCTCCAGTCTCCAGTCTCCAGTCTCCAGTCTCCAGTCTCCAGTCTCCAGTCTCCAGTCTCCAGTCTCCAGTCTCCAGTCTCCAGTCTCCAGTCTCCAGTCTCCAGTCTCCAGTCTCCAGTCTCCAGTCTCCAGTCTCCAGTCTCCAGTCTCCAGTCTCCAGTCTCCAGTCTCCAGTCTCCAGTCTCCAGTCTCCAGTCTCCAGTCTCCAGTCTCCAGTCTCCAGTCTCCAGTCTCCAGTCTCCAGTCTCCAGTCTCCAGTCTCCAGTCTCCAGTCTCCAGTCTCCAGTCTCCAGTCTCCAGTCTCCAGTCTCCAGTCTCCAGTCTCCAGTCTCCAGTCTCCAGTCTCCAGTCTCCAGTCTCCAGTCTCCAGTCTCCAGTCTCCAGTCTCCAGTCTCCAGTCTCCAGTCTCCAGTCTCCAGTCTCCAGTCTCCAGTCTCCAGTCTCCAGTCTCCAGTCTCCAGTCTCCAGTCTCCAGTCTCCAGTCTCCAGTCTCCAGTCTCCAGTCTCCAGTCTCCAGTCTCCAGTCTCCAGTCTCCAGTCTCCAGTCTCCAGTCTCCAGTCTCCAGTCTCCAGTCTCCAGTCTCCAGTCTCCAGTCTCCAGTCTCCAGTCTCCAGTCTCCAGTCTCCAGTCTCCAGTCTCCAGTCTCCAGTCTCCAGTCTCCAGTCTCCAGTCTCCAGTCTCCAGTCTCCAGTCTCCAGTCTCCAGTCTCCAGTCTCCAGTCTCCAGTCTCCAGTCTCCAGTCTCCAGTCTCCAGTCTCCAGTCTCCAGTCTCCAGTCTCCAGTCTCCAGTCTCCAGTCTCCAGTCTCCAGTCTCCAGTCTCCAGTCTCCAGTCTCCAGTCTCCAGTCTCCAGTCTCCAGTCTCCAGTCTCCAGTCCTCCAGTCTCCAGTCTCCAGTCTCCAGTCTCCAGTCTCCAGTCTCCAGTCTCCAGTCTCCAGTCTCCAGTCTCCAGTCTCCAGTCTCCAGTCTCCAGTCTCCAGTCTCCAGTCTCCAGTCTCCAGTCTCCAGTCTCCAGTCTCCAGTCTCCAGTCTCCAGTCTCCAGTCTCCAGTCTCCAGTCTCCAGTCTCCAGTCTCCAGTCTCCAGTCTCCAGTCTCCAGTCTCCAGTCTCCAGTCTCCAGTCTCCAGTCTCCAGTCTCCAGTCTCCAGTCTCCAGTCTCCAGTCTCCAGTCTCCAGTCTCCAGTCTCCAGTCTCCAGTCTCCAGTCTCCAGTCTCCAGTCTCCAGTCTCCAGTCTCCAGTCTCCAGTCTCCAGTCTCCAGTCTCCAGTCTCCAGTCTCCAGTCTCCAGTCTCCAGTCTCCAGTCTCCAGTCTCCAGTCTCCAGTCTCCAGTCTCCAGTCTCCAGTCTCCAGTCTCCAGTCTCCAGTCTCCAGTCTCCAGTCTCCAGTCTCCAGTCTCCAGTCTCCAGTCTCCAGTCTCCAGTCTCCAGTCTCCAGTCTCCAGTCTCCAGTCTCCAGTCTCCAGTCTCCAGTCTCCAGTCTCCAGTCTCCAGTCTCCAGTCTCCAGTCTCCAGTCTCCAGTCTCCAGTCTCCAGTCTCCAGTCTCCAGTCTCCAGTCTCCAGTCTCCAGTCTCCAGTCTCCAGTCTCCAGTCTCCAGTCTCCAGTCTCCAGTCTCCAGTCTCCAGTCTCCAGTCTCCAGTCTCCAGTCTCCAGTCTCCAGTCTCCAGTCTCCAGTCTCCAGTCTCCAGTCTCCAGTCTCCAGTCTCCAGTCTCCAGTCTCCAGTCTCCAGTCTCCAGTCTCCAGTCTCCAGTCTCCAGTCTCCAGTCTCCAGTCTCCAGTCTCCAGTCTCCAGTCTCCAGTCTCCAGTCTCCATCTCCAGTCTCCAGTCTCCAGTCTCCAGTCTCCAGTCTCCAGTCTCCAGTCTCCAGTCTCCAGTCTCCAGTCTCCAGTCTCCAGTCTCCAGTCTCCAGTCTCCAGTCTCCAGTCTCCAGTCTCCAGTCTCCAGTCTCCAGTCTCCAGTCTCCAGTCTCCAGTCTCCAGTCTCCAGTCTCCAGTCTCCAGTCTCCAGTCTCCAGTCTCCAGTCTCCAGTCTCCAGTCTCCAGTCTCCAGTCTCCAGTCTCCAGTCTCCAGTCTCCAGTCTCCAGTCTCCAGTCTCCAGTCTCCAGTCTCCAGTCTCCAGTCTCCAGTCTCCAGTCTCCAGTCTCCAGTCTCCAGTCTCCAGTCTCCAGTCTCCAGTCTCCAGTCTCCAGTCTCCAGTCTCCAGTCTCCAGTCTCCAGTCTCCAGTCTCCAGTCTCCAGTCTCCAGTCTCCAGTCTCCAGTCTCCAGTCTCCAGTCTCCAGTCTCCAGTCTCCAGTCTCCAGTCTCCAGTCTCCAGTCTCCAGTCTCCAGTCTCCAGTCTCCAGTCTCCAGTCTCCAGTCTCCAGTCTCCAGTCTCCAGTCTCCAGTCTCCAGTCTCCAGTCTCCAGTCTCCAGTCTCCAGTCTCCAGTCTCCAGTCTCCAGTCTCCAGTCTCCAGTCTCCAGTCTCCAGTCTCCAGTCTCCAGTCTCCAGTCTCCAGTCTCCAGTCTCCAGTCTCCAGTCTCCAGTCTCCAGTCTCCAGTCTCCAGTCTCCAGTCTCCAGTCTCCAGTCTCCAGTCTCCAGTCTCCAGTCTCCAGTCTCCAGTCTCCAGTCTCCAGTCTCCAGTCTCCAGTCTCCAGTCTCCAGTCTCCAGTCTCCAGTCTCCAGTCTCCAGTCTCCAGTCTCCAGTCTCCAGTCTCCAGTCTCCAGTCTCCAGTCTCCAGTCTCCAGTCTCCAGTCTCCAGTCTCCAGTCTCCAGTCTCCAGTCTCCAGTCTCCAGTCTCCAGTCTCCAGTCTCCAGTCTCCAGTCTCCAGTCTCCAGTCTCCAGTCTCCAGTCTCCAGTCTCCAGTCTCCAGTCTCCAGTCTCCAGTCTCCAGTCTCCAGTCTCCAGTCTCCAGTCTCCAGTCTCCAGTCTCCAGTCTCCAGTCTCCAGTCTCCAGTCTCCAGTCTCCAGTCTCCAGTCTCCAGTCTCCAGTCTCCAGTCTCCAGTCTCCAGTCTCCAGTCTCCAGTCTCCAGTCTCCAGTCTCCAGTCTCCAGTCTCCAGTCTCCAGTCTCCAGTCTCCAGTCTCCAGTCTCCAGTCTCCAGTCTCCAGTCTCCAGTCTCCAGTCTCCAGTCTCCAGTCTCCAGTCTCCAGTCTCCAGTCTCCAGTCTCCAGTCTCCAGTCTCCAGTCTCCAGTCTCCAGTCTCCAGTCTCCAGTCTCCAGTCTCCAGTCTCCAGTCTCCAGTCTCCAGTCTCCAGTCTCCAGTCTCCAGTCTCCAGTCTCCAGTCTCCAGTCTCCAGTCTCCAGTCTCCAGTCTCCAGTCTCCAGTCTCCAGTCTCCAGTCTCCAGTCTCCAGTCTCCAGTCTCCAGTCTCCAGTCTCCAGTCTCCAGTCTCCAGTCTCCAGTCTCCAGTCTCCAGTCTCCAGTCTCCAGTCTCCAGTCTCCAGTCTCCAGTCTCCAGTCTCCAGTCTCCAGTCTCCAGTCTCCAGTCTCCAGTCTCCAGTCTCCAGTCTCCAGTCTCCAGTCTCCAGTCTCCAGTCTCCAGTCTCCAGTCTCCAGTCTCCAGTCTCCAGTCTCCAGTCTCCAGTCTCCAGTCTCCAGTCTCCAGTCTCCAGTCTCCAGTCTCCAGTCTCCAGTCTCCAGTCTCCAGTCTCCAGTCTCCAGTCTCCAGTCTCCAGTCTCCAGTCTCCAGTCTCCAGTCTCCAGTCTCCAGTCTCCAGTCTCCAGTCTCCAGTCTCCAGTCTCCAGTCTCCAGTCTCCAGTCTCCAGTCTCCAGTCTCCAGTCTCCAGTCTCCAGTCTCCAGTCTCCAGTCTCCAGTCTCCAGTCTCCAGTCTCCAGTCTCCAGTCTCCAGTCTCCAGTCTCCAGTCTCCAGTCTCCAGTCTCCAGTCTCCAGTCTCCAGTCTCCAGTCTCCAGTCTCCAGTCTCCAGTCTCCAGTCTCCAGTCTCCAGTCTCCAGTCTCCAGTCTCCAGTCTCCAGTCTCCAGTCTCCAGTCTCCAGTCTCCAGTCTCCAGTCTCCAGTCTCCAGTCTCCAGTCTCCAGTCTCCAGTCTCCAGTCTCCAGTCTCCAGTCTCCAGTCTCCAGTCTCCAGTCTCCAGTCTCCAGTCTCCAGTCTCCAGTCTCCAGTCTCCAGTCTCCAGTCTCCAGTCTCCAGTCTCCAGTCTCCAGTCTCCAGTCTCCAGTCTCCAGTCTCCAGTCTCCAGTCTCCAGTCTCCAGTCTCCAGTCTCCAGTCTCCAGTCTCCAGTCTCCAGTCTCCAGTCTCCAGTCTCCAGTCTCCAGTCTCCAGTCTCCAGTCTCCAGTCTCCAGTCTCCAGTCTCCAGTCTCCAGTCTCCAGTCTCCAGTCTCCAGTCTCCAGTCTCCAGTCTCCAGTCTCCAGTCTCCAGTCTCCAGTCTCCAGTCTCCAGTCTCCAGTCTCCAGTCTCCAGTCTCCAGTCTCCAGTCTCCAGTCTCCAGTCTCCAGTCTCCAGTCTCCAGTCTCCAGTCTCCAGTCTCCAGTCTCCAGTCTCCAGTCTCCAGTCTCCAGTCTCCAGTCTCCAGTCTCCAGTCTCCAGTCTCCAGTCTCCAGTCTCCAGTCTCCAGTCTCCAGTCTCCAGTCTCCAGTCTCCAGTCTCCAGTCTCCAGTCTCCAGTCTCCAGTCTCCAGTCTCCAGTCTCCAGTCTCCAGTCTCCAGTCTCCAGTCTCCAGTCTCCAGTCTCCAGTCTCCAGTCTCCAGTCTCCAGTCTCCAGTCTCCAGTCTCCAGTCTCCAGTCTCCAGTCTCCAGTCTCCAGTCTCCAGTCTCCAGTCTCCAGTCTCCAGTCTCCAGTCTCCAGTCTCCAGTCTCCAGTCTCCAGTCTCCAGTCTCCAGTCTCCAGTCTCCAGTCTCCAGTCTCCAGTCTCCAGTCTCCAGTCTCCAGTCTCCAGTCTCCAGTCTCCAGTCTCCAGTCTCCAGTCTCCAGTCTCCAGTCTCCAGTCTCCAGTCTCCAGTCTCCAGTCTCCAGTCTCCAGTCTCCAGTCTCCAGTCTCCAGTCTCCAGTCTCCAGTCTCCAGTCTCCAGTCTCCAGTCTCCAGTCTCCAGTCTCCAGTCTCCAGTCTCCAGTCTCCAGTCTCCAGTCTCCAGTCTCCAGTCTCCAGTCTCCAGTCTCCAGTCTCCAGTCTCCAGTCTCCAGTCTCCAGTCTCCAGTCTCCAGTCTCCAGTCTCCAGTCTCCAGTCTCCAGTCTCCAGTCTCCAGTCTCCAGTCTCCAGTCTCCAGTCTCCAGTCTCCAGTCTCCAGTCTCCAGTCTCCAGTCTCCAGTCTCCAGTCTCCAGTCTCCAGTCTCCAGTCTCCAGTCTCCAGTCTCCAGTCTCCAGTCTCCAGTCTCCAGTCTCCAGTCTCCAGTCTCCAGTCTCCAGTCTCCAGTCTCCAGTCTCCAGTCTCCAGTCTCCAGTCTCCAGTCTCCAGTCTCCAGTCTCCAGTCTCCAGTCTCCAGTCTCCAGTCTCCAGTCTCCAGTCTCCAGTCTCCAGTCTCCAGTCTCCAGTCTCCAGTCTCCAGTCTCCAGTCTCCAGTCTCCAGTCTCCAGTCTCCAGTCTCCAGTCTCCAGTCTCCAGTCTCCAGTCTCCAGTCTCCAGTCTCCAGTCTCCAGTCTCCAGTCTCCAGTCTCCAGTCTCCAGTCTCCAGTCTCCAGTCTCCAGTCTCCAGTCTCCAGTCTCCAGTCTCCAGTCTCCAGTCTCCAGTCTCCAGTCTCCAGTCTCCAGTCTCCAGTCTCCAGTCTCCAGTCTCCAGTCTCCAGTCTCCAGTCTCCAGTCTCCAGTCTCCAGTCTCCAGTCTCCAGTCTCCAGTCTCCAGTCTCCAGTCTCCAGTCTCCAGTCTCCAGTCTCCAGTCTCCAGTCTCCAGTCTCCAGTCTCCAGTCTCCAGTCTCCAGTCTCCAGTCTCCAGTCTCCAGTCTCCAGTCTCCAGTCTCCAGTCTCCAGTCTCCAGTCTCCAGTCTCCAGTCTCCAGTCTCCAGTCTCCAGTCTCCAGTCTCCAGTCTCCAGTCTCCAGTCTCCAGTCTCCAGTCTCCAGTCTCCAGTCTCCAGTCTCCAGTCTCCAGTCTCCAGTCTCCAGTCTCCAGTCTCCAGTCTCCAGTCTCCAGTCTCCAGTCTCCAGTCTCCAGTCTCCAGTCTCCAGTCTCCAGTCTCCAGTCTCCAGTCTCCAGTCTCCAGTCTCCAGTCTCCAGTCTCCAGTCTCCAGTCTCCAGTCTCCAGTCTCCAGTCTCCAGTCTCCAGTCTCCAGTCTCCAGTCTCCAGTCTCCAGTCTCCAGTCTCCAGTCTCCAGTCTCCAGTCTCCAGTCTCCAGTCTCCAGTCTCCAGTCTCCAGTCTCCAGTCTCCAGTCTCCAGTCTCCAGTCTCCAGTCTCCAGTCTCCAGTCTCCAGTCTCCAGTCTCCAGTCTCCAGTCTCCAGTCTCCAGTCTCCAGTCTCCAGTCTCCAGTCTCCAGTCTCCAGTCTCCAGTCTCCAGTCTCCAGTCTCCAGTCTCCAGTCTCCAGTCTCCAGTCTCCAGTCTCCAGTCTCCAGTCTCCAGTCTCCAGTCTCCAGTCTCCAGTCTCCAGTCTCCAGTCTCCAGTCTCCAGTCTCCAGTCTCCAGTCTCCAGTCTCCAGTCTCCAGTCTCCAGTCTCCAGTCTCCAGTCTCCAGTCTCCAGTCTCCAGTCTCCAGTCTCCAGTCTCCAGTCTCCAGTCTCCAGTCTCCAGTCTCCAGTCTCCAGTCTCCAGTCTCCAGTCTCCAGTCTCCAGTCTCCAGTCTCCAGTCTCCAGTCTCCAGTCTCCAGTCTCCAGTCTCCAGTCTCCAGTCTCCAGTCTCCAGTCTCCAGTCTCCAGTCTCCAGTCTCCAGTCTCCAGTCTCCAGTCTCCAGTCTCCAGTCTCCAGTCTCCAGTCTCCAGTCTCCAGTCTCCAGTCTCCAGTCTCCAGTCTCCAGTCTCCAGTCTCCAGTCTCCAGTCTCCAGTCTCCAGTCTCCAGTCTCCAGTCTCCAGTCTCCAGTCTCCAGTCTCCAGTCTCCAGTCTCCAGTCTCCAGTCTCCAGTCTCCAGTCTCCAGTCTCCAGTCTCCAGTCTCCAGTCTCCAGTCTCCAGTCTCCAGTCTCCAGTCTCCAGTCTCCAGTCTCCAGTCTCCAGTCTCCAGTCTCCAGTCTCCAGTCTCCAGTCTCCAGTCTCCAGTCTCCAGTCTCCAGTCTCCAGTCTCCAGTCTCCAGTCTCCAGTCTCCAGTCTCCAGTCTCCAGTCTCCAGTCTCCAGTCTCCAGTCTCCAGTCTCCAGTCTCCAGTCTCCAGTCTCCAGTCTCCAGTCTCCAGTCTCCAGTCTCCAGTCTCCAGTCTCCAGTCTCCAGTCTCCAGTCTCCAGTCTCCAGTCTCCAGTCTCCAGTCTCCAGTCTCCAGTCTCCAGTCTCCAGTCTCCAGTCTCCAGTCTCCAGTCTCCAGTCTCCAGTCTCCAGTCTCCAGTCTCCAGTCTCCAGTCTCCAGTCTCCAGTCTCCAGTCTCCAGTCTCCAGTCTCCAGTCTCCAGTCTCCAGTCTCCAGTCTCCAGTCTCCAGTCTCCAGTCTCCAGTCTCCAGTCTCCAGTCTCCAGTCTCCAGTCTCCAGTCTCCAGTCTCACCACTTGTCCACGCATCATTGGTGACCCACTGATGCGGCTTGCTTTCCCCCGCAGCCTGCCCGGAGGACAGCGCCACTGTGTTCCCACTGTGTTGTGCGTCACCCAGATGGGGAGCCTTCCGCGAGCAGTGTCACTTCTGGCCGAACGGAAAGATGTTGCCAGAGCTACTTTGGCTCTGGAGTGCTTACTACTGATGCCAGTGCTCACCCCTGCCTGGCTTTCACAGCATTCCTTCGGGTCGTGCAAAGGGCGTGATTAGTCCATTCCCAATGAGCACTGAAACTCCACTTGACGTCCTTAGGACGTCCAGGTGAGTTTCAATGTCCATTGGGTTGGCTTGACAGGCCAACCAGTTTCACAGCATGTCACAGTGCGAGGCTTCTGAACCCCTCTCAACAGAGAAATTGAGAAAGTTAGCCGCACAAGAAATAACTGTGCAGCTCACCCTTCGTTCTGCACAAGTGCAATCTTTCTCTTGTCTTCGCCGATTCTTCTTGCTTCTGATATACCCGCAAAATTGGCCTTGTTAATGCTCTTTACTTTTGTGCAATGAGTGCAGTATATTCCCACGCAATTCAGTGACTTGTATACAAATGAAAACGAAATAGCCGAGGTCAGCTTGGGAGCACCACTATCTGTGGTAGCTTGTTGATTGCCATGCAGTTGCAGCTACTGAATCACGCACAAATCGCCGCAGACAAAACAAAATAGCTGCAGTTTCTTTTCAGTTCAGTCATATTATTGCTGTCGCCAGTCCACTGCACAGAAACCATAACACACTGTATGCGATCAACGAGTGGGACCTAACATGCCTCCACGACGGTAAAATGGTGGCGTTGTGGGGTACAAAAATGTTCCCACCCTGAAAGCGGAGGCGCGGGCCTCGAAGCACCCTCAAAGCACCCTATATTGGGATACAATTAAACAAAACAGCAGTTGGTATCACTGGCTATGGTCTATGGCGTCCTGTATTACTACAGTAAACAAAATCAGGGTTTTAAATTTTTACTGCATCAAACAGGCCAGATGCATAAAAATTCTTGATCCTATAATTGTCTCGTGCTTGGTTCTTGTTTTGGTGACAAGAAAAGCTTTTACAACCGTCTACTATTTTTCATGGAGGAATTCTGTTCAGCAGTCCTGAGTATGGGCGGAGCTTCAGTGCATTCTTAAGTTATACTCAACTATAAATAGGTGCGCCACCGAGAGACACTTAGGGACGGATGTTGCTTTGCGGCACGTGCTTTTTGGAAGGGGCATGCGACGGCTGAAATTTAAGCTACAGCACCAAAGGAAGGCGCGTTTTCCAAATTCTAAAGAGTGATATAGATGCTAACTGCTGGCTACAAATATCTGCACTCAGGTACCTAACTATAATAGTGAACTATGAGAAATCAGTTAACCATCTTAGTAATGAGCATAATTTGTCTGTTCTCTTATGTTCGCCAACACCGGCAGAAGTCATCTCGACATCTTCAAAAACCAGTTATAAAAAAATTTGGTTTAACTTTGCTGAAACAACTTGTATAAATGCTGTCTGCAGCAAGGCAGTCATTCACTTAGCTTAAGTAGTTCAGCTCTTTGTCCGAGACGGCTGTGGAAGCCGTGCTGTGTTAGCCTTGGCCGTCGCTGGCAGTTTGTTCTAATTCCATGATTTCCCGTGTAACACATTGTTTGCCTTTCTTGGGTGGTATTCTCCCGGTGTCGCCGTTTGCGACATGTCGCATTAGGGCGGGGCCTAAAAAAAGTGCGTACAGTTGCTCGAAGAAGCGGAAAACGCCGCCTGCACTTTCGTCGGCGGTGCTTTCACTCACTCTGAGAAGCGACAATTTACCACTGCTGATTCACTAGCAGCAGTAGTTTCGTATCTTTGATAGCAAGAATATTTGCCATCACATGACGTCTAATGTTCAAAAACATTTGCAAATTTAATATAAACTCGCTTTACTTCATTTTAGTCTATAAAACACCACGAAAAAGCTCCAAATCTATTTTTGTTTCGTTCCGGGCGGTTGTGCTAGGTTTCGGCTGCGTTTCGGGCAGTTGCAGACGGTAGCAGTGTAGCTGGAGGTCCCATTAGGCTTGCGCGCTCCAGAATCGAGAGCGTATCTCAAAAACTAGGCTGAATTGCAGCTTAAACTTTATCGTTGAAGCAAGGTAAGTCATAGCAAAAAGCAACAACACCAGTACTTGCCGGTAAACATGCCGACCGGAATCACAAGGACTGCTGAATTGGCTGAAGCGGGCGGCTCTCACCTGGAAGGACGCCGCCATGTTTTCACGCTAAGGGCGCATAAGCCGCAACTGCCGATTGCCTTCGTACGCGAACGCTATTTCCCCATTAGCATTCTGCGCATGCGCACTCTGGACCCGCTATGCACGCAATTACGCAAAGCCCGCAATACTAAAACTCTCTAATGTTCAGTTGTAGGTTTGTAAAAGTCGTCACATTGCTTTAAATCTTCTTTGGCTCGCGCAGACACTGTTTCGTTGCACTAACGTGCATTAAAACGCCTTGAAGGGTCATGTAGCCGAGAGCGCAAGCGCTGCCAAGGCCATCTCGTCGCAGCGGGCAACGTCTGCTTCGGCGTCTGTTTACGACGGCGCAAAGTAAGTTCGCATGGCAAGTGGCAGTCCGGCTCAGCAGATGGTAGCCACAGTGCTGTGCTCTTCGACAGCCGGTAATGCCGCCGACAAGATTCGTCGGCCAAGGCAAACTGGTCGCGATGTCCGCGGACACGTCACTCTTCTTCGCAACTCAAAAACCAGGCAAGGAGAGTGGGATCCATGGCGTCTAGTATGAATTTCGTAGCCCGTCGCCAGCGCAAATCGCTTCAGCGCATTCCGTTGTTAGACTAAGCGTAGTAAATTGGGGTGACGTCACGATGACGTAGCAGGAAGGCAGATCTGTGTCGTCACACCGCCGTCACCGCGGCTCGAGCCAATCAGCGAAGAGCGAATGCGACATGTCGCAAAAGGCGACACCGGGAGAATACCACCCCTTGATGAAAGCAGTGTTCTCTAGGTCAAAAGAGCAGTTCCTTGCATTGCGTCTTGGGGTTAGTCAGAGACCCTTTTCCAAGCATTCCACCCCAAAAAAACCTGAGTACCAGGCCGGAGGACATCTTAAACCCATTAAAAAGCTGGCGGGTACCTGGCAGCACTGAGGATCGAACCAGGGTCCCAAATGTGAGCAGATGCTGTAACCTCCAGGCCACTACACGTTTTCTTTTTAGAGCGCAGCTCTTTGGCGTCCGTTCCTGGGTTTCGCGTCGTCGTCGTCGTCGGCGTCGGCGTCGGCGTCGGCGTCGGCCTCGTAACCAGCTCCGCCCCCAATGTAACGCTTTTCAATTGGTCGAAATGCTCGTGACGTCACAGTGCGCGAATTTCAAATGAGACCAATTGTACTTTGCCTAGTAACCATGCAACCAATCAAAGGGATCGTATAGTGATGCTGCAACTAAGTTGGGCTGAGTTTAATTAATTGCTTAATTAATCAATTAGCCTAATTAATATAGAGGAGAATGAAGAGGTCAGAAGAAAAGAAAAGAAAAGAAAGACGCGCGCCGCAGCGACAACAGCGTCCGCGGAAGGAGACGCTGCTGAAAAAAAAACAGATAAGTACGAAGCCGCGTTCCCTCCACCACCACGCACTTCCCCACTCAGTAAGACGTTGCTCGTTTCATATACGTTGTGTCGAACATCCTAGACAGTTCCAACAATTGACAGGTTAATGACAGGACACGATGGAAAGAAATACAAGAATATAAATATGAAATAGCCTAATTAACCTTTCTAGTTAGACCGCATAAATCAATAAAACCGAGAACGAAATTGGTCGAGTTGGGGTATCGAACCAGGGTCTCCGGAGTGCGATACGAGCACGCTAGCCACTCCGTAATGCCAGCTGAATGGTTTGGAATGACCAAAGGCGCGTCTAGCTAATACGGCGTCTTCGTTCACTCCCATCTTCCCCCTTTCCCTTACGGCGAGGTGCAGGTGTCCACCCAGATATGCGAGAGAGATACATTTCCTTTCCTCAAAAAATAAATTTACCGTCCAGCAAGGCGTACAGCCGAATTGGCGATGGCGTTCTGTGGACTCCCTGGCAGCATTGCAAGACGCTGTCGCGTTCCACTCTTACAGGCGAAGCTTAGCATGTTAACCACACATCAGTAACACACGCAGACAGCCAATGGACGCGTCATTCGCTGGCAGCACTTGATTCATCATTCACAACCACATTCTTAACGTACGCTCCCTTGCCGCACATGCCAAGGACGTACACCACGATCACATTCTGCGCCTTTCCTCTGTACTTTGCTTTGCTGAAACCTGGATGGATCCCGAAGAGCCTCTCGAAATCATAGATTTCCTATACTGCTGTGGTGCTCGCAGAGACCACAACAGAGCGGCGGGAGTCGCTATCTACTTGCGCACAGGTCTCTCTGCAATACCAGTCGAAATGTTTGGCACGTCACATGAAGTTGCCGAACTGTGCGCCGCAAAGTTGCCCAACGGCTTGCTGGTAGTAGCTGCCTACTTCGCCCCTACCGCACTCACGAAAGACGTCGTGCACTTCCTGCAACTCGCATTAACCGTCCATCGATCCACACCGATGTTAGTAGTGGGGGACTTTAATGTTGACATAAAGACAAACAGCAATTTCCTAACACTTATGCGGGAGAACATCCCGTTCCTCTCGCTCGTAACGCGTCCCACGGCTGTGACAACCTCGCGAGGCACTTGTATAGATCTCGTCTTTGAGAATCAAGCATTGGTGTACCAAGTCGAACATATATCAGTCTATTTCTCCGACCACAAAGCTTCCTTCATGAGTGTCAAGAACTGTTAGTGGAGTCTTTGTTAAAGGAATACGTGTGAAAAATTAAAAAAAAATCTGTGATAGCGCATACATGTGTTGCTCGATTTCTTTGCCTCAATCTATCGAAAAGGTGAAACAGCTTATTTGCTGCGCTCAAATTTCGCATTAGGAAGTAACGTAATCGTCGGTAATTTTTTTTTTCAACATGGTATTTATTATATTAACGATGTTTTATGTACATGAGCTATCTAGAAACATTAAGAAGGCAGTGGTACATCGACACACATGAGCAACGAAGCACGAGAAAAAAGTCAATTCGGAGCACATAGCTAATATATCATAAGGCGACATATCTAAGCAACACAGAACTAGAAAAAAGGCAATAAAAAACAGCACTAAGAGTGAGTATCACTCAAGTTCATACTGAGTCTGGGCGTACAATTCTTCTAGATATACAATCATTCTACAGAAATGTTCTTTAACAGAAACAACAGATTCACAATGTCGGTCCATCATGCGTGTTTTCCACAGGCTCTGCAATCCAGTTAAAAATAACATATCTAAGGGCTCATCAATACATTGTAGTGCAGTGTGAAATTGTACAGAATGTGGCGTCATATTAAGTCTTTTTTTTCAATGTTCGTTGCATGATATCCGAGAAGAGTATTGCTTCTTTACAATTGATGAATAAATGCTGAATTGTTTCAGGAGCATCACAAAGGTGACAGTTCACCATAGACACGAAAATACCCCCTTTTTCTCTGCCCATGTTTTAAGTCGTAATGTCTCAGTGTGTAGCTTAAAGAAAAATTATTTAGTATTTAGTACATGGCGGAAGAGGCAAAATACACAGAGCGAAACATTGGTGGAGGAAAGAGCATACAGATTAAGTCCTTGTACAACCGTCTCCACGACATCGAAAGAAGGAGCTCTGGGGAAAAACGAACATGAAGGAAACAACCAGACAAATACACCTCATGCATGAATCCCCACAAGCATGGATGATCAGAAACGTTAGAAGACACAATGATGCTCGATAAAGCATGAGCTAAATTTACTTGCAGGAATGCACGCATTGTTGGGTGTGTAGTGTCCCAGAAAAACATGAAACGTGAAACCATCTGCCGGATGTACAGGTGGGCTAAGCAGCGCCTACGGGCCGGAAAAGGTTATCTTGTCTCATTGATTCAAAAGACGAATCCCACACAAAAGTTGCAAAAACTCTGTGGAAACGTTGGATATAAAGTCTTGTGGAATGAATAATTTGCAGTACATAATAAATTTTAGTGGCGAGAAACATTACATGCGGTCGCCGTGCCAGAAATCGAGAGACCATGGGGCACAAAAGTCTAAGCATAGCGCTGAAGAGTTGGCATGCGGTCTTTCAAGTAATGTGCACTGTGCTTATAGGCACTCATAGGAACGCCAAAGTACTTTGGTGTCGTACGTGTCCATTGTATACCAGCATAAGTGGCAGGTGTCGTTCCCCACATTCCACACCAGAGACTGCAACTCTTTGAACAATTAATTCGATCTTCTGACACTGATCTGAAGCCTTCCATTAAACGAATAATCTCATCGATGCTTGGCATCAGAGCAGAAAAACGCGAGGTCATCTGCATAGGCTAATACCTTCAGTTCGTGACCCATAATACGAAAACTATTGTTGCACTGTTTATAACCCTTAGACGAAATGGCTCCAAGTATAATGCGAACAGAAGCGTGGACAGCGGGCAACCCTGTTTCATAGAGGACTGAGAATCCGGAAGGTGAGACCTCCTTAGAGCTGTCACCCTTTCTCCTTGATCTGGAGTGCCGAGGAGATTTCTTGGTCTTTGACTTCCAGGCCATGCATGTGTCCTGTCTACTGTTCTCTTTTGTGCCTGTAGCACAGTTCTCTTGAAACACCGCAGTAGAAATTACAAGACATGACTGCAGAGGCAATGCACATATTGCTTTATCTGCTTATTTCACCTTTCCATCTTTAGTCACACATTCGCAGGCGAATATCTGCCAGTTTAGATGTGTGACGCATCTCATTTACTCAGCCTGCTTGCCTTGGCATTTGCTACACTGCAGGAACCCAATGAACAGTTGCCATCTTCCCGCTGTGATGCATACAGTATGAAATAGAAGTAACACGTGCGATTGCATAGGACGGTGGGGAAAGATGCAGACAACCCATAAAAATCTTGGGAGCAGTCATCGATGTCGTGCGCTGGTAACGACTGAGTTGTTTTATTTCCTGTGTTCAGAAAGAGCCTGTTGAGATTGTAGCAAGCGTCCTGGTTGCATTGGGTTCCCATTTGTGTTGCAGCTGGACCATGACCGCTTCAGCTGGAAGTCACTGCGGCCGTTCTACCGCGATATGCTGCTGGCGTCACCTGGCGTGCCCAGCTGATGATGCCCATGCATCCTGTGCCTCTGTCCCAAATGGACTCCATTGTGCCCAGCTTTCATTCCTCATTTCCAGGCATGCAAACTCCCTTTTTCTGGGCTGTGTGGACAGCCTGCCAGTCAGGACCTGCAGGCAAAACCTGGCCACCCACATCAGTCATTTTCACAGTGTCTGGCCTGTGTGGTGCAGCGCTCGCCATTCTAGCTGTTTCAGAGTCCGGACGTAAGGTCAAAAGACAGTCAATCGTTGCTTTCAAGAGCTACCTAAAGGTGCAAGAGTGCTAAAATTTTTGTAGTGTTCGCTTTGGAAAGGGTGTGTGAGACATAACTATACATGGATCAGCATGATAAGGTAGTCTAAGTTTAAATTTTAGTTACATTTTTCTTTCAGGTTTCGTTTTAAATATCCTAATGACGTCCATGACATGCAGAATTATATTGCGCGAAGCGTACGAAAGCTGCAGTATTATGGCTGCTTGCTCACTCCTGTCTTCCCGCCACTTGGGGCAGGCAGTTATAACAGTTGAAGTGTATTAAAACAATAAAACAGCAATTATATGGCAGTTTTCGCATGACTCATGTGACCTCATCTCGAATGCCACAGTCACCGTTTAGGTGGTGAAACTGAAAACAAAATGTGAGGAGAAATTAAATATTGTTTACCGGGCTCAAGTGGATTCCGCGCGCAAGGTCATGTTTACTATAGTCTCATCATTCCAAAGAACATACTGAAGAAACTCTTCATTTTAGTATATTGTAATTTGTAATCTGCTGCAAACTGTGTGATGTACACTGGCTCGACAAAGAGCAGCCCATACGGCAATAAACACCAGTCGTAATTATATAACTCGAAACAATGGTGTCGTCATTTGTGTGTGTATCAGTTTTCTCAAATTGGTGGTGCCAAAACCCGGGACTAAATGCTGTAACGTTCCGTGACCACTGAGGCCATCAAGTGCCGGCGACATAGCGAATCCTGGGCCATCACCAACGATCCTCGAAGGTGCAACTGCCTTAGACTGAACGGTTCCAAGAACAAGGCCTAGACAAGCCACGCCTGGCGCTCTATGAACGAGGTCTAAAGATGCCACACTTGAAGCCTATATCGGCACTACGACCACGACAGATACTATGAAGGGGCTACAATGGATCACTAAAAAAGAAACGAGGAGCTTTGAGTTCTTGGATGACTAGACTGATTTCTGAAGCGGATTCATCTTTAGAAGCACAAGCAGACGAAAAGGCTTTGAGCGTACTTTCAACAAGGCTTAGTGACCTTCAGACACACCTTAACGAGGCGGACGCTGCTGTTGAAGCACTTGAGCAAGATGAAGAAGCCGAGGAGAACTACACACGCACAATTGCGTACAATGACAGAGTAGTGACCTACGTCGCCATACTTGACGAGCAAGTAGGAACTCAGCAGGCGAACGTCTGTCCAGGTGTGGATGCCAATCGGGCCGCTCGCGACGGTGCCGAGAGAGTTGCCGGCTCAAAGGCCAAGTTGCCGCAGCTCGAGCTGCAGCAGTATAGCGGCACCGCTGCGGAGTAGCAGCCTTTCTGGGAGCAGTACCAGCAAGCGATCCACCACAGTGATGTCTTTTCCAACGGGCAAAAATTCCTGTATCTGCAGTCGGCGCTTGCTGGGAGGGTTGCATCTGTGGTCGCCGGTATTCAAGCAACAGGGGCTGATTACGCCACCTTAATCGAGCTTCTGAAGGAGCGCTTGACCCAACTGCTGGACAGGCCGATGATACGAAGGGGCAAGAGGTAAGAGACCTACATTGCCTCCATGACCACATGCAACGCAACATAGCCGCTCTCACGGCGCTTGGCGTTAAAACAGCTACGGAGCAATGCTTACATCCACACTGCTATGAATGCTGCCAAGCGACCTGGTCATTGAATACCGCAGGCGTTGCTCAGCAGAGAAGGAGGAGGATAGCCTTTGCAAGGTTTTCTCAAAAACAAACTGAATAGTCGGGAGAAGGCGGTGTGGGCTAGAAGGCCAGAGCCCCAGTGGAAAACCATTTCAAGAACAAAAATCTTAGAGTTTCGAAGGCGCCAGTGGATTTGCTTTCTTTCGAAAGTAATTTGAAAGAGAATAAGCCCTGTGCATTTTGTGCTGCCAAGAATCATGCGACTAAAGGGTGCGTTTTCTCTTGAAGAAAAGGGCACTTTGTCAGTCTGGTCGATGCTTCTGCTGTCCTCTAAGAGGACACACTGCGAAACAATCTCGGAGCAAAGGAGTCAAGTGCAAGGAATGCGGTAAAAGGCACTTAGCTCCAATGTGGGATCCTGCATGGAAGGCAGCTATAATCGGATGCAACTTAATGTGTCCCAGAAAGGGGTGGTTGAGGTTAGCTATAAAATGCTTGCATTATGTAGAGTACACGCAACCAAGCGTTCATGCCACGCACAAGACGTCAAAAGCGAGGCGATAATTTGCAATACAATTTTAAGAACTCCCGCTTCCGCGGCTCGCAGTGACCAGCGGTGCCGAGCTTTCGGCCGAATCCGCGCGAATTGCGTCACGTAGCGCTCTTTACGTCAGCAGCGGAATGCCATCATTGGTTGGCCGCGCCAGCGCCGTCGACGCCAAACCAGTTTAGGAGGCGTTCGCTCCGCCCCCTGGGGAATTCCCGCGCGCGTCGGCGGTCGGCAGAGGGGCCGAGTGCGTGGAGCCGGCGGCCCGACATTTAAGCGTGCAGTAAGTGACGAGAGGAGAGGGAAAGGCGCGAAGACGCGGAAATTCAAATTTTTACTGCGAATAACTCAGCTTCCGCAAAACGCATCAACGAACGACGCGCGCGAACGACGGCGAAGGTCGACCGACGGAGCCGCGCTCGGCGGCGGCTCCGCCGACCACCTGCGCCTCCCCAGTGACGTGACGCGGCGAAGCCGCGCACGCGCAGATGTGTCTAAAATTGTTCACGGCCATGGAGTTCTTTCCTTCCTCCATATTCACGGCGCACGCCAGGCCCAGTGTTGACTAGCCTAGTGAAGCTTTTCGCCTCAAAAAAAAAATTGCTGGAGGTTATTTGTGACGCTGCGTCCTTTAGCATCCTAGGCATATCGCATCTTTTTTGCGACCCATTTTCACAGCCATTTTAAGTCTGCAGTGAAGATACGCCACAGTGGTGATCTGGCATAGCTGATGTTGCCTAACATATATGAAAGATGGCGCAGCTAGTTACGCTTGAGAAATGGATAGGGTGATTACATGTGAGATCGAAGAAAGCATGGCTGCTCGATCACTTAAATTTATTTTAATTTCTTTATGTATTGTTGCCTGAACTAGAAAGAAGAGATCTACAATTGGTTTTACCCCAATTTTTTTCTTGGTGAGTACATCCAGCACACATGGCCCTCTGCCGATAAGGTTAACAACAAGTACCCACCAAGAACAAAAAAAGGGCTCCTACCCTTTGACTCTAATCACTCTAAACTAGTCAAGCGAGGTATTGCCTAGGCTTGTTACCATAACGCCGTGAAAAAATGTTGCCACACCGTGTCAACCAGTGTCACAACGAAAGCCCAATGTCTGTCTGATGCAGGCTTCCCAGCAGAAATGTTGAGAGCGGTTGCTGAATCCGTATTAAAGGAGTTGAACGGCATGGTCAAGAAGGGAAAAAATAATGCCACTGATAAAAGGAAAAAAGCCCAAGTGTCACCCACACTTCGCGCAGTTTTAAGCGTGAAGTTTCCAGACACCTTTAGAGCGTGTGGGGGCAGCGGTCTCGGACTCAAGGAGATGCCCTCGACTCAGCGTGGCAAGCTCAGCGGAGACCAGCTACCAAGTGACAAGAGGTTTTTGGTCGTTTGGTTCCTTGCTGTCTCCGGTCGCAAGCCAGGGAATGGGTCGGAGCCAAAGGTTCACAAAAAAAACAAAGTTTATACAGCAAAGAGACGATACAGATGATCTCGCAATCACTAGTACAAACACATACAAAGTGAAAACGATGCAACTCGTGCAAAGTTAAACTCGAGAGAGAATACAATACATAGGGAATATTGCACCTAAAGTGCACTAACACACTAGAGAGGCAATCAAACAAAACAATTTGTTCACCGGGCACTGCGACAGTCCGACGACCAGAGGTCCACGACGATGCCGTCCCGCAGACTGGCGCACGCTGCCTCGTTGGTCCGTGGCTGGCCGAGTGGTGTGGTCCCGGCAGTCAAGCGGGCGCGCTTCTCCGAAGCATAACGGCGGCTTGGACTAATCTGATAGCGGTCAACGTCCTTTTTTTATAGGCTCGCTTCCATGTTTGTTTGTTCTACGCGCCAGAGTAGGCGCGCACATACACACAGTATCAGGTGAGTGGTCTCACTTCCCTCTTCACACAGGCCGCGCGTGCCCATTGGTCAGAGGTCGGGGGTTCCATCTCGAAGGTTTGGGCTAGTTCTGGCATGGCGCCGTCCCCGACGTCCGAGTGCAGAGGAGGGGGGCATGTCTTAGCGCACGCAAGGCTACCCCCTTTTCCCCCGGTCAGCAGTAGAAGCGACTCGGACGTTCGAGAGAAATCGGCGTGGATGACTCATTCCCTCAGCGCACGCCGTGTCGGTGAGAGGTGGTGGAGGGGAGAGGGAGCCACGCACACAGGCTAGGCGCTCAGCGAGGGTTTCCTTCTCCCCCGTTCGGCTCGCGCCGGCGAGACGCCGTGCGCGCGGCGCTGTTTTGTTTCTTTGTCGCTTTCAAAAATGCGCCGAATTTTGTGACACGTACTTTTGTCCGAATGCGGAAAACAAATTTATTTTCTCGTGAGGCTGCGTCAGCCCGGGTGGTACGACAGTTTTCCTCACAACCGTAATTTCGGCGCGCGTGTGCCAAGGATAGCGTTTATTTTCTTACCCTTGCAACGGATTGCCACGGCTGTCAGCTCACCACGCCCGCCTCCTACTCACCCCATAGCTACCCTAGCGGACAAGCTATTTGCGTTCTCACTGAGTGCCTTCGGGATGGTCTGGCTTGAGTTATGCGGACAGTTCGATTTCAGATGTCCTGTTTAGCGGCACCTGAAGCAGCTGATGGAGCGCGACTTACCGTTCGGCACCTGAGCCTTCTGCGTAAACGGTGTAGCCCTTTCCATGACTGGCGCGATACCTCGAGCGCTGGGACCCTCGAAATTTTTCCGCTTGGACTTTTTGCCGGCGCTGTTCTTAGCCTCCGCCTCTTCAAACGTTTTAAGGAGCGCGGCCATCTCGGACGCCTTCACCCACTTCTTCCCTTCTTGAAGGATTATGCACTGTAACGCTTCCTCCGACAGGTGGCTCTTTACCTGATCCACCACCAGTAATGCGGTTAGTCACTCTAGGGTTTTGACTCCTCTCGACTCAAGACATAAGTGGAGGTAACTCTGGATGCGCGTTACACACGTCCGCCACCCTTCGTTAGCTCTCTTGTGCGAGCCTCGGAAGCGGCTGAGGTATTCTCCAGCAGAAAGCCTCTGCTCTTCCGGCACCGCCCTTTTTAGCGCGGCGTAATGTTTGTGCTGAGATGGCGTCAGCCGAGTTGATAGAAACTGGACTTTTTCCGCTATTAGCGGGAAGATGATCTGCCCCTATCGGTCTTTTGGGACGTCGTACGCCTGGAGCGTGTTCTCCGCGGACTCAAACCACACTGGAACCTCGGCGTCCGCCGGAAATTTTGGGAGGGCTCCTGTGAGTAGCTTCGAGAAGCGCCTCAACTCTTCGTGCGCGTCCCATGCCTCTGGCGAGCCCCACCTCTCTCCTCCGCCTCTCCGCTGCATAGCCTGAAGTTTTGCAAGCTCAATTTGTTGCTCAACGAGCAGTAACTGTTTATCTAACGTCTGTTCCCTCCACGCTACCGGCTCCACCGGAACGCCTCTCGTTCCGGCGCCCTCACCGTACCCTTCGTCACTCATTGCCTGGGGTTTTTGTCTATCGGGATTTAAGTGACCGAAGATGGTTTCCATGCACGCTGGAAGCTTTATTCGGACAGCGGCGGTCTCACCAATGCGAACAACGAAGAGTACTCACCCCTTTGAAGCGGAGCACTGCTGTCCCCGGTAGATCGTTACGGTCCCTCCTGAAATTGGCCGCCTGCGTCCCTTGCCGCCCGTTGGACTCGACTGTTGCCGATCTACTGCTGCCGACGTCAGTTGACTTCCGATGAACACACCTGGCTTCCTCGACGGCTGCCGCTACTATCCGCCTGCACCTTGCCCTCCTGAACCGCCGATGTTCGACTTGTTGATGCCTGGACCTCTCCCCTTCCTTGCGTTCTCTTTTTTCTGTGCTTCCTTCTGATATCAGCAGTATCCTGTCGACTGCGCCAGTAAAGTTTCAGGTTCTTTTGACTTGTTTTCTTCCCTCTTTGCTCTGCACCAGGGGTGCCCCGTCGGAGACGGCTTTTGTTGACTTGAAGGCTGATTGAAGTTCTAGTGCACAATACTTGGCAACAACTGAGACCTTGTAGGGAATATAAACTGAAGTTTATGTACAAGTACTTACACATATATACAAGTTGAGCAGTGAGCACCACATGGAACTGGCTAACATTTAGGGGAGGCCGCTACTCGCCATAGCTGAAGATCCGTTACATCTATCTCCGTAGCCCAGAACCCTTTTCCCGGGCCTTCCTTGCCTTCTCTTTTTCCTGTGCTTCCTTCTGATAGCAGCCATATCCTGTCGACTGCGCCAGTAAAGTTTCAGGTTCTTTTGACTTGTTTCCTTCCTTCTTTGCTCTGCAACAGGGGTGCCCCGTCGGAGACGGCTTTTGTTGACTATAAGGCTGAATGAAGTTCTAGCAGACAATACTTGGCAACAACTGAGACCTTGCAGGGAATATAAACCGAAGGTTTATGTACAAGTATTTACACATATATACAAGTTGAGCAGTGAGCACAAAATGGAACTGGCTAACCTTTAGGGGAGGCCGCTACTCGGCATACCTGAAGATACGTTACATCTATCTCCGTAGCCCAGAACCCTTTTCCCGGGCCTTCCTTGCCTTCTCTTTTTCCTGTGCTTCCTTCTGATAGCAGCAGTATCCTGTCGACTGCGCCAGTAATGTTTCAGGTTCTTTTGACTTGTTTCCTTCCTTCCTTGCTCTGCACCAGGGGTGCCCCGTCGGAGACGGATTTTGTTGACTTGAAGGCTGAATGAAGTTCTAGCAGACAACCCTTGGCAACAACTGAGACCTTGCAGGGAACATAAACTGAAGCTTTATGTACAAGTATTTGCATATATATACAAGTTGAGCAGTGAGCACAACATGGAACTGCCTAACATTTAGGGGAGGCCCCTACTCGGCATAGATGAAGATGCGTTACATCTATCTCCGAAGCCCAGGACCCTTTTCCCGGGCCTTCCTTGCCTTCTCTTTTTCCTGTGCTTCCTTCTGATAACAGCAGTATCCTGTAGACTGCGACAGGAAAGTTTTAGGTTCTTTTGACTTGTTTCCTTCCTTCTTTCCTCTGCACCAGGGGTGCCCCGTTGGAGACGGCTTTTGTTGACTTGAAGGCTGATTGAAGTTCTAGCGGACAATATTTGGCAAGAACTGAGACCTTGCAGGGAATATAAACTGAAGCTTTATGTACAAGTATTTTGCATATATATACAAGTTGAGTCACATTCAGGTGCTCAGACAACTTTAGTTCTTCTACCTGGAGCCCACCTCGTCTTTCAGTCACTGATATGCCTTGTCTTCTTCTTTAGCTGCGATAGGACTTTGCGGCTGAAACCGAACCCACTTTTTACGTTTTAATGTAACATTTTAATGTACTTTTGCTGGACTAGATATTCTTTTGAAGGACTAGATATTCTAACATCTAGTCCTTCGAATAGGTGTTTCCTTTTGACTTTTTCTTCTTTGCTGCGGAGAAGCACTGCCTAACACATTCTTGCTGCTGAGGCAGCAAAGCACCAATTTCCGCTTCAAGAACTTCATCCCCTTTTGACTCATTTTCGGCTCGCATTTCCTTTAGATTCTCTTGAACCTTGGCATAGCGGCGTCAGAGCAGTTTGCTTTTCAGTACTGCTAAACGCAGTCTGTGTGCGGAATTTTGGATATTCTTGACGGCGCGTTTTGCCCTTGCTTGCGTCGTAATAAATATATAAAGAGAATTTTAATCACAACATGAGCATCAACAATGCAAGCAGCTGTGGTACATACCTTCAGCTGGCTCTTTCCCTGCGCAGTGCTTGCTAAAATGTGAGCCATCTCTGCTGATCACTTGAAGCTGAAGGCATTTTGTAAAGGCAGAAAGTTGGACTCTTGAAATTTCTAAAGCACCTTTACAAAGGCGGTACGAGTCGACGTTCCGTACGATGCTCTCTACTTCGCAGCTCGAAATGCGCCCTGCTTCAATTCGACGCCACAGAGATGCGCTGAATACGCCACGCCGGGCATACCGCCTTGGGATAAAATTACCGCTCTCTCGGATAAAACGTCCTCATTTTCACCCATTTTAAGTTTGCAGTAGACTATCGCTTCGTGGTTTGGAATCCGGTGGCAGCTCCAATAAGTGGAAGGGATGCAAAGCTTGAGCAAGCCTTCTGTTGAAGCTGCCTCTGCAGTGGTCTCGGGTTCGTGGTCAGCCTGCACGTCCATGGACAAAGCTGTCTTGGTTGTCTCACCAACAGCACAACTTGTTAATCTCTTCGCGGCAGTCGAATCAACCAGACAGCTTTTGCGCTTCCTCGGAGGCCTTTGTTCGTTTTCCAATGACTTATGGGAGACAGAAATACTTTAACAACAACGAACGAGGATTTATTTACAACTACACCAAAGAAAGAACACTGGCCGGAGAGCGTCAAAAACGAGAGGCTCGCTTCTCTGGGGTCGCAGAGTGTCTGTTCTTCGCCGTCATTGAAAAAGCAATCGTCCCCTCTGCCCGTCCGCCCTCACGTAGAAATCACTGCCACACACACGCACTCCGCTTTCCGGCGGGGGGAGTCGGAGGAGCTTCCAAAGTGACCATGGAGCGAGCCGAGGCCCCTTCCCTCGGACGCAGCGGGTGGCCGCCCACCGTCGTGCCATGAAGATGTCTTGGAAGCACCTTACTGACGTAGGATCTTCCTCCCCGCCGAATGAGTGCTAACTCATTCATTTTGTGCCTCTAACGGGTGCAGGAGTTGGATCGGGTGCCTTACTGTGGTGCCACTTGGCAAGCGTATTGGAGAGGAGCGCGTTCTTCCGTCTCGCCCAGGGAACAGCTCCGTGATGCGGCCAGTTTTCCATGTTTGTCGAGGGTGGAAATCGTCATGCAGCAGCACCAAATCGTTCACTTGCAGGTCACTTGAGGCTGTCGGAGTAGAATGATGGTGGGACCTCAGTAAACACAAGTATTCGGTTCGCCACCGGTTCCACAGGCCTTTAGTCAGGCGTTGTCTGTGCCTCCGTGGGATGTGCACCGCAGGTTGGTAAAGCGGTCAAGCGCTTTCCGACAAGAAAGTGTGCCGGCGTCAGTGGCTCCGGTTCTCCCGCGTCAGAGGGGATCGCAGTGAGGGGCGGAGAGTTTATCATGGCTTCGATATCCGCCAGAATGGTGCAGAGCTCTTCGAAGTTCACGTAGCTGCACCCCAGCACAATGCAGTTTTCACCGAGCGCACTATCCGCTCCCAAAATCCTCCCCACCAAGCTGCCCTTTCCACATTGAATTTCCATTCAATCTCTTGCTGGGACAAATAATCTAGTACTTCTTGATGGCGTCCAAAGTTTCTTCAGCTCCGCTGCAGCGCGGTGGAAAGTCTTAGCATTGTCGGAATACAGCGTGCAGCAGATGCCGCGTCTCGCTACGAAGCGACGGAACGCCATGAGGAAACTGCCAGTTGAGAGATCGCTCACAATCTCTAGATGTACTGCTCTTGTCACTGCGCAGGCCAGAAGCAAAATGTACGACTTTCTGATCTTGCCTTCCGTCTTTTTTTAAAAGTGGTCCCGCAGAGTCAAGACCTGTGACCGCAAATGGAGCTGCTTCTGACACCCTGTCTCGTGACAGTGGCGCTACAGGCTCCGTGGCAATTTTGCGCCTCATTTTTCTGCAGGTCATACAATGGCTCAGGGCTTTCTTTACGACTTGTCGCCCAGATATTATCCAAAATTTCTCTCACAGCTGAGTCAAGGTGTCAAGGCATCCGCACGTAGCAGCCGTTGATGAGTGCTTTGGATCAGGAGGTCGACGAGAGGGTGACAAGCAGGCAGAACTACGGAATGAGCGGTCTCATAGCTGAGGTTGGAGTGTTGCAAACGCCCCTTCAGTCGCAGCAGTCCAGTGTCATCCACAAACACGTTTAAACTCCTCAGTTCTGGACGTCCTTGAAAGCGACTGCTCTTGTCTGTTAGGCTTTTCGCTTCGCCAAAAGCTTCTCTTTAAACAGCCTGGAGCAAGAAATTCTGCACTTGCCTGATTTCGTGAGCGCTGAGCGGGCCCCCCAGACGTTCTTTCCGAGCGCAGTTCTGCACAAACCTTCGCACCCAAGCTGTGACTCGTTGCAAGCGATTGAAATTACTGAAGCGCTTGATTTCAATTAATGGTGGCAGGGCTTGTGCTGCAACAAGGCTGACCGCTAACTTTGTGTGTTTTCTTTCGTCGTCGACTGTCTCCGTAGGGATATCAGCCGGTGTGTCAAGCCAGGTTGCCGGTGACTGCGTAAGCCACTTGGGTCCTTTCCACCATTTTTCTCAGCTTTTGAGTGCATCTGGAGAAATTCCTCGAGTTAGGAAACCTGCTGGGTTGTGGATTCCAGGGCAGTGTCTCCAGTCGATTGGGCTTGTCTTTTCTTGGATTTCTCCAACTCGGCTAGCCGCAAAGGGCTTCCACTGAGCGGCTGATCCTTTTATCCAATATAGTGCAATCACGGAGTCTGTCCACAAAGTCACTTCGTCGAGGTTCAAACCCAGAGATTCCTTCAGGTATGCGCACATCCTCGCACCTATCAAAGCACCAAGAAGCTCTAACCGTGGCAGGGACAGCGTCTTCATCGATGCGACGCGCGTTTTGGCCATGACCAGAGAAACCATTGTTTTCCCATTGCTCTCGCTTCTCAGGTAGGCGACTGCTCCATAGGCTTGAGGGCTTGCATCCGTGAATATGTGAAGTTGAGGGGTGCCGTTGGCGCTGCAGTCATACCGTCGAGGTAGGGAAATGTCATTGAGGTGATGCACCGAATCGATCCAATTCTCCCATTTCTCACTCACGCCGTGCGGCAGTGCCTCATCCCAGCCCAACCCAAGCATCCAAAGTTCCTGAAACAGCATTTTCGCTGTTGCTGTCACTGGACCTAAGAGACCGAGTGGATCAAATATTCTCGCTGAGGCTTGCAGCACGAAGCGTTTGGTGTTTCTGTTGACCGTGAGAAGCTCCAGCGCTGCTTTCAGGGAATACTCCAGCTCGTCGTTTTCTCTGTTCCACTCGAGCCCCAGTCCTGTTGGTTGGGACGCTTTCTTTGACAAGTAGCTCGGGATATTGGGAAGAAACTTCGGCACGGCGTCGAGCGTCAAATCTAGTTTCCCGCGTGGTATGTCGACTTCTTCTCCCTTCATAACGTGCACGTAATCTCTGAGAAGGCCCAATGGCTCGAAGTGCAGTTCATGTACCGAGCACGTTTCATCCAGGGCCCTGTCTCTCCGGTGCAAATTCTGCTCCCAGACCTTCCTGCGCGCTTCATCTTTTGGAACAGCGAAAAGCGACGGCTGCTCACCCTTATTGCAAAGGTAGCCTACTGTGCACCCAGGTGCAAAGCAGTGCCGTTGCCGCCGACGATTCGGCATTTCTTCACTGCCGGACGGCCAGCGACAATTATAACACGAGAAAGGGATCACACGAAAAACTATCTACGAGCCGCGTACCACGCAACCGTGTCAATGCACGCGTACGCGTCACTGACTAGCACCCGACAAAGAAAAGCGCGCCTTTTCCCCGCCAGCCCATGCTGCAGCAGCGCCGCCGCACGACTCCAGTTTTTTTGGACGCGCGCCGCGACACCCCAATGCATGGTGAGCGACGGCGCCTGAACACACTACCCCATATTCTAGAATACTATAGGTGTGGTTGTGGCTTTCTCGTGCCGCCGCCGAGCGTCGCCGTTTTAGCACGGCTGGTAGTTAGCTCTCGAACACGGCAAGCGTGCGGCGGGCAGGAAATTCGACATGGCCGAGAAGTGCGCCCCATGATGGTGCAACCCAAAGGATGCATTGAGGAACACAAGCTGCAAAAAGTGCGCTTTCCGAGGCAAGCCGTGCGAGTTTCCCGAACTGGAAGAAGAGCTGCTGTACAACATGATGGAAGTGCGGAACAACGGCTACGCGTTGACAGCGGACCTGCTGCGCGCCTTCTTTCGGCATTGGCGTGCACCAGAGCACAGCACCAGCTTAGAGTCGAAATACTCCGCGAGTCACAAATGAACCTAGAATAAATGCCGCTTATTCTCTGATTGGTGCTTTTACTTTATAAAGAACATTTTTTTTTCGTATATCGCGCGTATGGGCCGCATCCTCAAAACTGGCCCTCGAATCTGGAAAAAAAAGTGCGGCCCTTACACGCTTTTATACGGTACCTTCTGCACTGTGGTATTTATCTTTTCCTCGGTGGCGTTTACATGTGTTGGGGTGAGGAAATACGCGTCACCCCCTTTAGCTGTTAAATACTGCCAGCTTTACAAATCCGCTTTACAAATCAGCCAACCCTTGCACTGAAATTCGTTTTTATGTCTTTTGTATTTCGGTTGATTCATCGAACTAGTGCTGTAGCGTCAGACGGGAGAATAAACACAATGCAACCTGCTCTAAATGTGTATGTGCTCGGAGAAGTCTTCAAAACACGGAAAAAGAGAAGCTTAATTTTTTTTTCTAAGTGGAGGCGTGGACTGCACTGAGAAAGACACTGTGCAGGTCACTCTGTCGACAGCAGAATGCACGTCACCTCAGGGCTACCAGTTTAGACCGCTAAGAGATAAGCTTTTCGTGGTTTCCATGTTCGCAAATTATTTGTGTACACCTCCAGCTATGAGTGAAGCGCATTTTCCTATCTACTTAATCCTATTGTCACGCGCTACACTCCACACTGACGAACACCCTGGAAGTGCTTCGCTGGACATGCTGCGCGCCACAAACTTGGCACACTAAAAGCATCATGCATGAACCAAGTTGAACTATGTGCGCTACAACGAAACACTGCAAGTGCATACCTTAGAGGTGCACTGAAGAGGAATCCAAGCTCGTCTTTTTGCCGCGGGAACCCGATCTACACGTTCCGAGCATTCTTAGAAAATTGTAATTATTGCCCTGTGCGGCCGATCTCCTTAATTTAAATCGGATTAAAATCCGGCTAGCGCATTTTTTCTTTAATTCCCCGCAGAGGGTGGGAGCAGTCGACGAACGCATGGAGCGCCTTTAAGGCAATCGCTTGACGGCTTTACTTTCGCTGTTAGTTTGCTTTTCTTAGGTTTCAGTGATTAAATAGATCTAGTCAGAGACTACAAAGCTGCAAATTATGCTCACGGAAATAAAAAATACGCGTGGACTCTTTGCTTTCGCCGGTCACTACGTATCATTCCGCCGATGGCAGAGCGGCAAGCCGCTATGGGACTGGTTGAAAGGTTGGTGCGACTCCTCCCACCCTCTGCGGGCAATTCAAAAAGAAAAGACGGGAGTTGGGACGTTTAATGGGATTTAAATTAGGGAAATCGGTCGCACAGGGCAAATTCGATGTTATAAGAAAGGTCGGAAGTGTGTATTGAGTTCCGGCGGTAAAAATACGGGTTCAGATTTCTCTTCAGTGCTCCTTTAAAAGAGAAAGTAGGTGTAGTTCCAATGTCTGTACATAACCATTATCAAAATGAAAGCTGTAATGCTGCAGCAAATGATCTGACGTTCGCTCCATCAGCACGATCCCGGCCTGGCCTGATCTAAGGTGTCTTATCATATTACCTAAGGGGAGTGGGTTAGCGAATGACAGTGTCATAATACTGCTTACTAAGCTCAGCGCACAGGCAAAGGCAAAGAACGTTAAAGAACCCCACCTGGGGTTCTTTAACATGCACTGACATTGCATAGCACACGAGACTCTAGCATTTCGCCTTCATCGAAATGCAACCGCCGCGGTCAAGAATGAACCCCCGTCTTTAGGTTCAACAGCAGAGCACCATAACCACTCAGCCACTGCGGCCAAAAGTAATCCCACAGTCTATAACACATTTCATTTTATGCCGATGATCTTCAAACAGCATGTGCGTCCTCCATTATATCAAGGTGCGAGAGACAACTACAGATGACCCTAAACAAACTATTAACTTGGGCAGACAGGAATAGGTTCAAGTTTTCCCACAGAAATCAGTAGCTGAAACAAGGTCTACAGACCGACCCCCTCCTGTACTTCAAGGAAACCAATTACCAACAAAACAGGAACAGAAATTTCTAAGCTGAACTTTCGACAAAAAGCTCACATTCGTTTCTCAAATAAACACCCTCAAAAAAAATCAAATCAAATCAAATCAGTTTATTTTGCCACCTAGACATTTCCAGATGGAGGGGAGCTGCAAGAAAAAGCTGCCCATTGACAGCCTGACTGGCCTGCAGCACCAGTTTGGCACAGCGGCAGCATCCGTTACCAGCACACACGCACATGTAAAAAGATAAATCATGTGCAGTATAGCATACAAAACAATAATCTAAGTCATGATTGGTAACTTCGAGCCAGAACAATAATATTTAAATAATATTGCAAACCGAGCAAAACACGAAAAAAAAGGAAATAAACGCAGACATACACGCTGACCAGGAAAACATTCAAATATCACAAATGAAATAAAACAAAAAAAATGTATGTATTCATGGATATGTTACAGCACTAATGGAGTTCACAGCTAGGTAGGAATGTGTGGTGTTCGTGAGTTTCGGTTTTAAGTGTTGTGGGTTCCTAAGTGGACAAAGGCCACCACCCACCGCGGGTTCGAGCTTCGCGCGAGCCAAGGGCCCCGATCAGCCGTCACCACACACACACTGGGACACCGATGCGGTGCACTCAACCTCCGCTGGGAGGAGAGCGATTCGCCGCAAAGAAATAAGCCTCCAAGTTCACAAAGGAGACGTTTATTCACATCGTCCTCCAGCAGGTACACACGCACTCAATAGTCACCCCGTCCCGGGGGCGCGCGAGGAGCAAGGCTCCGCTGCGCGCACGAAGCGACTCGAGTAATGCGCACCGCTAGCACGCCGCTGCAGGAGAATGTCCCCGCGGCAGTGCTGTGATCTCTCTCTCGTGTCGACCGTTGGGCCGGTTGCGAGAGAGAGTGGGCATTCAACGCAAGGTACGCCTGTCAGAGGTCGCTGGACCCCGCTGGACAGGCTCGAGCCGCTGCAGGTCAGAGGACACGTGCGGGCGCGCTCGAGTAAGCACTGGTCCGAACGGCAAAGGCCGGCACGGACAAACAGTAACGTACGCACCTTACGCTGTCTCGGAGGGATCTCTCTCTCTGGGCCCCGCTCGGACGGTCGCGGGATGCGCGGCCGCCAAAACGGGTCCCGGATTACCGCCAAAAGGCGCCAATGGCAAAGGCCCTTGGGGAGCCGGGGCGGAGCTGTGGCTAAATGACAGTGATTAGTCACCCAGCCGCCTCTCCACCGCCTGAAGCGGGAGCAAGGGAAAGAGGAGAAACAACGCGGGCGGCCGGCACAGCCGCGCAAAGGCGACGGCGAAAAGCCAGGATTCCCACATCCCCCTCTCCTTAAATGCCCTCCTACCCATCGGCAAAGCACGCGGCCAAAAATAAAGAAATCAATACACAAAAAAAACTACACTTCAGTTCCAAAATAAAGAAATGAATACACAAAAAAAAAACTAGCTACACTTGAGTTCCAGCCAGAACAATGTAAAAAAAAAAACAAAGGAAAAACAAGGCAAACAACACTTGCATACGCTTCAGTAAATCAAAACAGCTTGCAGATTATATACACGGTACACAAGAAGATGTGAATACCACTGTACAGCTGTGTTACAGGTGGATGCCAGCCTCAAAGTTCGATGGCGCGGCAAATTGGGCCGGTCGGCGACTCACCGCTCGCAGACTTCAAGTTGAACGGGTTGGGAGGGCCGACGACTGATGGCGGTCTTCTTTCCGTTGATGTATGGTGCGTTGATGACGACGGGGCCGCGGCAGAGCACTGACCTCGCGCCCTTGGACACGACATCACGTTCGGGCACAAGAAAGTTAGTGCACCCCCTTCACGCCGGCTGAAACGGGCGAGGACGTTCGGCGGGGTCCTGATATGTAACCTTGGCCACAGCGAGGGGTCCTTCTCATCCTCGCGCTCACGCAGAAGCACACGGCACAACTCACAGGCGTCTCCTTGGCTCATGGTTACGCGCGCACACAGCCACAGCCACAAACACGCATACACCGGCACGTGCGCGGACGCTGGTCGGCGACAACGATTCCCTCATCAGAAGCGTCCAGAGGCGCCGCGGCGAGGGTCAAAGGGTGCACTTTCCGCCCCCCCATCGCCCCAAACGCCCCGCCAACTTCCCCTCCATACGGGCCGCACAAAACTCGCACCGCGACACACGGCTCCTTAACGAGCCAACCAGCCACAGTCGGGCCGGAAATGACAAAAGGCGCGCCGTACAAACGACACCTAATCCAATCTATTCCTTCTAGAAGATAAGAGCAAGCACCAGCGGGCTGAAGTTTGCCTATGTACATCTGGGTACGTTAGAACAAAAACAGACGAAGCAAGCAGGAAACGAAAGTGGCTAGAAAACTGACTAAAACAAAACAAATAAATAAACTGATAAACACACAAGGCTGGAACTGAGCATGCTGCAAAAACAACAAAAAAAATAACACACCGTGCTTCACCTGGGTAGGGCCTGACGAGAAAGCTCGCCAGCTAGCTGAGGCTGCGTGCCTTCGGTTGCGGAAAAGTCCGCCGTCCGGCATCAATCACACCGGTGACCGTCGCCTCAGATTGTACCGGTGCTCCGTACGCTTGCGTTCCGCAGCACCAGTTGTGAATTTGCGCTTGCCTTTGATACCAATGGGTACCGGCGCAAGCTCGTCAGACCGTGACGCGTAGGCCTTCAGGTCTATGAACCCCTGCTTGCTCCTGGGGAAAGGCCCCATCAAATCGCAGGTGGTCATCTGCCACGGACGCACACTGTCAATCGGTTTCATCATTCCAGGCGGCTTGCCACCCCGTGACTTCACCGCTTGACAGACATGGCAGGAACGGCAATAGCGGAAAATGTCACGCTTCATGCCGGACCACGTCACCGATTGACTCAGTTTTTGCAAAAACTTTGGAGCCACTCAGATGACCGGCCAGTGGTTCGTCATGAGAGAATCGCAAAAGTGCGCCTCTTAGACTTTTGGGGATAACCACCTAGAACGGGTCGATGGACTCGTCATCGGTGGCTATGTATTTCAGCACGAGCCCGTCATGGTCCAGCAAATATGAATCCCCGGAGTTCGCCGCGACACACGCTGGCTTCTGCCCCCCTGCGCCCGCTACAATACAAGTAGCGTCACGGCGCTCCGTCTCCCTGAGACCGTCGCTCACCTCGCGACAAAAGAGGTCATTTTGCTGGGCTTTCAGTAGCTCTTACGACTGAAAACGATTCCAGTCATCCCAGAGGGGAGCATGGTCTCGTCCCCACTCAGGTTTGCAGCCAAAATTTCCGTTCGCGTCGGCACCTCCGAGGCGCTCACGAAGAGCTTTGCCTCTCGTCCGCTTTGCGAAGCGCTGCTCGCCTGGTTAGCGGAATGGGTTAACCCGTTTGCGGGTTCCCCCTCCTTGCCGCCCGGCGGCTCGTCCGCTGTTTCGCCCCCTCCGCCTACAGGCGTCAAGGCGCCGCTGGCGAGTGGGGCACGGGATAGCGCGTCAGCTACCACGTTTGTGCTCCCCTTTCGACACTGCACGGAAAAGTCGTAATGCTGTATCAGGAGAGCCCAGCGCGCCAGCCGACCCGCAGGCTCGCGGAGCCGCATCAGCCAACTGAGCGCACTGCACCCCTGCCTCAGTGGAGGCTTGGGCGGGCTGCACGAACGAGGGAGGCAAGGCTCCTAGTTCGATGAGCGGCGTGGTTTCCACAGGGAACCGGGCCAGCGCCTCGCCGTTCCCAGAACAGAATTGACTGCTCGCGGGGCACGGCTGCTGCTGTTCGAAACTGCCGGTTGCGGCAGCGTGACACGAACTGCTTTCGCACTGGACGGAAAGCTTGCACAGCTGAGGCATGTGACCAGCGGATGCACCGCAGGGTGCTCCCGGTACAGCTCCAATGGGAGCCGCGTGGTCGACATTTTGGGTTGTGCCGCAGTAAACCCCAATGGGGGCCGCGGCCAACCACGGTGTCTAGCTATTCGTAGGAACAGCAGCCAGCGGATCAAACGACGCTACAACTCCGTAGGGAGCCGACATGTAGCTGCCGAGTGCCCCGCTGGGGGTGGTAGACATGGTGCGCAAGCGTGATCGGCAAGGCGACCTGCTCGGCTAATGTGCCATCAAAGGCGTAAGCGCCAATGACTTAGCACGTTGGGCGCCAGTTGTGGGTTCCTAAGTGGACACAGGCCACCACCCACCGCGGGTTCGAGCTTCGCGCGAGCCAAGGGCCCCGATCAGCCGTCACCACACACACACTGGGACACCGATGCGGTGCACTCAACCTCCGCTGGGAGGAGAGCGATTCGCCGCAAAGAAATAAGCCTCCAAGTTCACAAAGGAGACGTTTATTCACATCGTCCTCCAGCAGGTACACACGCACTCAATAGTCACCCCGTCCCGGGGGCGCGCGAGGAGCAAGGCTCCGCTGCGCGCACGAAGCGACTCGAGTAATGCGCACCGCTAGCACGCCGCTGCAGGAGAATGTCCCCGCGGCAGTGCTGTGATCTCTCTCTCGTGTCGACCGTTGGGCCGGTTGCGAGAGAGAGTGGGCATTCAACGCAAGGTACGCCTGTCAGAGGTCGCTGGACCCCGCTGGACAGGCTCGAGCCGCTGCAGGTCAGAGGACACGTGCGGGCGCGCTCGAGTAAGCACTGGTCCGAACGGCAAAGGCCGGCACGGACAAACAGTAACGTACGCACCTTACGCTGTCTCGGAGGGATCTCTCTCTCTGGGCCCCGCTCGGACGGTCGCGGGATGCGCGGCCGCCAAAACGGGTCCCGGATTACCGCCAAAAGGCGCCAATGGCAAAGGCCCTTGGGGAGCCGGGGCGGAGCTGTGGCTAAATGACAGTGATTAGTCACCCAGCCGCCTCTCCACCGCCTGAGGCGGGAGCAAGGGAAAGAGGAGAAACAACGCGGGCGGCCGGCACAGCCGCGCAAAGGCGACGGCGAAAAGCCAGGATTCCCACTGTGTGCAGTGCGCGAGTTTCGGTTTCAGCACCGCAAGAACCCACCGCCAGAGATCCCAGCGGCAGCGCATGCGCCGAGAGCACAGCCTCCTCTCCTGTAACTTACCCATGTATCCTCGCAGTCCAAGTGTGTCTCCAATAAAGGAACGTACCGGACGCATGTAACACTGGCGACGAGGGAAGCGAAAACCCACTGAAGAAACGGGTGGAGTCAACTGGCGATGGCATCCTTGCAAGCCTCTATCGAGCCTTTCTCGGGGAAGTCCTGGACATCATGGATCCAACGCCTTGGATTTTACTTCGTGGCAAATTCCATCACAGACGACGAAAAAAAGCGAGCCTTGCTCCTGACTCTCTGCTGCCCGGAGACATTCGAAACCGTCCGCGCGCTGGTCGCACCTAAGAGCCCAGGAGAAGTGCCATACGACGAGATCGTCCAAACCTTGGCTACGCATTATGACCCACGCCCATCCGAGCTCTACTGTCGCTGCAAATTTCAGAGACGGGAGCAACAACCAGGCGAGTCCATAGCTGGCTACGTTGCCGCTTTACGGAAACTCGCCGCGGATTGTAACTTCGGCGTAGGAGCGTCGCCGCCCGCCGCGGAGGCGACGGCCGCCGCCGTGAGCACCGCGCTCCCCCGTTTCGTCTGCGGCATCCGCAACGAGCTTCTTCAACAGCGTCTGTTCGCCGACAGAGAGCTTAGGTTCCAGAAGGCTTTCTATCTCGCCGAGAGGGCGGAGAGCGCTGCCCTGCAGGAACAGTGCATAAAGCTGAAAACAGAACTCTTTATTGCGTGAAAAAACCAGCACAGATTTATACTATTTCCTGGACCACGTGATGCACTGTCAGCCACGGGACACAGCGAAGGAACGCCTCACACGTTTGGGGAGTCATCACACAGCTCGACAGAACTCATAAAACGTGCATGCACTATCAAAATATAGCATTACCAAGCTAATGATAAAGGGACTAACAGATACAAAGATGTGCATGACCCAGCTACAGCCTACGACAACTACAGCTCAGATAGGCAAGAAAATGAGTACTTCAAAGCAAAGCAGAATCTTTGGGCTACGTAAAAACATTCAAGAGAGCGAGAAGGCGTAAAAGCATGAGAAAAGCATGAGCAAAATGGCGATGAAAAAAAGGGCATGAAAAAATAAAAGTTGCTAGGCAATAGGCACAGTCAGCAGGCTAAAAGCGAAAACAAGAAACCGACACCAACAAATAACACGGTAAAAGTAACAATCGTTAAAAAGAGAAAATAAAAGAAAGAAGAAAAACATGAACCACCACCGGCCAAGCAATGAAGACGGTAAAACCACTAAAAGTCTTTAAAAGACAGAGGAGCAAAGTTCCGCATAACGTCAACAAACAAAACAACGCAAAATAAAACACTATAAGGCGAGATGCGGGGAAGACCGTTTGTCAGGATGTCTAGCAGTTAAAACGCAAGAATCGCGTCCGTTCAAGAAAGGACCTTTCTTTCTCCTGTAAACAGACAGAAGAGCTGCTGATGCATTCGTCCCCAGCCTTTTCAATCAAAAAACCTTCAATAATCTCCCTTTCTATTCTACTCCTCGCGGTCGCCAGAAACTTGGTGTCTGAAAACATAGGTCGACAATCGTGACGGGGTTGGTTACAGTGTAGTGCCATGTGGCCCCCAGACTTGTTTTTACGTTGAGGAAGTGTTCGCTTGCTCTGTCATTGAAGCAGCGTCCGGTCTGGCCGATGTATACTTTTCCACAAGTCAGGGGAATCTGGTAGACAACTGCGGATCGACATTCGGTGTACTGACGGGAATGTTTTACTGAGCAGGTCGCCCGCTTCTTCCGGTTTACCATCGGACACACTCTTGCCAACTTACATGGGGCAGAAAACACAACGTTCACATCGTACCTGGCTGCAACCTTCTTAACATTGTGCGATAGCTTATGGATATAACGAATTACGGCAACACGTTTCCTTTCCCTGGCCTCTCTCCTTCCCTCTCCTAGCTTCATTTTCTGTAGTAAGGCTTCGCACAGGCCTGCTATGAGGAAAGGTGAGTAGCCAGCTAAAAGAAGGCGTTCAACCTGGTTATCAAAGCTGTAATCAGCCATGTGCTCGCAACTTTTTGTTAGTGACGCATGAAGTGCGCTAGTTGCGGCTGCCCGCTTGACAAGTTTGGAATGCGCACTGTCGAAGGGGAGTAAACCTTTTTTCGATCTAACGTTGTACGACCAACACACTCGCTCACCACTAAAAACCAGCAACAGATCTAAAAACTTGATCCTGCTCTCTTTTGGCATTTCCCACGTGAAGTTCATTCCACCAGAATAGTCCTTGAACACTCCGACGATGTCCTTGACGGCTCGTGGCATGTCAATAGCAGCAGCACTGTCTAACACGATGAGGAAATCGTCCACGTAACGATAGATCTTGACGATGTGCTTGTCATGTAAACGTTCTTGAACTTCCCGGTCCATGGTGGGCAAGAAAATATCCGAGAGCACCGGGGCAACGGAGGAACCAATACAGATTCCCGATTTTTGTATCAGGAGCTGGTCTTTGTACGACACTACTGTGGATTGCAGGTAAAACTGAAGTAGGGTGATGAACCTGTCTTGACCTATTCCGGTTACATTCTGAAAGCTGACGGCTCCGATCTCGTCTATCCTTTGGATAACAGCTGTGAAAAGTCCTTCATGGGGAATGGAGTAAAAAAGGTCTTCTGCGTCAATTTAAAATGCCATAGCAGCATCTTGCATTCCTTGGCGTAGGTCCTCGACAACTTCCAGAGAGCTGCGTACTTGAAACGGGACAGCTCCAGTCAAACGGTTCAAGCTGTCACGAAGGAAATGTCCAAGGTGTTCCTGCCAGGTGCCTTTTTCCGAAACTATACTTCGTAGCGGACAATCAGGCTTGTGAGTCTTGCCTGAGAATAACATTTCAAGGTATCCACTTTTTGCTTTTTGCACTTTTTTCGCTACTGTTTCCAAATGACATTCTTTTAAAAGACGGATCGCAGCTAATTTCTTCCTTGCCTCTCGAGACTTTACGGTCTTAAAATTCTTTGCTATGGCAGCCAGTGCCCTCTCATTAAAAACACCACTCGGCATTACAACAAATCCCCCTTCTTTGTCTGACTGCATCACATTTAGGTTGTTGTCTTCCATAAATTTCGTGACTTTCACGAGGGGCAGACGTAGCTTCCGGCCGTGACTCACGTTTTTGATGACGCAATCCACACCGTCTCCGATGAGCCGTTCCTTGTCCTGGGTGTGCGTTCGGTCTGCCACCTCCCTAACCATTGCCAACAACCGGGAAGGAGTAGCAGTAGGTTCATAGGAGTACTTAGGCCCTTTCTGTAGAATATTCCTGATGTCCTCTGGAAGTCTGGCGTCTCCGAGAACGGTGACCTGGTTTCGTTGGACGATCTTCTCTTTGCGCCGAGCAGGGAGGCTGAGGCGTGCTCGCTGCCACAGAAACTCTGTGCTTTGGGCTGCGAGCCTCTTGTATTCCTGCAATTTCCTGGCTTCGCCACGGCTCCCACACTCGTCCTGTATGACACATCTGAGGCAGTCCTGGTATAACCTAATTTGTCGCGAGTACTCAGGCTTCAGCACCTTGCCGACGCGTCGTGCGTGGCCCCAGGATGGCGCCAGTCCACCAAACAAGGTCTGAATCTCTAGAGGGATTATTCTTCTCTTCAGGCAGTACGAGAGCACTCTCGACTGGCATGTGGTGACAGCAACCAGGTTGACGAGGGCTATAGCAGAATCGTGCTTAGGTCGTTGACAGAAAAAAGAGCCATGTAGGAGAAATACGTTCTAAGACCGGGCAGCTAAAGAACGTTTACATGACAAGCACATCGTCAAGATCTATCGTTACGTGGACGATTTCCTCATCGTGTTAGACAGTGCTGCTGCTATTGACATGCCACAAGCCGTCAAGGACATCGTCGGAGTGTTCAAGGACTATTCTGGTGGAATGAACTTCACGTGGGAAATGCCAAAAGAGAACAGGATATAGTTTTTAGATCTGTTGCTGGTTTTTAGTGGTGAGCGAGTGTGTTGGTCTAGATCGAAGAAAGGTTTACTCCCCTTCGACAGTGCGCATGCCAAACTTGTCAAGCGGGCAGCCGCAACTAGCGCACTTCATGCGTCACTAACAAAAAGTTGCGAGCACATGGCTTATTACAGCTTTGATAACCATTTTGAACGCCTTCTTTTAGCTGGCTACTCACCTTTCCTCATAGCAGGCCTGTGCGAAGCCTTACTACAGAAAATGAAGCTAGGAGAGGGAAGGAGAGAGCCCAGGGAAAGGAAACATGTTGCCGTAATTCTGTGACGTTCCCGCCTGTCGGGGGTAAGTCACAATGCAACACAGTTGTTTGTTGCTATCTACGGGTTCTGCTGAAGCGAGGAGAATTGAGCCAACACACAACGCCTCCGAGTCAACCTAATTTATTCACACTCTCTGCCTGAAGGTGTAACTGGGAGTTCCGCTCACCGCTGTCTTGTATCAGGCGTCGCGGTGCAGTCCGGCCAATAGGTGCCTCGCTCTCGGCTGCTCTGGCAGGGTGGCGCTCAGGCTGGTGGCGGTCCCACGTTTCGGTGACTATGACGGGTGGTGGCGTCCGGCTTCTTGGGCGTCTCGGCTGGCGGTACTCTGACGGGTTGTGGCGTCCGGCTTCATGGGCGTCTCGGCTGGCGGTCAGTTTGCAACGGATGCCCTCGGGTCCGGCCTCACCGACTACAGACCAGCGCGATCTGCTTCCGTCCGTACACTTCGCCCGTCTCTGCCCGTTCTCTCCTTTGTCTCTTCTGTCTCCAACGCCTCTCTGAGGACTCTCTCTCTTTCCTTCGGTGTCCTCCTCGCCCAACGGTTTTTCGCCGACGCTGCTCATGCAGCCGACCAAGGGCGCCCGCCGATTTTTCCACGAAGCCGCGAAGGCCGGCGGTCCCATTGGGGATGTGTCGAAGGGGATCAGGTGTGCCTCGGAGGGCGACGGTTCTCCTAAACCAGTGCCTCGCCTCCGCTGCTGGGAGCCCTCCTGTTGCTAACTTGCCGGCCTCCCTCGCCACCTCGAGCCATTAGTAAGGCCGTCGCGTTGCAAGACAATGCAGGCCACAGGGCCCGCGAACTCCGGGAAACTGTTTGTGCCGCGAGCGTTCCGGCCTACCCTCGGCGCCGTAGGGTGCCAGCCTCTTCGCGAACGCGGGCTCATGTTCAGCCGAAGACGCACTCCTCACGAATTTGACATATTTATGAGGGTCACGGCTGTCCTCTCTTCTCGCATCGGAACCCGGGGTGGTCTCTTCCAAGAACCGCGGCTTGGTCACGCGACCACGGCATTCGAAAACTTGGCCGTCAACGGACAAAGGGAGTCCTCCTTTAGCAGCGGAAGAGAGCAGCTGCCCGGGGAGACAGTCTGTTTTCCAAGGGCATGGGGCCCTCTTTTCTTTTGGGTTAACTTCCCTTAATAAAGACCCAACTCCTAGCCTTCTCTGAGTCCACAGCCCGTACCTCGCAACAAGGCCGTCTGCAGGCGTGCATGCGCGCACACACAAACGCACAAACGCACAAACGTGCCTGTCTCTGCGCCAAAGGGGGGGGGGGAGTTGGGGACGCGCTGCAAAACGGGCCGCAGGGATGCGTGTGGTCGCGCTGGGCGCCCCGCGCGGCCTCTCCTCTTTTGCCCTCTGGCTATTTCGCACGTCTTTGTGTTGCGCCCGCTGCATTCCACACAACCGCCTTCGCTGACGCGGCAGGGCGATAATTTTGAGCCAGACACAGTGTCTCTGGTGTTAGTCGATGGAGAGAGTTCTTTTGGGCCATGCCTAGGCCTCCCGTACACAGTCCTTCACAACCCCCTCTTCTTATAATGAAATTTTCTATGAAAATTTTGTGATCACCGCACTTTCACAACCAACAGTACGTCGCAAAGTTCGCAACTCAATCTTATGGCAGCAGTCATATTTCGAGCACAACAAAGCTGCCAAACATCGTCGTCGCGCACAAGCACTGCTTTCACAACACGGCACAATGTGGGCGGACCCTCAGTCACCCCAGGCAGAGGAGTAAATTTCACACGGCGGACAATTCCGCACTCTATATGTAAAACACGCAACCGCAGAAAACTCATGAGTACAGGTAAAAGTGGGCGATTTTCGCCATTCTCTCTCTTTTTTCTCTCTCTAAGACCAGGCTATTAGCATACGAAACAAATGATCGCAGCAGCTCGTAGGATCATCGTAGATTCCGAAATGTATTACAAAGGTTATATGTGATTATGGAGGGTATATACGCGGCCCGCGGCTTCTTAGTGCGTAGTTATGTGTTGGCAGGGGTATCCCCGAAGCGCGAGTCTCATCTTGATTGGCGAGCTCAAACAATACCTCCTGTGGGACGCTCTGCAAGCCATTTTCGGCGACATCGGTCGGGGGAGACCCGGAACTCTCCGTCAGGCGTGGTCGCGCCGAACTTCCTAGCCTGCTGGAGAAGGCCTCGGCACCTCCGGCATGACGCAGCCTATTAACATGGACTATCTTTTCTTGTGCCGACTGCGTGTGGCGGATTCGAACGGTCACGTTAGACAGGCCCTCCACTATTCGATACGGGCCGACCCACTGTGGCGACAGCTTTCTCGCAAGTCCCTTTGATGGGACCTCAGCGTGCAGATACACTCTATCGTCTACCTTGAAATCTGCCTCCCTGCTAGCATTTTCTAGGCGCCTTACTCGTGACTCTGCGGCCGACCGGAGGGCCTCTTTTGCTTGCCGTCTTGTGCGCGTCACTCAGCCTTTGCGCAAACTCAGCCTGGTAGTTGTCTAGGGTGCCATAGTGGCCTTTCGGTTCTTCAGCAAAGCAGAAATCTGGGCGAGTTGGTAAGTATTCATGATATTGTTCCCAGCGCAACAAGAACGGGAAAAACGAAAGACGAAAGACGGCGCAAGCAAGCAGGTTGCGTGTGAATGGGTACCCTAACCAACTCATTTCTAGAACAGCGGAAAAGCTTCTCAGGCAGCCCAAGAATGGCGTTCAGCCGAAAGAAGGCAAAAAGAGGAAAAGGCCGGCAGTGGTCCCATATGCACACTGCTTATCACATGGGCTGAAGAAAGTTGCAGGCAGATACGACATTGACGTCGTCTTTTCTGCGCCCAGGAAGCTAAGCACGATGTGCAAGCAGATCAGTCAGAGGCTAGAAGGCAAGAGGGGTGCCGGCCAGGTGCGGCATCTGTCCCCGGCGGTACCCTGCGAAGTAGGGGTGGTTTACCAGGTTTCCTTTTCATGCGGGGCTATGTACATCGGCCAAACCGGCAGGTGTGTGAATAAGCGCCTGTTGGAGCAAGAAAATACTAGAAAAAATGAACCCCTTTCCCACACAGGCGCCCATTGCAGGAACTGCCAATGCGAGCACATGAAAGATCATGCTGAAAGGAGGGCCAGAGGTGGCCCCCTTGCACAGTCTACGTTTATGTGCAAGGAGTGCAAATGCGTACCGGATTATAGTAACACGCGCATCCTGTTCCGACACGGCGATAAGGTAACACGAGAGATCATGGAGGCCTTTTATATCCATCAAAAAGGCAGTCTATGTATCAGCAGCCCTTCGATTGCCTTATCCGAGACGGAGTTAAGGTATCTGAACTCCCACGTGCCTTCCAGAAAACGTCTGTGTGCCTGATAAGTGTTTCTATATATACCCCTTCTTTTCTGCAATAAAAACTAGTTGATAGTCAGCGCTTGTTTGTGTTACTCTATCGTCTTTCGTTTTTCCCGTTCTTGTTGCGCTGTGAACAATATCAATTTCGGTTCTTCATATGCTGCCCCGGGGAGCACTGGTTGCCTCCCGTAAAGTAGAAAGAAGGGGCTTTCCTGATTTCCTTCGTGGACGGCAGAATTGTACGCTGACGTAGCGAACGGCAGCCAAAGATCCCAATCGCGCTGATCTTTGTGTACATAATGCGAAAGGATCTTAATCAGCGTTTGGTTCAACCTCTCCACGGCCCCATTGCATTCAGGGTGGAAGGCTGTTGTCTGGAGCTTTTTGACACCCAGCAAGCGGTAAACATTCTGCATCAGCTTTCCGGTGAAATTAGCTCCTTGGTCGGTGAGTAGCTGTGAAGGAACTCCGTGACGCAATACAACCCCTTCGACGAATGCCCTCGCAACATTCTCAGCCTTTTGGTTTTCCAGAGCGAACGTTTCGGCATACCGCGTCAGGTGATCCACAAACACGAGAATGTAGCGCTTGCCGGACGTCGTACTCGGCAAAGGCCCTACGATATCCATGGCAGTCCTTTCGAGCGGTCCGTTTACGTCCTGGAAAACCTGCAGTGGAGCGGGTTTCCTTCCTTTCGGGGTTTTTCGAAGCATGCAGGATTCGCAGTTCCTACAGTACTGAGCGATGTCCTTGCTCATGCCAGGCCAGAAGTACCCTTTGCTGACCCTCTGACGGGTTTTTCGGAAACCTAGGTGGCCTGCGCTCGGTACGTCGTGATGCAGCCGCAGGATTTCCCCTCTCATAGACGATGGAACAACGCTCCGACCCGTGTCATGCTCCTTCTCCCTGAACTTTAGAATACCTTGCCGATCCAAAAAATATCGGCCAGCTCTCCCTGCCTGACAGTCGCAGCGCGTGTACGCAAAGTCTTCTCAATTTCCTCCTCCCTGGCTGCCACTTCCACAGCGTCGGAAAAGGTTTTGGGGTCCCGCGACAAAGCGAACTGCCGGACTGGGTCACGACGGCCATTAAGAAATTGGGAAAGAAGCTGCTCATTTAGTATCTCATTCCTTACACTTGTCTTCGACGTGTCCTCGCCATCAATGTCCCTCAAGGTCTCCGCCCCGAGTCTCTTCAAACGGCTCGCGAAAGAGCGTGCATCCTCACTAAAGTTTTGGCGCGCATTTAAGAATTTTTCAACTTTTGTGCTCGCCGGTTCGTTGTCGAAACGCTTTAATGCGAGCGCTTTGAAAGATTTGTATGTGGCAGCGCTAGCCACCTCTTCATTCCTCCAGGCGAAATCCTGAGCCGCCGCGACCATTTTGCACCGTGCCATCCCAATCGTTTGTTTTTCCTGCCATCCTCCCATGTTGGCCACCTGTTCTAAAATTTGCAGGAAGTCTCTGATTTTGGGACCCGTGTCGTCCCCTGTGAACGTCGGAATCATACCGCCCAACATTAGCGCACTAGCTCCCAACGTTCCGTCATGAGAATTCTGCGATTGCGGTAGCGACATGTTGGCTCCTTTCTCCTCGGGTACGAGGGTTAATGGTCTCGCACCAAAACTTCAGCAAAATCCCACCGCTGCCACCACTTGTGACGTTCCCGCCTGTCGGGTGTAAGTCACAATGCAACACAGTTGTTTGTTGCTATCTACGGGTTCTGCTGAAGCGAGGAGAATTGAGCCAACACACAACGCCTCCGAGTCAACCTAATTTATTCACACTCTCTGCCTGAAGGTGTAACTGGGAGTTCCGCTCACCGCTGTCTTGTATCAGGCGTCGCGGTGCAGTCCGGCCAATAGGTGCCTCGCTCTCGGCTGCTCTGGCAGGGTGGCGCTCAGGCTGGTGGCGGTCCCACGTTTCGGTGACTATGACGGGTGGTGGCGTCCGGCTTCTTGGGCGTCTCGGCTGGCGGTACTCTGACGGGTTGTGGCGTCCTGCTTCTTGGGCGTCTCGGCTGGCGGTCAGTTTGCAACGGATGCCCTCGGGTCCGGCCTCACCGACTACAGACCAGCGCGATCTGCTTCCGTCCGTTCACTTCGCCCGTCTCTGCCCGTTCTCTCCTTTGTCTCTTCTGTCTCCAACGCCTCTCTGAGGACTCTCTCTCTTTCCTTCGGTGTCCTCCTCGCCCAACGGTTTTTCGCCGACGCTGCTCATGCAGCCGACCAAGGGCGCCCGCCGATTTTTCCACGAAGCCGCGAAGACCGGCGGTCCCATTGGGGATGTGTCGAAGGGGATCAGGTGTCCCTCGGAGGGCGACGGTTCTCCTAAACCAGTGCCTCGCCTCCGCTGCTGGGAGCCCTTCTGGTGCTAACTTGCCGGCCTCCCTCGCCACCTCGAGCCATTAGTAAGGCCGTCGCGTTGCAAGACAATGCAGGCCAGAGGGCCCGCGAACTCCGGGAAACTGTTTGTGCCGCGAGCGTTCCGGCCTACCCTCGGCGCCGTAGGGTGCCGGCCTCTTCGCGAACGCGGGCTCATGTTCAGCCGAAGACGCACTCCTCTCGAATTTGACATATTTATGAGGGTCACGGCTGTCCTCTCTCTTCTCGCATCGGAACCCGGGGTGGTCTCTTCCAAGAACCGCGGCTTGGTCACACGACCACGGCATTCGAAAACTTGGCCGTCAACGGACAAAGGGAGTCCTCCTTTAGCAGCGGAAGAGAGCAGCTGCCCGGGGAGACAGTCTGTTTTCCAAGGGCATGGGGCCCTCTTTGCTTTTGGGTTAACTTCCCTTAATAAAGACCCAACTCCTAGCCTTCTCTGAGTCCACAGCCCGTACCTCGCAACAAGGCCGTCTGCAGGCGTGCATGCGCGCACACACAAACGCACAAACGTGCCTGTCTCTGCGCCAAAGGGGGGGGGGGGGAGTTGGGGACGCGCTGCAAAACGGGCCGCAGGGATGCGTGTGGTCGCGCTGGGCGCCCCGCGCGGCCTCTCCTCTTTTGTCCTCTGGCTATTTCGCACGTCTTTGTGTTGCGCCCGCTGCATTCCACACAACCGCCTTCGCTGACGGGGCAGGGCGATAATTTTGAGCCAGACACAGTGTCTCTGGTGTTAGTCGATGGAGAGAGTTCTTTTGGGCCATGCCTAGGCCTCCCGTACACAGTCCTTCACAATTCCTTATATCCATAAGCTATCGCACAATGTTAAGAAGGTTGCAGCCAGGTACGATGTGAACGTTGTGTTTTCTGCCCCATGTAAGTTGGCAAGAGTGTGTCCGATGGTAAACCGGAAGAAGCGGGCGACCTGCTCAGTAAAACATTCCCGTCAGTACACCGAATGTCGATCCGCAGTTGTCTACCAGATTACCCTCACTTGTGGAAAAGTATACATCGGCCAGATCGGACGCTGCTTCAATGACAGAGCAAGCGAACACTTCCTCAACGTAAAAAACAAGTCTGGGTGCCACATGGCACTACACTGTAACCAACCCCGTCACGATTGTCGACCTATGGTTTCAGACACCAAGTTTCTGGCGACCGCGAGGAGTAGAAAAGAAAGGGAGATTATTGAAGGTTTTTTGATTGAAAAGGCTGGGGACGAATGCATCAGCAGCTCTTCTGTCTGTTTACAGGAGAAAGAAAGGTCCTTTCTTGAACGGACGCGATTCTTGCGTTTTAACTGCTAGACATCCTGACAAACGGTTTTCCCCGCATCTCGCCTTATAGTGTTTCATTTTGCGTTGTTTTGTTTGTTGACCTTATGCGGAACTTTGCTCCTCTGTCTTTTAAAGACTTTTAGTGGTTTTACCGTCTTCATTGCTTGGCCGGTGGTGGTTCATGTTTTTCTTCTTTCTTTTATTTTCTCTTTTTAACGATTGTTACTTTTACCGTGTTATTTGTTGGTGTCGGTTTCTTGTTTTCGCTTTTAGCCTGGTGACTGTGCCTATTGCCTAGCAACTTTTATTTTTTCATGCCCTTTTTTTCATCGCCATTTTGCTCATGCTTTTCTCATGCTTTTACGCCTTCTCACTCTCTTGAATGTTTTTACGTAGCCCAAAGATTCCGCTTTGCTTTGAAGTACTCATTTTCTTGCCTATCTGAGCTGTAGTTGTCGTAGGCTGTAGCTGGGTCATGCACATCTTTGTATCTGTTAGTCCCTTTATCATTAGCTTGGTAATGCTATATTTTGATAGTGCATGCACGTTTTATGAGTTCTGTCGAGCTGTGTGATGACTCCCCAAACGTGTGAGGCGTTCCTTCGCTGTGTCCCGTGGCTGACAGTGCATCACGTGGTCTAGGAAATAGTATAAATCTGTGCTGCTTTTTCACGCAATAAAGAGTTGGTAGTCAGCGCCCGTCCTGTGTTTTTCGTGTTCCTTCTGTCCTCGTTCCGTAGCGCAGTTGTGAATCTGTTTATTAAGAATGAACCAACTAGCCCACACCAGAATCCTCTTACCCTGTATATGACGTGTGTATTTCTTTCGCAGTAGGTGAATCGTCCGTAGGGTGCAACGTGGGGCCGTTCCCCAGACCAAATGGCAGTAGTAAAGATGAGAGCAAAACAGTGCGTTGTACAATAACAGTTTCACCTGTACAGAAAGTAGGGATCGCATGCGACCAATCATTCCAGTAAACTGAGCTAGCTTTTGTGATACATGATTTACATGACCATCCCACGACATACTGAATGAAAATACCACCCCAAGACATTTAAACTGTTCGACAATATCAATTGTATGGTTATTGAGCTGAATATTTAGGTTTGGATGGACATACTTATTTTTCGCTCGAAAGAATACTGCTTTTGTTTTCTTTTCATTAACCCGCATGGAGTTCACAGTGGCGCAGTCATGTAACGATTTCAATGTAATATTGCATAAATAAATTTCTTGCAAATCGGACCTTGAAAAGAAGCTTATACGTCAACATATATTACATATTTTGGAGTCCTGGATATATTAACAACATCGTTGAGATATATATTGAAGAGCAACGGCTCTAAAATGCTCCCCTGTGGCACTCCGCAATCTTGAGATTTAATTCCAGAAGTTTCGCTGTCTATCCGAACAACTTGTCGATGGGAGAGGTATGACAGAAGTAGTTGCTGTGGCAGTCCATGGACACCGTATAGTCGAAGCTTTTGGAGCAAGATATTGTAATTGACAAGATCAAATGCCTTCGGTTTGGTTTGGTTTGGTTTGTGGGGTTTAACGTCACAAAGCAACTAAGGCTATGAGAGACGCCGTAGTGGAGGGCTCCGGAAATTTCGACCACCTGGGGTTCTTTAACGTGCACTGACATCTTCGAGAAATCTACAAACACACCAACCACAAATGCCTTATTCTGAAATTGAGACAGAATGTATTCTTTTTGCTCAAGCAGTGCCAGTTCTGTTGAATTATTTTTACGAAAGCCATATTGGAATGGCGTTAGCAAGTTACAAGCATCAAAGAATGCTGATAGCCTCAAATGTAAAATTTTCTCGAACGCCTTTGCAAAAAATCCGCAGAATGGACACAGGCCTGTAATTGCCGAAGTCGTTCCTGTCACCTTTTTTATACAAGACACTAACTTTCGCTATCTGCATTGTATCTGGAAAGACTCCGGCAATCAAGCACATCGGTGCAAGGACATTGGCTGCGTACTTGACAGGCCATATCTGGATGCCATGGATATCACAGCTGGCAGAATTGTTCATATTTTTAATAGGTCTGTCACTTTCTCTGCGCTAGTACAGTGAAAGGAAAGCGACCTGTCGTTCATAGCATGCACATATTTGACCGCTTCAGTTGGTACTCCATTCGAACCCATAATTGTAAAGAAATCGTTAAATGCATTTGCTAGTTCGCTGCCGCACAAAAGACCATCATTCACTTGGAATTTCAGTGGGACAGCATGCGACTGGCCACGGTGTAACAACATGATTAATCGAGACCACAATACATCAAACCGCCCGTTTCTCACCTGAAGGAACGTAAAGTGGTACGCTATTCGCGCTGAGCGCAACTTTCGGGTTAATTTATTTCGAAACTGTTTAAAATGTTTCAGGTATTTAGGTTTACGCGTAGTAAGAAATTTCTGGTACATCCTATGCTTAGTGTTAATTTCGCGATAAAGTTCAGGCGTTATCCATGGCTTACGTATATTCCGATGCTGTCGGCGCTGCTTTAGAGGAAAGTGCATGTTGTAAATGCATTTAAACATTGCGAGAAAACAGTTACATGCCTCATTTGCGTCACGGTGTTTAGCTACATCACCCCAGTCTCCACCGGAGATCGCTTCATAGAAAGCGTCTAATGTTTGATCTGTAATTAACTGGTACGAAAATGCTTGCTGCGTTTTTATTGTGTTGCCAGCTTTTGTTGCGCAAAGAAGTACAGGAAGATGATCGCTAATATAGCAAATGAGGACTCCCGCATGAAGGGTTGATAATGCAGAATTGGTGATAAAGATGTCTAACACAGATTTGCAATGCGTAGTTACTCGGGTGGGTTCATTAATCACGTTAACAAATCCATTGGGAAGTATAATTGTATTAAATTCTCTTTGGAGAGAATTAGTACAACTCATGTCTATGTTGAAATCACCACCTGCGATTAAAGTGTATTTATTTTCAGCAATAAACTGAAGAAAGTTGTCATAAAAATTGAGGAAAGCTGGAACATTACCACGTGGTGCGCGCTAGCAAACTGATAGGACTGTACGGTCAATACACAAAGAAAGTATTTCATAGTCAGCAGTAATTGTGCTATAGGGTTCAAGCAAATGGCCAGCAAAACTGTCATGAAGTAGAAGCGCTATTCCGCCTCCGCGACTACTACAACGGTTAAGATGGAAAGAACTGAAACCAGTATGCTTAAAAACGTCATGATCACCCGTGATTCAGGTTTCAGTCAGCATGATGCAAGAAAATTGAAAAAAAAATCCACCAAAGAATTCCTCTAGGCAAGAGAACTTGTTCCTAACAGAACGTGTGTTTAAGTGTATACATTTTAGAGACCCGAATGGAAGTTTATCTGCCATTTGAATATGTTCTGATTGTAGGTAGTACTGCTTGGTCATATTCGCGATAGTAGTTTAGTATCAGTCCCTCTACAGTTTGTCAAGGTCATCTCGGCTTTTGATTTGAATGGTATGTGCACCCTGCGCTTTTCGCAGAAGAATTTTCCCATTGGTATGCCAAGCAAACTGGTACATTTTAGCCTTAGCCTTGCTTTTTGTTTCCTTCAGCAACTCACGGTGGTACTTTGTCAGGTTCTCCTGGACAAAGATAGATTCAGTATGATCCTTAAGATTGCTTTTCTTTTGTAGTCATTCATACCTGGTCCGATGACGTATGAAACGGGCGATTATCCCGGGCACTTTGCCGTCCTTAGTAGGCAGTCTGTGAACAGCTGCGATATCCGATTCCTCGATATGTGGCACTTGAAATGCATCTGCCACCTGGTTCAGGCAGACAACGAGGTCCTCACCAGGAATTGCAGGTATCCCATGGACTTCAAGATTTAGTCGCGTGCTCCTAAACTCAAGGTCATTGATCTGCTGCTGGAGATGAACCTGAACAGTTTCGCGTGTTGCACACTTCTTGTCAAGCTCCGTTACAGTTTTTCTCAGTGACTTAGTTTCTTTATCTTGGCTCTCGATTTTGCACTCAATTTCATCAACCTTGTGCGAGAGGAACTCCAGAGATTTTTCCATACTCTCAACTTTTTCCTTGGGACTTGGTAAGCAGTCCAAGTCCCAAAGAAATTCCCGTTGTGTGCTTTTATCTAGATTCTGCAAAATAATGTACAAGGTCCTAGAGGCCACGGTCGATGCGTGGAAGTAGACGCCCGTCACCGGAGCCCGGCCGAAGCTAGAAGGCGTCCGTCAGAGAAGACGTCGGAGTCCAACAGCAGCCCAGAAAGTTGCAGAGCGGCAGTAGTTCGTGCGGCAAGATTCTTCATGCGTAGCTGCTCACTGGACGCTGTCGCCGCGGACTGCGAAGACAGCAGGAGTGATGTGCGAACGGCTTGCGCACTGCTGCCAAACTGTGCACCAGTCTCTCGCAGGGATGTCTTTCGTAGACAGCCGGGGGGCGAAAATCCAACGCTGAACACACTTGATCACCGGAAGAGGGCCAAATGCAACGCAGCAGTTCCGCTTACAGCCGCCGATGTGGCAGCTACTTGGTCGCACGCGCTGGTAGGCAGAAAGCGGTGTACACAGATAAAACGCCGCAGAAAGCAGGAGCGATGTGCGAACGGCTTGCGCACTGCTGCCAAACTGTGCACCATACTCTCGCAGGGATGTCTTTCGTAGGCAGCCGGGGGGCGGAAGTCCAACGCTGAAAGCACTTGATCACCGGAAGAGGGCCAAATGCAACGTAGGCGAAGGTGACATAAGGAAGCACTTCGTCCCACGTTTTGTGTTAAATATCGACGTACATGGAAATCATATCAGAAAGGGTTCGGTTCAGTCTTTCAGTCAACCCGTTCGTTTGAGGGTGGTACGACGTTGTTCGGCGGTGGTCGGTATGACTGTAAACCAAGATCTCCTGCAGCAGCTCAGCCATGAACGCAGGGCCTCTGTCAGTGATCAGCACTTCAGGTGCCCCATGGCGGAGTACGATCTGATGCACTAAGAACTTGGCGACTTCTAAAGCGGTGCCGCTGGGTAGAGCTGACGTTTCTGCATAGCGGGTAAGGTAGTCCGTCGCGACAATTATCCATTTGTTGCCAGAGTTCGAATGTGGGAACGGACCCAGCATGTCCATTCCTATTAGTTGGAAGGGCCTTGTGGGTGGTCTAATGGACATCAAGAACCCAGCTTGTTTGGTTGACGGTACCTTGCGACGCTGACAGGCTCGGCAAGTTCTGACGTAGTGAGTGACATCAGCACGGCGACGAGGCCAGTAGTAATTCTCTTTGATTCGGGCTAGCGTACGGGCTATGCCCAAATGTCCAGAAGTGGGTTCGTCATGGGAGGCTTGGAGGATTTCATTGCGCAGGCTAGCCGGTACTACGATTAGGTATTGCGTATTGTTTGGAGCGAAATTTTTCTTGACCAGAAGACCATTGCGGATGCATAAAGATGGCAACACGCGCCTGAAAGCGCGTGGGGCGGTCGTGTTGCTGCCGTTGACAAATTCCATTACATCTCGAAGTTCGAGGTCGGCGCATTGGTGGTCAGCGAGGCAGGAGGCGCTGAGGGCACTCAGTAAGATGTCGTCATCATTACAGGCGTCGGTAGAAGGATCTACTGGGGCGCGGGACAGACAATCGGCGTCAGAGTGCTTGCGCCCGGATTTGTACACGACAGTCATGTCGTATTCCTGGAGCCGCACACTCCATCGGACGAGGCGAGCGGACGGGTCTTTAAGGCTTGCGAGCCAGCATAAGGCATGATGATCGGTCACCGCCTTAAATTTTTGCCGTAAAGGTACGGTCGGAATTTCGAAGTGGCCCATACAATGGCAAGGCATTCTTTCTCGGTAGCGGAATAGTTTGATTCGGCTGGTGACAAACATCGACTTGCGTAAGCGATGACGCGTTCTTGACCTGCTTGGATCTGGACCAGGACAGCACCTAAGCCGATGTTGCTGGCATCAGTATGGAGCTCCGTGTCGGCGTTTACGTCGAAGTGAGCCAGAACGCGAGGCGCCTGCAGGAGGCTTTGAAGGCTGCGGAATGCATTTTCTTGTGCTGCTTCCCATCTGAAACGTGTGTCCGACCTTGTTAGGCGCGCCAGCGGCTCGGCAATGCGAGCAAAATCTTTCACGAAGCGACGGTAATACGCGCACAATCCAAGGAAACGGCGGACAGCTTTCAGGTCTTGCGGCGGCGGAAAATGGGCAATATCTGTTGTTTTTTCAGGATCAGGCTGAACACCGGCTTGATTCACAACGTGCCCTAAGAACTTCAGCTCTGTATACGCAAAGTGGCATTTCTCATTTTTGAGCGTGAGTCCAGAAGACCTTATTGCTTGTAGGACCAATTCGAGGCGGTGAAGATGCTCCTGGAAAGTCGGGGCGAAGACGACAACATCGTCAAGATACACGAGACACGTCTGCCATTTTAAATTAGCAAGGACGGTATCCATGAGGCGTTGGAAAGGTGCCGGTGCAGAGCACAGTCCAAAGGCCATGGCCGTAAATTCATACAGGCCATCTGGAGTAATAAAAGCTGTTTTTTCACGGTCCCGCTCATCGACCTCAATTTGCCAGTAACCTGACTTGAGGTCCATCGAAGAAAAGTATTTCGCGCTACAAAGGCGATCCAGAGCGTCGTCGATCCGGGGGAGAGGATAGACATCCTTTTTGGTGATTTTGTTTAAGCGACGGTAGTCTACACAGAACCGCAATGTTCCGTCTTTCTTCTTCACAAGGACGACTGGCGCTGCCCAGGGACTCCGGGAAGGACGCATTACGTCGTCGCGGAGCATTTCCTTGACTTGGCGGCCAATAGCGTCTCGTTCAGCGGGAGACACTCGGTAGGGGGACTGTCGGAGAGGGTGCACGTTATCGTTCATAATAATGCGATGCTTCGCTAGGTGAGTTCGTCCAACACGCGATGATACCGAGAAGGTGTCGCCGTAGCGCAGAAGAAGATCTTTAACTTGTTGTTGCTGCGTCGGGGAGAGTGCTGGATTGACGTCGAACGTGAAACCAGTGACTGGGCTCTGCTGTTGCGACAACGACATTGTGGAAATACTGGGTGTGCTGCTGACATGGGCGATGGCATCAACGTGAGCCACAACGGTTCCCACGTTCAGATGTTGGTGTACACCACCGAAATTGGTTATCAGCACTTCTGTTTCTCCGTCGGCGAGATTAACGACTCCTCTGGCGACAGCAAGGCTCCTGGCAAAAAGCAAGATCTGGTTGCCTTCCGCGACGCCTTCGAAATTCCGCACAGTCTTGGCGCCGACAGAAACCATAATACTCGAACGAGGTGGGATGGTGACGTGGTCATCCAGGATGCAAAGTGTGGTTGGATGGTCTGGATCTCTGTTTATTGCTTTCTCTGTGGAGAAACACACGGCCTTTGACTGGAGGTCGATGACCGCTCCATTCTCGGTCAAGAAATCCATCCCGAGAATGACGTCACGTGAACAATGTTCGAGTATAACGAACGTTGTCAGGGAGGTTGCGCCTTGAACTGCTACTCTTGATGTGCAAGTCCCGGTCGGTGTAACTAAGTGACCCCCGGCTGTACGAATCTGTGGGCCCATCCACGGAGTGGTGACCTTTTTCAGAGTGGCGGCGAAATTTTCACTGAGGATAGAGTAATCCGCCCCTGTGTCGACGAGTGCAGTGACGTCTGTTCCGTCGAGGGAAATGCTCAGGTTTGCGGTCGTAGACGTCGTGTGAGAGGTACGGTGCGGTGTTCGGTCACGGCTGCGGTGCGGCGCGGGTTCATTTCGATACGTCAGGCCGCATTCACGTCGAGTCGGCGTTTCACGGTGTTGGACGGCATTCGGTCGTGGCATCGGGTGGCCACCTAGTTGCGGCGTAGGAGGGTCTGTTACATTTCGTCGGTGAGCAACCTCCCCCTCAAAGGTGGCTGCTTTTAGTTTTCCTGGCGGGGGCTTGGTGACCTTCCCCGAGGAAAGTCACCGTAAGACCGACGACGTGGGGATGGCGACCTGCGTGTCCCACCGGCAGATTCGGCCAGATAATCGTTGATTTCTCTGGGTCGCTGCCCAGGCTGCGGACGTGGTGCATCTGCAGGGAACCCCGGCAGGCCCATCTGACGATACCTGCAGTTGCGGTACAGGTGGCCCGGCTCACCGCAGTGATAGCAGAGAGGACGGTAGTTGGGAGTGCGCCAGATGTCACTTTTACGGGGATACGATGGAGCAGGACGAGCAGGTGGTGGCGGCCGAAAAGAGGCCGGGGTTTCCTGAAGACGACTCGGCGGCGGTTGTGCGCGACGAGCAACAGCGGCGTATGTCATTCGCGGTGGGGCTGTGGACGGCTGAAAGGGAGCTGGTATTGTAAGCGCCTGTTGCACCTCTTCCCGAATAACCTCGGATAGAGCAGAAACCGTTGGCGCAGGCGGCGTAGCCGGGAACAGCTTCTGGAGCTCCTCGCGAACGATAGCTCGTACGGTTTCGCGAAGCATGTGGGTGTTACTGATGTCCGTGGCTGCTGCAGTCATGGCCAAAGGCTGACGCTCGTATTGCCGCAACCGCATATCGAGTGTCTTTTCCATAGTGGTTGCCTCCGACAGAAACTCTGCGACCGTGCTCGGTGGATTACGAACCAGTCCGGCAAAGATTTGCTCCTTGACACCTCGAATAAGGTACCGGAGTTTCTTCTGCTCTGTCATGTCCGGGTCAGCTCGACGAAATAACTTGGCCATCTCTTCGAAGTATACCAGTATGCTTTCATTTGGTAGCTGGGTTCGGGACTGAAGGAGCAGATCGGCCCGTTCTCTTCGAATCACCGTGGTGAAATCCTTCAGGAATCGGTCTTTAAATACGTTCCACGTCGTTATGGACGACTCCCGGTTCTCGAACCACGTACGAGCTGCGCCCTCCAGCGAAAAGAACACGTGTTGAAGCTTGGAGTCTTCAGCCCATCTGTTGTACCGGGCCACGCGTTCAAATTTCTCCAGCCAGTCTTCCGGGTCTTCGCCTGGAGAACCTTGGAAGATCGGTGGCTCCCGATGCTGCTGCAGCACAACAGAAGGTGAACTAATCGTCGTCTGCATGCCTATTTCGGGCTGGACGGTCGTCGACGATGGCGCTGAACGAACCGCTTGGGTTGAGCGAGACTCCAGAAGCCCAAACTCGGGTTGAAGGCTTTGGAGCCGGCGGCTGCCGTGGTGTACAGGCGTCACCTCGATGGCAGATGACCCTCGAGGAATGGAATCCCTGCTTGCTGGGGGAGTCCGAGGCATGGAATGCGCTACCCCGCACCTCCACCAGATGTCACGGGTGGTACAGTACATCCGGCTCGGTTGGATATGTCAAAGTAGGTGACTGCAGCGGACGTCAGTAGCAGTGCCAAAAACGGAGCATTCGGACACTTCGGCTTCTTTCTAAGGCCAGCTCGCGCGCGCATTCCGCGCTCTCGTGGTTCTAGTAGAACGACGACGATGAATGGACGGTGTCAATATGACTAGGCCCGGTTCAGGGCTATGTCTTTCGACCACTGCATACGGGACCTCACCCATTAACAGCCTCTGCGTCGAAAACCAGTGAACCACATCTCTATGCTCACATGCGCATATGTCCTAAGATCTGTTCACTTCCAAAAACATCTCTGGTATTCCATAGTTACCGTGTCTACTCGGATAATCGGCGCACTTGTTTTTTCAGGAAATTGAGCTCAAAGTTCGGGGTGCGCCGACTACGCAGGGTAAAATTTGCGAAAATTTTGAACTCGCATTCTCGCGCTTAAAAATTGAACATATGTTAAGAACACGACTACTGTCACATTTACCAATAAATCCAGCATACAAGTAAAACTGAAAGCTACCTACTTACGTTTCATTGAACAGGCGAGGGAACACGACTACTGTCACATTTACCAATAAATCCAGCATACAAGTAAAACTGAAAGCTACCTACTTACGTTTCATTGAACAGGCGAGGGACGTCGACTGCACACACAAAATTTATTTACAGACATGTCATGGTGCTCCTCTCGTTCCCCTACTCACAGTCTGAGAGCACAGACTCATCACTGCTGAGTGGGGACTAATTTTCTTCGTCCGAATTCCATAACATGTCCTCTTCGCTCGTATCTAGTGCGTTTAAGATGTCTGTCTTCTTGAAGGTTTTAATGGTGACATCATCGGAGATCTCTCGCCGGGCTTCCACGACCCATCCACACAACGTTTCCACAGACGGCCTCTTAATTTTGCCACCTGGAGTCAGCTGATGCTGCCCTCCAGCCATCCAGTTAGTGTACAGCCTTCGAACGTTGCCCTTAAAAGGCTTATTTAAGGACACGTCCAATGGCTGCAGTACCGACTTGAGGCCGCCCGGAAGCATGGGAATATCCGTGCGCAGCTCTCTCAATTTCTGTTGTACACCTTCCACGAGGTGCCCGCGAATACTGTACAAAACGAGCATGGCTGGGTACAAAAGACCGCCCGGCCGCCGACCGCAGACTGTCTTGATCTAGTCTGGCATCAACTCCTCGTTCATCCAGCCGTTTTCCTGGGCCCTGACATGGATGTATCGAGAGAAATTTCCCTTTGGAAGCATCTTACGCTTAAAAGTAACGTAAGGCGGCAGTTTGCGCCCATCTGCAGTCACTGCTAACATCACAGTGCATTTTAGCTTTTCCGCAACGATGTTGTGATAACCACACTTCATGCACCTTTCTATTCGACAGTTGTGTTTCTCGGCATATCGAAGCAGAGGGTGGTCTGTTCTGCATTTGCAATCTGAGATAAATTTAAGATCCTTTTTTGGCGGAGCTGTGTAACAAAACTGTGGAACTCCACTACCTTGTCCTCATATGCCGTGGTCAAGTGCTGGCACAACGTTGTGAGCCGTCTTAAGGAGAGTTCGTGGCGTCGCATGAAGCGCGTTGTCCATCCAGAGCTTGCTTTGAAGTCATTCGCTTCGATGCCCTGCGCTCGGGCAATTCTGCGTGCCTCAGTCTGCACGATGTCGAGGGACATGGCACAACAGTCACGTCAAACGTCCCGTATGTGCTGAACGAGCTGCTCCTCCATTTGTGGACACTTCCCAGACTTTGCACCGCGGAAGGCCCGTTGTGACTTGGTGGTGGCCTTAAGCTTTTCCTGCTCATGTCTCCAGTAGCGAATGCCTGGTTTCTCCAACACCGAAATGTCTGCTTGCAGCGTGATTCCCATGCTCCGCTGCATACTGCACAGCGTTCAGTTTAAATGCAGCAGTGTAGCTCGCGTACTTCCCCATCGTCAAAGACACGACCATACCAACCGCACGCCGCTTGCAAAATGGCGAAATGTGGCGCTGGTGGCGTTGTGGCATTTCTTCTTTTCCGGATGGCGATGGTGATAACGGGTAGGCTACGGGGCTTACCGAGCAGCTAAGCGAAAACACACAAAAAAACGAAAAAACAAAACGAGATAAGCAAACACAGACTGTCAGTTCACAGCATGCACCTAGCTAAAAGATTTACATCACAGCCGCCGCATCGCGTCAGATAGTGATGGCACTGTTGCTTGCATCGAGTCACCTCGGACTTTTTACCTATACGAGGCCTCCGAGAGTCCCGCTGCTTTCCGAGCTTCCAAAAGTTGCGAAAACCGCGCATTCTGCCTGCGGCGGTTCGGGGGGTATCGGTAGTTGACTGAAGAGCTGTTCTCCCGTTAATGCGTCTTTTTTTTTCTGAGAGCGATGTACGCGAACAAGTAAGCGACGAAGCGGCGCGGCGACGACGGATGGCTGTCGCTCCGTCGCCCACCAGCCAAGCCCCATGCGTTGCGCAAACGCTAAGTGTTGCTACCTCTATTTCCAAGCATTCCGCCAAAACAGGGCCCAAAGTCTGTTAAAAACACGCTAAATATTTAAAAAAACCACCAAAATAACCCCTAATGTGTACCGCGGTGCTGAATGTGAGAATACTTGCGCTATACTTTTTGCACGGTGTACAAATGGAAGGAAATGTAATGACTCAGTGTTACCTCCTTGAGCGAAACACGTGAAGCAAAACAAAACCAGCACCGTCAGAAGTAACGTCTTCTCGCGCGCGCATTACAAGCAGCCCCGAGGCGAAAAGCTGGCAAATTGTAGCATATAGCTCAGACAGGTTGAGAAGAATTGTTTCCTCAAGCATTCATTTGCACTATATTGAGCGCATCATTCACTGCCTGCGTCCAGGTCAGCTCGCACTAAGTACTGTTCGTGCCGGAGGCCTAGCCAGAAATTGTTTTACGAGGGGTGAGCGAAAAGAAATTCGAAAGCAAGGGAGGACGCAATGGTCAGAAATTTTCGCGTGTTCTAGCACCGAAACCAGCCCCCACACCCCTGGCAACGCCCTGGTTCGTGGCATTCGAGGAGAGTTCTGTTCTCATGCGAGGAAAACTGACATAAGTAGGCCCTGAGGCAATTCTCCTGTCGTTGCTTAAGGAGGCGATGTGCAATTTTTCAGATGTTTATTTTAAAAATATGTAGATAGCAATTACAAGGAATACACATAGACGTGGGGATATCAATCACACTGCAACTTAAATACAATCAGAACATCGGGGTGTGCAAAAACAATATTAGCCATAAGCTACGCCACGCAAGCTTTGAAGCAGAGTCAAAACACAAGCGGATCAGCAGCGTCATCGGGATTGTTGTCGTCATCCACCTGAAAAATTGGCTCACACACAGCACTTCCTGACGTAGACGCCTCTCCCAGTCCGCTGTAGTCGGGATCCCCACAGGGGGACGTTTGCAGCATGCAGACGTTGGCGAGTGGCGACCCACGGGTTCCCGAGCATCCGCAGGGACATCCCCGCAGGGGGATGATGGTGAGCAATGCATGACCACGGACCCCAGCATCCGCGCCTGGCCTTGCGGGGCATCGCCGTGTCCGGGGAAAAGGGGATCCTGGTGGTTGAGCCGATTCCGAGCGTTTGGACCCTTAAGGCCCCTCGGCGGAGGCAACACACCACTTTGGCCCCAGCTTCCCGTAGACGACACCTCCGGCCTGACGCGACCGGGGGAAATCGGCAGTCGCCTTTTCCTGTCTTCCCCTTCATCTTTCACTTTCCTTTTTTCTTTCCCGACCGGGGGAAATCGGCAGTCGCCTTTTCCTGTCTTCCCCTTCATCTTTCACTTTCCTATTTTCTTTCTCGAAACTTTCTCGTCCTCTCCTCTCTTATTGGCCTTTTCCTTCTTCCAGGCGGCGAAGCTTAACCTTGTGTGACCAACTACTTTGAGTTTCGTCATATTTGGTTATAGCTACGGTGTACAGCTGGCGTGGGCAGGACTTGCTTCTAAGTTCCTGTCGCGTCCCCTTGTTGGGCTCCGTGGTGGGTGGCTGGCACCATGACCGAAAAACTAAATTTTCATGGCTCTTGCCCTTTCCAAACCAGATCGCTCTCTGGAAAGAGGGCTGAACGAGGCTCCAGACTGTTTTGTAGAAAGAAACAGACATCCACAAAGTTTCATGTAACAATATCCCCATTTCTTGTAACCAAATGCTTAACAGATATCTTAGGGCTTGGCTACAAGATATCAAAAATGGCCAGCGGTGACCTACTCCTTGAACTGCGCGAGAGCATGCTGTGCTCAAAACTCTCAAACATTGCTTCTAGAGGGGACACCTCTGTCTCCGGGACTCCCCACCGATTTCTCAACACATTCAGAGGCGTTGTCTGAGAAGGTGACTTTATCCATCTAACAGAAGCTGAAATGCTTCGAGGACTATCCGACCAAAATGTAATTGACGTCCGCAAGATCAAAATCTGCAAGGATAACAAGGAAATAGATACCAAACACATGGTCCTCACATTTAACAACAGCAGCTTAACCGAAACGATGGAAGTTGGATATTGAAAGTCAACGTCAGGCACTACATATCAAATCCCCGCCGATGTTTCAATTGTCAGAAGTTTGGCCATGGGTCACAGAGTTGCCGCGGCAGCAAAACCTGCGCGAAATGCGCTTCAAAGGACCACCTGTCTGAGGAATGTGACGCAGCACTACGCTGTGCAAATTGCGAAGGAGACCACGCTGCGTACTCCAGGGCTTGTCCGTCCTAGAAAAAGGAGAAAAATTATTACCATGAAGACTAAAAAAACATTTCATTTAAAGAAGCGAGGAGGCGTTTTGCGCTTAACAATTCATCCTCCATCACAGCAAAACCCAACTTCGCTGATGTGGTGCACAGGGGCGTAGCACCACACAGCACTCCGGCACCTGCCGAGACCAATTCCACCGCGCCTGTGGCAGGGCCATCCACGCCCCAGGCAGGGACAGCGAAGGCTGCTCTGCCAACTCCAAGGGAGGGAGTGCCGGCCCAGGGTCGGCATCCCGCAGGACTTCCCCCCGTCGGGGGAGGCCTGACAGCCACAAACCCGCGGCTTCTCCGCGGTCGTCCAGCATCTCTTGCGAGGTGATGAACGTAACCCCCAGCCCGCCTGCTTTACAGCGGCGAAACAGCTCTCTTGAGCGGAAAAAAGACAGGGCCGTCATAACGGCCCCAGAACATAAGTAAATCCCGTGTCGTTCCTACCCCAAAACATAAACATGGAATTTTTAGTTCAGTGGAACTGTAGAGGAATATTTAGAAATTATGATGACATAATAAATATTTTAGGGTCAATATCGCCTGTACCCTTATGTCTTCAGGAAACCAACCTAGGTCCACAATCCTGAAACATTATAAAACTTTTAGACGCGATCGTGAGCAGGCAAATAGACTCTATGGAGGCGTCGCGACTGTCGTGCACAGCGGCGTCCTTGCTCGAGAAATCACACGCAAAACAAAACTTGAAGCCGCTGCGGCCAGTGTCGTCAGCCATAAAACAATTTCTTCTGTTGTGTATATATTCCTCCACATTTTACATTAACATTTAACGATCTAGAAGAACTAATAAATGAACTTCCAGAACCATATTGTCACGGATGGGTCCTTAATCACACAGGCTAGGCGCAAGCCGCCAACAGAGAAGCAGAGTCCCAGCTCCGAGAGCACGCGAGTTCCTCACTTCTTCGTCCTTTCGGCGCCGCTCGGGGACACCTGGCGGCATTATTCCCCCTCCCCAAAAAAGAAAGCAAAAACGTGGGCGCACATTGAGTGAACGGGAGGAAGTAAGCAGGTGAACAAACGGTCACATGCCGCTCAACGGCTGCAGGCACTAATAAAAAGAACACGCGGAAGAGGCTACGTCCCTTACTGTGTACAGTAAGGCTTCATGCGCAGTACGTGCACGACCTCAGGCTGAGGTCGACGGCGCGAACTCGGTAGAGTGCCATCGGGGAGGACTTCATACGTCACATCCGTGATACGGCGCAACACTGTGTACGGTCCAAAGTAGCGGCTCAGGAGCTTCTCCGACAGACCTGGGCGACGTACTGGGGTCCATACCCACACTTTGTCGTCGGGGTGGTACTCTACGTGTCGATGTCGTTGGTTGTAGCGTTTTGCATCCGTGGCCTGCTGCCGTCGGATGTGCATACGGGCCAGTTGCCGGGCTTCCTCTGCGTGCCGGGTAAACTCCTCGGCGTCCGACGTGAGCTCCTGGTCGTCAGGGGCGCACGGAAGCATGGCGTCGAGCATTGTCTGGACGTCACGCCCGTAGACGAGGCGAAACGGCGTAAAGCGAGTCGTTTCCTGAAGCGCCGTGTTATAGGCAAACGTCACGTATGGGAGGATCTCGTCCCAGGTCTTGTGCTGTACATCGACGTACATGGCGAGCATGTCCGCTAAGGTTTTGTTGAGGCGCTCCGTGAGTCCGTTTGACTGCGGGTGGTATGCAGTAGTCTTGCGGTGGGTCGTGTGACTCAGCTGGAACACCTCGTGCAAGAGCTGCGCAGTAAACGCAGTGCCTCTGTCGGTGATTACGGAAGACGGGGCGCCGTGTCGTAAAACGATGTGGTGTATGAAGAAATGCGCGATTTCCGAGGATGTACTGCGCGGCACCGCCTTGGTTTCCGCATAGCGCGTCAAATAATCAGTCGCAACTATAATCCACTTATTGCCAGATGCTGATACAGGAAATGGGCCCAGAAGATCAATGCCGACTTGGTCAAAAGGTGTGCGAGGTGGTTCAATTGGATGGAGCAAACCTGCAGGCTTTAGCGGTGGCGACTTACGACGCTGGCACTCACGGCAACCTCTGACGTAGCGATGAATGGTCGCTGCAAGTTTAGGCCAATAATAGGCCTGACGCACTCGGGCGAGCGTGCGTGCAAATCCCAAGTGGCCAGATGTGGGCTCATCATGACACGCTGAAAGGATGTCGTCGCGGAGGTCTGATGGTACGACTAGGAGGTAGGTCCGGTCACCGTTACGTGAGTTTTTCTTGTAGAGTACGCCATTGCGAATACAAAAAGAGGACAGGTGGCGGGAAAAGGGTCGAGGTACGTTGGAAGCATGGCCCTCTAGGTGATCCATGACAGACCGCAGGCCAGCGTCAGCACGCTGCCTTGCCACCAAGTCCGAACTGCTGACCACACCTAGGAAACGATGGTCGTCCTCTGCGCTGTCATCAGCTTGCTCAACGGGTGCGCGCGAGAGCGTGTCGGCATCTTCGTGTTTACGTCCGGACTTATAGACAATTGTATAATCAAATTCCTGAAGGCGAAGGCTCCAGCGTGCCAGGCGGCCTGATGGGTCCCGGAGATTGGTCAGCCAGCACAAGGAATGGTGGTCTGTGACGACTTTGAAAGGGCGACCGTAGATATAGGGCCGAAATTTCATCGTGGCCCAGATGACGGCGAGGCACTCCTTTTCTGAGGTGGAATAGTTGATTTCGGTGCGCGAGAGTGTGCGACTTGCATACGCGATCACACGTTCCACGCCTTCTTGATGCTGAACGAGGACGGCACCAAGCCCAATATTGCTAGCGTCGGTGTGGATCTCGGTAGCAGCCTCCTCATCAAAGTGAGCAAGCACAGGGGTAGTGTGCAGCCGTTGTCGCAGCTCTGTGAAAGCAGCCTCTTGCGCGGCAGTCCAGACGAACGGTGTATCTTCACGCGTTAAGCGGGTCAAGGGTTCAGCGATGTTGGAGAAGTCTGCGATAAAACGGCGGTAGTAGGCGCACAAACCCAAGAAGCGCTTGAGCGCTTTCTTTGTAGTAGGACGGGGAAACTCGGCTACGGCGGCAGTTTTCTCGGGGTCGGGTTTTACACCGTCGGCGCTCACAACATGGCCAAGAAACTTGAGCTCTTTGTAGCCAAAGTGGCACTTCTCGGGTTTAAGTGTCAAGTCGGCCAACCGCAGGGCATCCAGCACGGTCCGCAGTCGTTCAAGGTGTTGGTCGAAGGTTTCTGAAAACACCACCACGTCATCTAGATAAACTAAACAGGTTTGCCATTTGAGGCCAGCCAGGACAGTGTCCATCATGCGCTGAAACGTCGTAGGCGCTGAACAAAGGCCGAAGGGCAACACCTTAAATTCATATAGGCCGTCGGGTGTGATGAAGGCAGTTTTTTCGCGGTCACGTTCATCAACCTCAATCTGCCAATATCCGCTCTTTAGGTCGATCGATGAAAAATACTTGGCGCGGCGAAGTCTGTCGAGTGAGTCGTCGATGCGAGGCAGCGGGTAGACGTCCTTTTTCGTTATGGCGTTCAGCTTACGGTAATCGACGCAAAAGCGCAAAGTCCCATCCTTCTTCTTTACCAGAACAACAGGCGACGACCACGGGCTCTTAGAAGGCTGAATTATGCCGTCTGTAAGCATCTCCTTCACCTGCGTTTGGATGGCGTCGCGTTCCTTCGGGGAAATGCGGTACGGCTGCTGTCGTATGGGGCGAGCATCATCGGAAGTGATGATTCGATGCTTTGTGACCGCCGTTTGCCGCACTTTCGAGGAGGATGCGAAGCAGGTTTGGTATTGAAGCAGTAGGGCGCGTAGGTCGCGCTGTTGAGTGGCTGATAGCCCGGAGCTAATATCGATGCGATCCAGGGACGTCTCCGGTTGTACCATGCCCTCGGACGCAAAACACTCAGTAACATCTGCCAATTGGTCGGCCCACGCTATGGCAGTAGCTCGGAAAAGGCGACGAGGTTCGTTGGTAAAATTAGTAATCAGGAGCTCCGACCGACCGTTATGGAGGTGGACAAGGCTTCGGGCCGAGCAAATGCCGTGTGTCAGTAGCAAGGAAAGGTTGCCCTCGGCGACTGCAGGTCCATCACGTAGCCTATCATCGCATTCAACTCTTGCAAAAACACTGGCGCGCGGCGGGATCAAAACACTCTCAGTGGAAATACGAAGGGCGGAGCTGCGTTGACGAACATCGGAGGTGTTGTCGGCTTTCGCTCTAGAAAACGTAACGGTTCTGTTCCGCAGGTCGATAACGGCACCATTCTCACGGAGAAAATCTACGCCCAAAATCAGGTCACGAGAACAGTCGCGGAGCACCAGGCAGCTCACTACGAACGTCGAATCGATGATCTGGACCCTAGCCGTGCACTGTCCAAGCGGAGTAATGATATGGCCCCCCGCCGTCCGGATCTGCATGCCAGAGCAGGGAGTCGTGACTTTCTTCAGAAGCGCTGCCAATTTGCCACTAATAATTGAAAACTCTGCTCCTGTGTCCACCAACGCGCTAATGCTGTGACCGTCGAGAAGCACGGGTATGTCGAGTGAGAATCGCTCCTTTAGATCACCGGCTGTCGTCGACGTCGACAAAGCTCTATCATCGAATGTCGGCGTCGTCAGGGGGTCCTTACAGCATCGATATCCAGCGACCACGCCCCCGGAGGTCGCTGTCTTCAGTTTTCCCGGCGAGGACTGGGCGAGCGGTCCGCTGCCGCTCGCGAAAAGTTCTGCGGATTCGGTGAAAATGATGACCGGCGAGGGGACGGCGATCGGGACTGACGGCGCGCCGTGGACCACAGTGGTTGCTGCGTTACGTACTCTTCAATCGCAGGGGGCCGTTGACCAAATCGGGGTCTTGGCGCATCGGGGGAAAAACCCTGCAGGCCAAGTTCACGATATGGGCACCGCCGGAACAGGTGACCGGGCTCCCCACAATGGAAACACAAACGTCGTCGGTCTGGGCCACGCCAGACGTCCGCTCTGCGCAGGGATCGTCGGTCACTCGGGATGTGCTGCACTGGCTGCACGGAGGGTAGCGGGACGTCGTGATGGGCTTGAACAAACGCCGTGGCATTTGGGGGAGGGCGTCGTAAAGCGTCAGCATACGTCGGGCGGCAGTAGTCCGTCTGGATAGGCTGTGTAAATGCCGCTGGAGTCGGGGCAGGGCGTCGCAGAGCTTCAGCGTACGTCGGGCGGTAGTAATCTGGCTGTACTGGCTGTGGTTCGCCGCGTAGTAACTGTGGCCTGACAGCCTGCTGCACCTCGTCGCGGATAACGCCCATAAAGGAGCTGGCCGTGGTCTGCGACGTACCACAGATCTTCTGCAGCTCCTCACGGACGACAGTGCGGATCATGTCACGGAGGAAGTCGGTATTGGTGTTGAACGCCGGGAGAGGCTCCGTTATAGAAGCAGCAAGGACTGGCCGGTCGTACGCGGTGGAACGCTGCCGGAGAACCTGCTCCATCGTGACAGCCTCTGCTAGAAACTCGGCAACAGTGCTTGGGGGGCTGCGCACGAGGCCGGCGAAAAGCTGTTCTTTCACACCACGCATTAGGTGGCGCAGCTTTTTGGCTTCCGACATGGCTGGGTCAGCCCGCCGGAAGAGACGCGTCATGTCTTCGACGTACATGGTAACCGTTTCATTGGGCATCTGCATGCGGGACTGTAGGGCGCGTTCAGCTCGCTCCCGACGATCAGCGCTGACATACGTGGCGAGCAGTTGACGTCGGAACTCATGCCATGACAAAAGAGCGTCCTCACGGTTTTCGTACCACGTCCGAGCACCGTCCTCCAAGCTGAAGAAAACGTTCCTCAGTTTGGCGGCGTCATCCCACTGGTTGAATGCGGCGACCCGTTCAAACTGGAGGAGCCAATCTTCCACGTCCTCCAGCTGAGTCCCGTGAAAGGATTTTGGTAGCCGTGGGTTTTGGAGGGTGTAGTACGCGGCGCCTTGCATGACTGGTTGAGGGGCAGGCGCCGAGGTAGTGTCAAATGGCCTGAGCTCAGGAGGCAGCCGGCCAGGTGGCGAGGTAGTCTCCAACAGCCTATGCTCAGGGGGCAGTCCTAGATTGCCGCGACTGACCCGATGCACTGGCGTGTCGATAGGGAGAGGTCTGGGGTCCTCGGTGTTAGGAGGGGTGTGCGACATATTCCAGGGCGATGTACCCAGCGCACTCCACCAGAAATGTCACGGATGGGTCCTTAATCACACAGGCTAGGCGCAAGCCGCCAACAGAGAAGCAGAGTCCCAGCTCCGAGAGCACGCGAGTTCCTCACTTCTTCGTCCTTTCGGCGCCGCTCGGGGACACCTGGCGGCAATATCTAGTACTTGGGGAATTTAACGCTCACTCCCCTTTTTGGGGAAGCGAGCGCTGTGACTCTAGAGGTCAAATACTCGAAGATTTTATCCTCACAAATAGTGTATGCCTTTTCAATACACAAAAAAGCCACATACCGTTCCCCTACCTCAGGGAAAATGACCTGTTTCAATTCCTCTTTCAATTCCTGACCTGTTTCAACCTGTTTCAATGACCTGGTTTAGTTCACCTTCTGTTTCTAACGATTTTAAATGGGACGTCATTAACAGCCCATATGGCAGCGATCACCTCCCTATAATAATCACTTTATCATCCCCTCCGGAAATAATCCCCACAAGTCCGCGGCGCTGGAAGCTTCACCTCGCCGACTGGTCACTTTTTAGAGCAAAGGCAACTTTAGAAAATATAGTTTTAGGAAATCTCTCCATCGACCAGATAAATGAAAAGTTCACTAATTTTATCATAACTGCCGCATTCACAGCTATTCCTCAGTCGTCAGGAGTGGTGCGACAAAACCATAAAGTATGGTGGACAAAAGACTGTAAGGAAGCAAAAAAACAAAAAATAGAGCTTGGGGCAAATTCCGCAAGTATCCGACACATAAAAATGTCTTATATTTTAAAAAGGCAGAAGCTAAAGCTCGGTACGTCCGTCGCAGGGCCGAGAAAGCATCATGACAGAATTATGTTTCATCTATCAACAGTCAAGTCACATCCAAAAAAATGTGGGAGCAGGTTCGAAAATTAAACGGCAACTTTTCACCATTCACAATTCCTTTTTTAACAACACCTGGCACACAAACAAGCATAGAGGAACGGGCAGACATATTGGGGGAACATTTCGCTGCAGTTTCAAGTTCATCATACTGTACGCAGTCCATTTTAAAATACAAAAACACAGCTGAAAAACAGATGCCCCCAACAAGTGGAGGTGCAAATGAAAAATACAATAGTCTAATTACCCTCCAAGATATCAATAGAGCACTATCTTCCGGCAAAAAAAACTGCTCCAGGACCCGAAGAAATACATTATGAAATGCTTGTCCATCTTTCCGAGCCTGCCGTAGAAGCACTTTTAAGATTCTTTAACACAGTTTGGGTATCTGCGAAAATACCTGAAGCCTGCAAGAAAGCTATTATTGTACCGTTTCTTAAACCTAGTAAACCCCCAACCTCTCCTAGCATTTATAGACCCATAGCCTTAACCAGTTGCGTCGCCAAACCACTTATCTGAACGCATTCAAGCTAATCTTTCTGATCGTCCTGCTTTAAAAGTGTTCAGATACGTTGATGATTTCCTTATTATTTTTAGCAAATGTCATGGAAGAAAATGCGACGTTGTCAAGGAAGTGTTGAGCACTTTTTCAGAGCACAGTGCCGGGTTAAATTTCACTTGGGAATCACCTACAGATGGCCGTATTCAGTTCTTAGATATTTAATTACATTTCACCAGCCTTAATATCTGCTGGATGTACCATCCACGAACCAAAAAACGTCTGTTACGCTTTGACAGCGCGCACTCTAAAGTTGTTAAGCGGGGTATCGAGTCTTCATGTCTGCACGGAGCAGCTACAAAATCCTGCACGCACCGTATGGCCGCTAGCATCCATGAGCAATCCAGGCGCCTGCAGGAGGCTGGATTCCCCGTAGACCTTATACTGGCAGTGTGTGAAAGCCTTTTGCAAAAGCTGAAAGCCCCCAAGCTTTCCTGAGTGAGCAGGGGAGTGAAGAGATGAAAGGCAAGACTCCTGTCCAGGTAATACCATATTATCATAGGTTTTCACATAATTTCAAGAAGTTGGCAGCGCGTTATAATGTACGGGTAGTTTTCTCTGCCCCATGTAAGCTTTCCAAGGTCTGCACTAAGAAAATGGTAAAACGAGATGACTGCACGACGAAACATCAAACGAAGTTTACGAAATGTAAGGCGAACGTTGTGTACAGAATTCCTATCAGTTGCGGGCGTCATTACATTGGGCAGACAGGAAGATGCTTCAATGAGAGGGCCAGAGAACATAGATTATGCGTACGCAACAAATCAGGAAGTAACCTGGTCGACCATTGCAAAGCATGTGACACAGAGCAAGAGAGCGGATGCTATCCAAAAATAGATAAAACAGAATTCTTGACGTCAGCTCAAGGAAAAACAGAGCGTGAAGTCATGGAGTCGTATTTTATAAAAAAAGCTGGGAAAAAGTGCATCAGCGCACCTTCTATTCAATTACTGGACAGTGAAGTTGAATTCCTTGATGGCTATCTGTAGGTGTGAACCATGTCTCAAGATTGCTTATCGTAAGCGCGCTTTCTTGTTGTTGTGAACTGGAACGGTCCTTCTTTTCCTTTGCGTTTTCCCGCTGCTTTTATTCCTTGGCATTTTATTGACTTTTACTTCTTTTGTTATTTACATTTCTCATATTTGCATCCCCCCCCCTCGTTGTTTTAGCGTGCAGCCCTCTACACTTGAGCTTTATACTTCTCGTTTTATCCTTTTCTGTTTCGGTCTTTCTATATTTTTTCATATACATATACGTCATAGTTTCCTAGCTTTTAAATTTTTTTCATTTTTTTGTTTTATGTCTAGTATCACAGCCCTTATCTGTTTTCGGCCTAATTTTCTGCTATCTTTTACTTCCATTGCCATGCCCGTAAATGTAGTTTCCCCATTGTCATTCTGTCTTTCTGCACCACGTGGTTGTCTTAGTGTGGAGCCTTGCACACTCCCTTCATCTTTTAGTCGATCTATATTTATCTCCCCTTTCTGCCGCGTTATTTGTTTGGCTCTTAACCTTGACAAGCTTGAAAAGCGCTTTTTGCAGTAAGTTTCAGTACACGATGTCTCTTTTCTTTCAGTGTTCCCCGGGCACCGTGCTTTCATTTTCTTAATTTATCGTAATTTTTTGCTATTTTCCACACGCTGTAATCTTGATTGTGCTCTCTTTGCGCATGCTCATCGCTTGGTGGTGGTGATCGGCTCCTACATATTAGACGTGGTGGCATTTCGAAAATAAAGTTGCAAGTTAGCGCCTGTCCTGTCCACTTCTGTGTCGTCTGTGTCCTTTTTGCGGTATGTTTTCGAAGAACTGTTACCAACTAGCCCAAACCAAGCTACTGTTACACCTCTAATTGGTGATATCATACACAACATAACAAGCGCCACAATACAGGGACAAGACATAAAATTTTTCTGGGTTCCCAGCCACGTTGGAATCACTAGCAATGAGAAAGCGTATGAATGTGCTGGAAAAGCTCGGAACAAAGAAATAAAGAAAGTGAACATTCCCTACAAAGATGTTATGAAGTTGTTACAGTGTAGGCTAAGAAATAAATGGCATTCGCAATGGAATATTGAAAGGAATAATAAGATACATTTAGTAAACCCCATCATAGACGAATGGAAATCGTGCTCACACGAAAAACGATTCATCGAAGTTATTTTATGCCATTTCCGTATTGTACACGCGCATCTCGCACACAACTTCCTACTTACAAAAGAAGACAAGCCTGTTTGTGAAAAGTTCGGAGACGAACTAACACTAAACCACATATTGTTCTCATGTACGAAACTTGAATCACTAAAGGAAAAAACATTTTGACTACATTTCACAAAGAACGCATTCCTTTTCATCCAGCATTGATTTTAGGTCAAGATGCACTTGTCAGTATACGATGTGTTTTCAGCTTTTTAAGGGAACCTAGTATTCTTCAGAGGCTCTAATTTACTCACCCTGTGCTTTACTACCTAGTTATACACCTCAGCCGCTTTCTGAATCATAAGAATCAGGCTGAGGTCTTTATCTGAGTTGCTGGGAGCCTCGAAATCCTTGCCGAGCCAACGATGTCCGCGGAGGTTACCCAATCTTTAAATGTTTTTGCTATCCGACATTTCTAAAATGCTTCTCTTTCATCAACTAGGTAGTAAAAATAACTTTTAAGCCCTTTACACAACCGTTTTTATCCACTTTGTTTTCAAACTCTGCTCAAACCAATTTTTCCATACCTTGAGCGGGGCGCATCATAGCCTTAGTCGGTTATGCGCCATTAAACACAACACAACACCACAACAACCTAATGAGTCGGGTAACCCTTTTTGGCAGCTCATAATCAAAACAGCATTTGTTTTTCCTCTTCAGTCCCGCTCTGATCACCATAATGGCGTTCACTGTAGCTGGCGCGAGCCTGTTTCGTAGTTTTGTTTTCGGCAGGTCCAGTTGACTAAACGATCTTTCAACTTCCGCGTTGGAGTAGGGGAGGAAGCATTGATATAGCGAAGTCCGCTAGTTGACTGAATGGGTTTTCGCCAGAATAGTCCCTATAATTTTTTCCTTCGCACCAGAAGTTCTCAGTCGAGGATGTATTCGTCCACGGGACAGTTGTGATGCTCTTCCATTGGCTTTCTGTCGCATCTATTTTCGCTGCTGGTACACCTACCGCTTCCATCAGTGGTACAAGTGATGGTTTAAGTACACTGCAAGGCTTTTTCAACCGACAACTGTCCTACGTTTTGCAACGTTTCAATTGTCTTAGGAAGCCTCTGGCGCATCTGTTCGATGAGAGAAACCAGGAAATTTATCCATCGCCTTCTCAATATGTCCTCGTCTTCCGGATTAAAGCGAGCTATCTTGAATTCCTGCATGTGTTTTTCAAACAGGTAGCCTATAAGCATGGCTTCGGATCAAGATGATCTTTTACGTTGGTCGTGATTGCGTCGACATTTACAGTCGGAAACACCACTTTTTTGATGAGGGCGGACAACAGTCATGCGAGTTCGTCCAGGAGCTTTGTCTGGTCCGCATTCTTAGCTTCAAAGGACTTGTTAACTCTTTGTACTTCCTGAAGTATTGGCTTCAAGAAGAGCAAATAAGCTTTGTTGGCGTCGTCACAGTACATGGAGTGCAGCACTTCTGCACTGTAGCACTTCTCTGTCGTCCTAACAGTACGGAAGTGCGCCTTCAGCTCATCCCATTGGTCCAAAACTCGCTCCACCGCTGTCGCGATCGAAAGGCACCGGATCGAAGAAGCTTGCAGGATCTTTAAAGGCACTTCCCCGCTATTTAGGTGGCCGAAAAGTTCTTTGTAAGCTTGCTGCCGGGACGAAGACCTAGCAAACCAATTGTAAGTCTCATTAACGAGGTAATCTAAGCTTCTTGGTAGTCCTTCTGCCTCGGTGGCTGATGTCTCCAGTTGGAGCGAATGGCTGACGCACCGAATCAAAACTAGATGGGGCACATCGGCCTTTAGCTGCTGATAAACGCCGTTGTTCACACCTGTCATGACACTTGTGTTGACTGTTCCAACTCCAACCAAATTTTCCAGTTTGAGATTGTGGTCCTTCAGTGCAAATTTTATGCCCTCAACAATGCCGCGTGCATCGCATCTTTTTAGGACGCAAAGGGATAGAAAAGTTGCCACTAGTGATGACGTTGCTTCACTGTGATAAATTATGCAAATTTACAAATACTTTTTTACCGAAATGTCGGTTGACTCATCAACAATGATGCTGTACTTGCTGTTTCCAATGTCACATGAAAGGTCTTCTTTAAAGTGCGGGTGGATAATATTTTTAAGCACTGCAGTGCATTTAGTCCTCTTCATTCGGTAGCCTTGGGCAGCCGCACTATCTGGGAACGTCTTCTTGATGAATTCTGCGAGATGGTCAGCCGTAATAATGCTGCAATGTTCAGCTATGAACAGCGCCGCCTTACCTTCTGCTGTGCTCGCTGCATCGCTTTGAGTTGTTTTCGAGAAAGTAATCTGCTTTTGCGATAGGCCAAATATCCTAGCAGCATTCTGGTGCTTTTTGGTATCGTTGTGCGCCTTCAAATCGGTGTACTTGCACCCGAGTTGGCAACGGCAGAACTTACATTCGGCAGCCTTCTGTCCATCGGTTATCTTGCAGCGAAGCCAACTGCGTAGGTCGGGGTCTTTAAGCCATTCGTCTCTAAACTTTTGAGCGTACTTCACGTTCGGCGTTTTCGGCATGATATCCCTCCCACACACGCGTGCGCACCGGGCAACGAGACTGGAATTTCTGGCCAAGCAACAGAGACAACGCAAGTGCTGTTTATTCTGCATCGAACACATAGCAGCCAGAAGAAAGAGAAGGAGCAAACAGAGTGAGAGCCCTGAAAGTGCAGAGTGTTTGAGAATCATTACGCCAGGACAAGACGCGCTTATACCATGCGGTGAAGCAGGGTACGTGTCAACCGAGGTACCAACCAGCGCCGGGGAGAGAGAGCAAACCTTTATTTTATAGAGTGACATATTTCGGGGAGCGCGGCTGGGTCCGTAGTCCAGAACTCTACTGTATCCGGCAGCCTTCTCTAAAGCTGCGATCTATCGCCGCACGCCTCACAGGGTCTACGCATGGAGCAATGCATGGGATCATTTGACAGCCTAGAGCAGCCACGTGCAGACAGGCGCGCACAAGGGGCATCAGCGGCGAAGATACCCGTGGGCACTACCTCAAAGCGTGTCAAGTGGCTACTCACGCCAACGAAACTGAGTCGCCCGAGGCATCGCAGACGACCAGATGGCTGCCGCTGTTTGAAATCACTCCTACAATTCCTCGCACATAACCTGCAGGCATCTTTTAGACCTAGATTTATGACAGAAGTTTATATTTTGTTCAGATCCACTAAAAATACACTGAAAAAACCTGTAATCCGCCAAAACAATGAGACCCACCAAATAAAGATTCATAATCCGCTGAAAAATACGCTAGCCGCTAAATGCACATTTTTCCGCGTGTTGCTGGCAGTGTTGATGGCATAATACACCGCAATGTTGTTTACGCCTATAACTTATTAAAGGTTTTTCATTGAATACAGACTGGGCGTGTTCAGATAAGAACGGTAATCGAGGTCCCATGACCATTTTTTTGTTTTCAATGAAATTTTTATATATGATGGGCAAATGTGTCCACACAAAGGAATGAACCTTAGTTTTGCAAGAAGTTTCGTAGTTTTCTCGGAAAAAAATCGCACGTCACAAGAGGTGGAGAATGTCGTTTTTGGCACTTCGCAAAGTTGCAAGTTCGAAGCCTCATTCCATGCACAAAAAATTTTTTCCGCGCATCAATATTTTTTCAGAACCTCTTTACAACTTGTACAATGCGACAAAGTAAAAATTGTTTGCTTGCTTTTTCAACCTTCAGAGTAAAAAAATTGCAAACTTCGCTTCTGGAGCTATGCGATGCAAAAAAGGCACTTTTCAGGGCAGCCTTAGGGCAAGATGCCTAAAGATCTTCCCACTGAATATTTTTCTCAGTATTTTTCAGCTGTTCTTACTCACCTCAGGCAAGTTCTGTTGCTCTAGACTTGGCAGATAGTTTTCAGTACGGTCTCAAAATTGGCCGAAGTTCAAAAACGCCAAAAAAGTGACAACTTTGACTTGGGTTTAAAAACAAACATCATCATCGAATTTTCTTAAAATTTGCCTGAATAATCCTCAATACACGGTAATTTTAAGGCACTAGAAAAGTATTGCATTATATTGTTTTAAAATACAAAAATAAACACAAAACTGAGTTCATGTTTTTGTTATATAGAATTGCTTATTACTGCCTCTTAGAAATAGTAGCTGCCAGAAATTTGATTTAGCACTCATTGAACGTGGTTACATTTTATTTACCCCAATATCCGAACCATTCTCAATGCTTACAGAGCTTCTATTCGCTTGTTAGCGGCGCTCTTAATGCGTGAAAATAAGAATAATAAATAAACCAGCATTCTAAATTAACAGACATCTTGCTTCTGAACTTTGCGATCAGTCAAAAATAATTGTTGTCGCCAAGTCATTTGGGCTATTCTACAGCACAGTGCCAAAGTCGGTCCCAGACTATTTTGGCGAAGACTGGATCAGACGCTAACCGGTTGCACAGAACAATTCATAACATGCCAGGTACCTTAAGAGCGGCTCAAAAAAAAGTGGGCTCCTCGGCAACGGCGAAATCGAAAGTTGCAGACGGCCACTTTTTAATGGGGCAACTGCAGAGCACTCACCACGGTGCTAATTAATTAAACCCGACGAATGAATGTCATCTTCCGCACAAACCTCTCGCCTGCATCTAAAAAGTATGGTCACAGTGCTGCAGAATCGGGAAGAAAACCGCCACTGCTGACCAAAAGCCGGTGCGAGCTCATTGACAACGAATTTCGGACAGCTCACATTAACGCGGTATGCATCAAATGAACAGATGCATGCAGTTCATTTCAGAACACGGAATAATATTAAAGCGATTGTGAACAACACGAGTTTTCTCATTCAGGTCACGCGAAATTCAACTTGCGATGAAAAAAAAATCTGCGAAAAAATAAGTTTTACCATGCGGGATTTGAACCCACGCACTCCAATTGCCTGTCGGCTCTACGGAGCGACGCGTTAGACCACACGGCCACAGAACAGCGCGGAGTAATACACCTCTCTTTATTTTTTTTTTGCGGACTACTTCCGTAGCCTTCACAGCGTTGCACATGTGCCTCGTCGCCATTGGCAAGTCAGCTGATGACGGGACCGTAGCGTTGGTAGCGTTCCCTCGCGGTACAAAGCAAAATTTAATAATGCATGAATCACTCTAAAGAGCTTTAAATCCAAATCTTGCACACTATAAAATGCTTATAAAGATGTACTAAGTGCATTATAAATTTCAACAAACCTTGTTTGTCTAATTGCAAACGCAATGCACTTGATGGAGCGACACACAAATGAAAAGTGCACCGGCGGTTGGCTCACGTGACCCGTTCTTTGTAGACCGCCCAAGGAGCCCATGAGGTGGCGCCGATGTGATGATAAAGCACGGAATATATCCAGATAACCCAATGAAGTTGGAGGCGTGACGGGGGTAGGATTTTGTCTTGCTACCATTAGTTCACTCATCCGAAGGCGTCGCCAGAGCTCGGGAAGATTCCGAGTTTCAGCGAACTCGGGCCTTCCAGCATAGCACCCCTGGTCCTAGTACCCATGCGGCAGCAGAAACTGATTGCTATTTTTGATACCCTTCATGATCTCAAAGAACAGACTTCTAGTATTGAAATTGGCCAGGCGCGCATCCTTGATTCAGTTCAAGCTTTGTCACGCAATCAGAACAAATTAAAACTGAAATTACTGAGATTTCTGGCAGACTAGACTCTGTAGAAAATAGGCATGAGGTGTTAGAGTCGTGTCTGAAGAACATTGCCTCTGAGAAAAAGATCACTGAAAGTACAATGAAGGAGGCTGAGACGCTTAAGGCACGACTCAATGATCTAGAGGATAGACCCCGCAGGGATAATCTATTATTTTACAATATATCAGATATACCAAATGAGACATGGGCGCAGACCGAAGAAATGGTAAAAAACGTAATAGAGAATGAAATGTCAATAAATATACAGGACGCAGACTTTGAGCGTGCTCACAGGAGAGGTGCAAGCGTTTCAGAAAAGCCGAGGCCTATAATGGTCAAGCTTGCCCGTTATAAAACAAAAAAAAGTTTTCAATGGTTGGGGAAAATTGAATGAATACTGAAGATATCTCTCCATCTACCATGTATGCGCGTAAAAAGCTTATCGGGTTTTGTAAAGAATCAGCTCCCGAAGGAAAGTTTAGCCTCCGGTATAATCAACTTATTTTGAACAGTAAGTTCTATGTGTACTGCTCAACCACTGGCAGTGTCCGGGAGATAAATAGAACACGTATTCTCACCGACAGTTCCCAATTTAGTCCTTGTGCATAGCTGACCGATCGTGCGCATGAACGCACACGATAGCCCAAATATATCTCGATTCTTTTTACTAACGTAGGTAGTGTCATGCGTAACAGCGTTTATTTGTCTTGTGTATCCAACACTACATCATCTGACATAGTCGTGCTAACGGAAACTTGGGTGCACAGTTCTCTACGCGACAACGAGCTCTTTTCATCGCAGAGAAACATGAAATTTCGCTGTGACCGCGCTTCAGGCCGTGGTGGCTGCGTATTAATAGCAGTGTCTGAATGCATACTCTTTTCATGTGAATGTTGCCACCTCTTCAGAATTTGTTTGCGTGCAGATAACAATCAACCACCAAAAGTTTATAGCCTGCGCTTGCTACCGCGCAACCTCTACACAGATCAGATTCTGCCATGATCTTGACTTTTTTAAATGGTATTTTTGCCAGGTTTCCTAACCTACCAGTTTTTCTGTTGGGGGATTTCAGTTTCCCTGTTCCAGTATTGAAAGCATTGGGTCACCCGAGTCATCGAGTTTTGCAATGGTTTGCTCGAATTTCATGGTGAAAGTAATTACAGAATCAACAAGAGTGACATGTTGTAGCTCCAACATATTGTATCTATTACTAACCACTGCTCCCGATCTTGTTTCTAGTATAAGGTATATGCCTCGATGTCACAAAATTCGGCGCATTTTAGAAACAAAGAAAAACCGCCGCGCGCACGGCGTCTCGCCGTCGCGAGCCCAACGGGAGAGAGGGAAATGCCCGCCAAGCGCGTGCCTCTCTCTGCACCGCCACGGCGTGCGCCGAAGGAATGAGTCATCCACGCCGAATTCTCTGGAACAGACGAGTTGCTTCTGCAGCTGACGGGGGGAAAGGGCGTAGCCTTGCGTGCACTAAGAAACGTCCCCCTCCTCTGCACTCGGATGTCGGCTACGCTCCACGACGGCGCCACGCTAGAACACGCTGGAACCTTCGCGAAACGACTCCTGACTTTAACCAATGAGGACGCGCGGCCGGCGAGAGAAAGGAAGGGAGACAGCACGGGAGATGCTAAGCGTATGTGCGCGCCTACTTTGGCGCGTAGAACAAACAGACGTGAGAGCGAGCCTATAAAAGAAGGACGCTTACAGCTATCAGTCAGTCCGGACCGCCGTTTAAGCTTCGTCGAAGCGCGCCCGTTCGACTCCCGGGAAAACACCACTCGGCCAGCATCGGACCAACGAGGCAACGGTCGCCAGTCTGCGGGACGGCATCGTCATGGAACTCTGGTCGTCGGACTGCCGCAGTGCCCGGTGAACAAATTGTGTTTTGCTTGTTTACCTCTCTCTCTTGTGTTAGGGCACTTTAGGTGCAATATTGCCTTTGTATTGTATTCTCTCTCGAGTTTAACTTTGCACGAGTTGCATTGTTTTATTAATCACTTTGTATGTGTTTGTACTAGTGATTGTGAAATCCTCTGTATCGTCTCTTTGCTATATAAACCTTGTTTTGTTTTGTGAACCTTTGGCTCCAACCCATTCTCTGGCTTGCGACCGGCGAAAGCTGGGCACCAAACGCCCAAAAACCTCTTGTCACTTGGTGGCTGGTCTCCGCTGAGTTTGCCACGCTGATCCGAGGGCATCTCCTTCGAGTCCGAGACCGCTACCCCCACACGCTCTAAGGGTGTCTGGGAGCTTCCCACGTAAAAGTGCGCGAAGTCTGGGTGACAATATATTCTGGCGTCCGCGACAGGACGTTTGGTGTTGCAAGCACAGAGAACGGAGAAAGAGTCGGAAGGAGTTTACGAGCCGTAAACGAGTGTAGCAGCAGAGCGATATTGTGAGGTGCCGCGCCGAAGCGGTTAGTGATGTTCACCGTGCAGAGGCATTCATTGCCTTGAATGTAGAGTTCGGTCTCCAAATATGAGCTTTAAGGAGCTAAAGAAGCTAGTAGAGGCCGGTCTCCAGATGGGGATGACCGGAGCCGAACTGCGTAAATGGGTGGACCAGGAAAGAGAGAAGGCCGAGAAAGAAAGAGAGAGGGCTCGGGAAGAAGCCGAGAAAGAAAGAGAGAGAGCTCGAGAAGAGAGATAAAGAGAATGGCAGAAGAGACAAGAAGAGGCGGAGAAGCTCTCTTTGGAGCGAGAGAGAGAATGGCAGAGAAAAGCAGAAGAAAGGGAGAAAGAAAGACAGCGTGCTAGAGAAGCCGCTGAGAAAGAGGCAAAAAAAACGAGAAGAAGAACAGAGAGAAAGGAAAAGGCGAGAAGAAGCAGCCGAAAGAGCTTTTGAAATAGAGATGGCAATCATTCAGAGGAAGATTGCTGAAATTCGGCGTTTGAGGAACGTCAGGGAGCCAGCGGAGCTTACCCCCGGAGAGGCCGGGTGGAAGAGAGAGGAAGTTAATTCCTTGACAACCACGGAAGAGGTTGTAACTGGCTCCACTAGTGAGAATGAGGTTGTGGAACAGCCTGTTCCTGCAGCTGAAATCACAGAGAGGGAAGAACCGACCGGAGTGTCGCTTCCTCAGGAAGTTGAAAGCGTAGCTACTGCTGAGGTAGTACGCACTGAAGTAAAGGACAACCTGACGCTTCAGTCAGAGAGCACCATAAAGAAGTCGCCTGATGACGGCGACGAAGCAGTTCGGACCTCCATCGAGAATTCCGAGTGCAACGTGTCTGAGTCTTGCAGCGCCGACCACGAGAAAGAGGGGTTAAGGGGCACTGAGTGTGAAAGCTCAGACGTTGTAATAGCTCAGGAGAGCGCACTCAGCGAATACACGGAAACCGTTCCGAGTGAACCCTTGAGCAGCGAGGAGGGCCTTCCCGATGAGGAAGGCGAGGAAATTTGTGCTTGCGAGGAAGGCCAGCAAATTTTTGCCTCTGACGAAGGAGGATGTGCAGTGGAAGGAAAAGAACAGACTGGGGAAAGGTCTGTTTACGACTGCACGGAAAGTGACCAACTGAAGCAAGGAACTGGGAAGGAGAATTCAGAAGTGAGGAGAATGATTCTCCAATGACTCCTGAGCCGAGTTCTGAGCATTACGCTCGAAGAGTAGTAAGGAATAAGAAAAGGAATGAGGACTTGGAAGAAGAAAGTGCAGTCCTCGAAGAACAAAAGAGAGCTGAACCAGTGGCTTCATCGCGACAGAACAACTCGGATGACGCAATCGTCAGTGAACCGGGCTCAGCCCAAAGCAGAGTTCGGAAGAAAGTAAAAAGAAAGAGAAATCAGTCGGACACCACCAAAGCAGGTGAAGCCGAAAAGCAGAAGCCCTGGAGAAAATTCAGGAAGAGAATGGACACAGACAGAACCAAGCTGAAGACAGCCGAGCCGAATGCAAGCGAGCTGCACGAGCACCGCAGCAAGGTCAGAAAGAAGCTCAGAGGAACGAGCCCAGCCTACAGCAAGGACCCAGTGTGGAGGCGCAAACGCAAACAGAAAAGCGCGCGCCGAGAAGGAGAACACGAGAAGTGTAGCCGTCGTGAGCGAACTGGCGTTAAATTTGTTCGCAACAGACGCGCTAACCACAGGAAAGAAAGAAGGACTCGAAGTCTGGGCACGAAACCAGACAGGAGTACGAGTAGGAAGCGGAGCCAAAACCGCGTTAGGAAGAGAAGCCTCAACACAAGGCGAAAGAGGAGCAGAGCTTGCGACAGAAAGAAAAGCCGCAGTCGCTTGCGAAAGAGAATTAAAAGCGCGACTGAAAGCTCCAGAGAAACAGTCCTGTTCCGAGCCCACGGTGTAGGCCGAATCTGGAAGTATAGGCGAAAGTATGCCTCATACATGAGTGCTTCTTGTTTGCAATGTTGTGTTAATGCACTGCCCAAACGCAGCGTGTTTTTATGTGCATTGTGAACATTGCATAGAGTTACGTATGTGAAAACATTATGGTATGGATGTGTGTACTTTGGCATTCGCCATTGACATTGTGAGCGCATGCATGTGCGCGCGAATTGTACCGTCGAAATGAGGCGTGTTTTGAAGTGCAACCTGTCTACTGTACTGTGTTATGTATGTGAAAGCATCAAGGTATTGATGTATGTATTTTGGCATTTGCCACAGACATTGTGAGCGCATGCATGTGCGCGCGAATTTTGTGTTTTGTGAATATCGTTACACAATATTCCTAAAGGAAGGGGCAGTGTCACAAAATTCGGCGCATTTTAGAAACAAAGAAAAACCGCCGCGCGCACGGCGTCTCGCCGGCGCGAGCCCAACGGGAGAGAGGGAAAGCCCCGCCGAGCGCGTGCCTCTCTCTGCACCGCCACGGCGTGCGCCGAAGGAATGAGTCATCCACGCCGAATTCTCTGGAACAGACGAGTTGCTTCTACAGCTGACGGGGGGAAAGGGCGTAGCCTTGCGTGCACTAAGACACGTCCCCCTCTGCAATCGGACGTCGGCTACGCCGCCACGACGGCGCCACGCTAGAACACGCTGGAACCTTCGCGAAACGACTCCTGACTTTAACCAATGAGGACGCGCGGCAGGCGAGAGAAAGGAAGGGAGACAGCACGGGAGATGCTAAGCGTATGTGCGCGCCTACTTTGGCGCGTAGAACAAACAGACGTGAGAGCGAGCCTATAAAAGAAGGACGCTGACAGCTATCAGTCAGTCCGGACCGCCGTTTAAGCTTCGTCGAAGCGCACCCGTTCGACTCCCGGGAAAACACCACTCGGCCAGCATCGGACCAACGAGGCAACGGTCGCCAGTCTGCGGGACGGCATCGTCATGGAACTCTGGTCGTCGGACTGCCGCAGTGCCCGGTGAACAAATTGTGTTTTGCTTGTTTACCTCTCTCTCTTGTGTTAGGGCACTTTAGGTGCAATATTGCCTTTGTATTGTATTCTCTCTCGAGTTTAACTTTGCACGAGTTGCATTGTTTTATTAATCACTTTGTATGTGTTTGCACTAGTGATTGTGAAATCCTCTGTATCGTCTCTTTGCTATATAAACCTTGTTTTGTTTTGTGAACCTTTGGCTCCAACCCATTCTCTGGCTTGCGACCGGCGAAAGCTGGGCACCAAACGCCCAAAAACCTCTTGTCACTTGGTGGCTGGTCTCCGCTGAGTTTGCCACGCTGAGCCGAGGGCATCTCCTCCGAGTCCGAGACCGCTACCCCCACACGCTCTAAGGGTGTCTGGGAGCTTCCCACGTAAAAGTGCGCGAAGTCTGGGTGACACTCGAATAAGTGTCCATATGTTGCTGCATATTGCATTAAGCCTCCTAGCAGCTACATCACGAAACAAAAAAGACAATCTACCGCTATTCAAGGCTAATTTTCCGGCAATTAACCATGGTCTCCAAGTTTTTCTTATCCCAGACAATCATTATTTGCGCTGGCTTGTGAATCTGCGTGACCCCTGCGGTCGGTTGGCCCGCTGGGCATTATCCATGCATGAGTTCAACTTCAAAGTGTCTTACAAAAGTGGCCGCTAACACGCCGACGCAGTGTGCATCTCGCGACTACTACTTCCGATGATGAAAACTTTGACGACTATCTCGCTGCCGTTTCCCAAGAGTTTCCAGATCTGGGCACTTTTTATACCGAACAACGCAAGGATCAGCACTTGGTGCCGCTATTTGCCGAAGCCCGTGAGCCGACATCCCGACACCCGGCCCCCGACTATCTCAACATGGTGCAAAACTTGGAATAAGGCTTTGAATGCTGGAAAGTGCAAACTTATAAGCATTTCTCGTGTTAATAGTGATCTTCCCGTATACACTCTTAATGGTGTGCTACTTGATTCAGTTATAAAATATAAGTACCTCGGAATTCATATTACATCTAACCTTAGCTGGCATGCGCACATTGAGCACATCACTAACAAAGCTAATCGCATGCTCGGATATCTGAGACATACCTTTCACGCAGCCCCAACTAACATCAAACTTCTACTCTATGCCACACTCGTACGTTCACAACAAGAATATTCGTCATCATTCTGGGACCCTGGTGTTAGGAGTTTGATCGACCAACTGGAGATCGTACAACACAAATCAGCGCGCTTTATTCTCTCCGACTTCCGGAGTACGTCAAGCGTAACGGCTATGAAGACTACATTGGGCCTAACTTCACATGCATCACGACGAAAAATTGCACGCCTGTGCCTTTTTCACAAAATATTTCATCATGAGTCCATTCGCTGCGAGTTACTTTTCCCCCTTCATATATTTCACGCCGCACAGATCACATATATAGGGTAGACATTTCTACATGCAAAACTAAAACATTTTCGGATTCTTTTATTCCTCGCACGTCATATGACTGGAACCACCCTCATTCTTCAGTTGCCACAATTCCTGACCCTGTATTGTTTCGGACTGCTGTTGCCGCTTCTATCGAATGATAACATGTGTTTATCACTTATTCTGACTTATTTATGTTTTGACAATTTGTTGTTCTCTGCTGTTGTTTTTATTTTCAGTGTTATTATGCATTACCCACTCCCCTCTGTAATGCTTTGCCCTGAGGATAAAATAAATAAATAAAATCCGCAAGCCCTTTCTGCATTCGGGACGTTTCACTCTATAAAACGAATTACTCGTCTGGAGGTGCGCACTTCCTCCTCGTCGTTCCGGCTCCTCTGTATTCCTCTGTTCTACACGCAGTGCACGATGACGTCATGGCTGGGCACATGGAGTTTGTCAGGACACTTAACCGCACCAAATAACGTTTTTACTGACCAAAAATGCGTCGCACGGTTCAGCGCTACGTGGCCACCTGCGTGCAGTGTCAGCGGTTCAAGCCGCCCACAACTTCGCCGGGACGCCTGCATCCTGTGCGACCTTCAAGCACACCATATCATCATCATCATCATCATCATTTTTTGACACTTAAAGACCCCTAAGTAGTGGGGCATTACATAAGGGCGGGGGTGGGGGGGGGGCGTCACATCACAATAATACAACAGGTCACAATCATTGCCATATACATATACTGGCAGCATATAAAGAGAAAAATGTGCATGAACCCATCACATCATCATCATCATCAGCCTGACTACACCGACTGCAGGGCAAAGGCCTCTCCCATATCTCTCCAATTAACCCTGTCCTTTGTCAGTTGCTGCCACTGTATCCCCGCAAACTTCTTAGTCTCATCCGCCCACCTAACTTTCTGCCGTCCTCTGCTACGTTTGCTTTCTCTTGGAATCCACTCCATTACCCTTAAGGACCAGCGGTTATCTTGCCTTCGCATTACATGCCCTGCCCAAGCCCATTTCTTCCTCTTGATTTCAACTAAGATGTCGTTAACCCGCGTTTGTTCCCTCACCCACTCCGCCCGCTTTGGATCTCTTAACGTTACACCTATCATTTTCCTTTCCATAGCTCGCTGCGTTGTTCTTAACTTAAGCTGAACCCTCTTTGTTAGCCTCCACGTTTCTGCCCCATAGGTGAGTACCGGTAGGATACAGCTGTTGTATCCTTTTCTCTTCAGGGATATTGGTAAGCTACCATTCATGATCTTAGAGAACCTTACATATGCGCTCCACCCCATTCTTATTCTTCTAGTTATTTCCCTCTCATGATCCGGATCTGCGGTCACTACCTGCCCTAAGTAGACATATTCTCTTACTACTTCCAGCACCTCGCTACCAATGGCGAACTGCTGTTCCCTTGCTAGGCTGTTGAACATTACTTTGGTTTTCTGCATGTTAATTCTTAGCCCCACCGTTCTGCTCTGGCTGTCTAACTGATTGATCATGCTTTGCAGTTCTTGTCCTGAGTGGCTTAGCAAGGCAATGTCATCAGCGAATCGCAAATTACTCAGCTATTCTCCATTAACTCTTATCCCCCAACTGTTCCCATTCGAGTCCCCGGTATACCTCGTGTAAGCAGGCAGTGAAGAGCATTGGCGAGATAATGTCTCCCTGCCTGACACCTTTCCGTATTGGAATTTTATTGCTGACTTTATGGAGAACTATAGTAGCTGTGCAGTCGTTATAAATATCTTCCAATATTTTCACATAACACTCTTCTACACCCTTATTCCGCAATGCCTGCATGACAGCTGAGGTTTCCACTGAGCCAAATGCTTTCTCGTAATCAATGAAGGCTATATATAGGGGTTGGTTATATTCTGCGCATTTCTCTATCATCTGATTGATAGTGTGAATGTGATCTATTGTCGAGTATCCTTTACGAAAGCCTGTCTTATCATTTGGTTGACTAAATTCCAAGGTTGTCCTGACTCTATTAGCGATTACCTTAGTAAATACCTTGTAGGCAACGCACAATAAGCTGATTGGGCTGTAATTCTTCAAGTCCTTGACGTCTCCTTTCTTATGAATTAAGATAATGTTAGCGTTCTTCCAAGCTTCTGGTACTCTCGAGGTCACAAGGCATTGCGTATACAGGGTGGCTAGTTTTTGTACCCCAATCTCTCCTCCGTCCTTCAACAAATCTGCTGTTACCTGATCCTCACCAGCTGCTTGCCCTCTTTGCATTGCTCCTAAGGCTTTCTTTACTTCCTCCTTCGTTACTGGCAGGATGTCCCATTGCTGTGCTCGACTGCCTCCCTCAGTAACTTGATGATTAGATTCGCTACTGTATAGATTTTTGTAGAACTCTTCGGCTAATTCAACTATCTTATCCATATTGCTGATGACATTGCCCTGTTTGTCTTTTAGCGCATACATCTGGTTTTTACCTATGCCCAGTTTTCTCCTCACTGATTTTAGGCTACCTCTGTTCCTTAGAGCATGCTCGATCTTCTTCATGTTAAACTTTCTTATGTCGGCTACCTTGCGCTTATTTATTAACTTCGATAGCTCTGCTAGTTCTATCCTGTCTGTGGAGTTAGACGTCCTCATGCTTTGACGTTTCTTAATCAGACCTATAGTCTCCTGAGATAGCTTGCTGGTATCCTGTCGAACAATCCTACCACCTACTTCTGCGGCGCACTCTGTAACGATAGCTGTAAGATTATCATTCATTGTTTCAACACTACGGTCGTCTTCTTCAGTTAAAGCGGAAAATCTGTTTTGCAGCGACATTATGAATTCCTCTACCTTCCCTCTTAATGCTAACTTGTTAATAGCCTTTCTCTTGACCAGTTTCCTCCGTTCCCTCTTCAAATCTAAGCTAACACGAGACCTTACCATTCTGTGGTCGCTACAACGGACCTTACCGAGGACCTCCACATCCTCTACGATGCCAGGGTGTGCACACAGTATGAAGTCTATTTCATTTTTAGTCTCACCATTGGGGCTCTTCCACGTCCACTTTCTGTTTGCTCGTTTGCGGAAGAAGGTATTCATAATCCGTAAATTATTTCTATCTGCGAACTCTACTAATAACTTGCGAGTATGTTTTTGCAGGCTAGTTGGGTTTTTTGCGCAAAAGACACGACACGTCTACCTCGTTTCTTTTGTGTCGTGTCTTTTGCGCAAAAAACCCAGAATCCTCTACTAATAACTCTCCCCTACTGTTCCTAGACACTATGCCGTAGTCGCCGACCGCCTTGTCTCCAGCCTGCTTTTTACCTACTTGAAGGAACCGAGTTGCGCTATAAAAACGACAGCCACGGGAAAAGCGAAGAGACAGACAGAGCGCAAACTATCAACTGAGTTTATTTGTGTGAAAGTGCCTTATATAGTCAGAATCACAGCAAGAGAACAAGGGGAATGAGAGAGGGGGTACAGCCAATCAACTCCTGGTCAACAACAGGTGCGCAGAAAATGGTTTTCCTTATTGTACAGTTTTACAGAAGTGTCGCTTACACATTTATCACCGTTTTCTTTTATGTGATAGGCCTCCAAAATCTCCCGCGCTGTTTTGTTTTTACTTCTTCCTAGTATTTTAATCTGCTTAAGCAGATTAATGTGTAAGATAAATGTGTAAGCGACACTTCTGTAAAACTGTACAATAAGGAAAACCATTTTCTGCGCACCTGTTGTTGACCAGGAGTTGATTGGCTGTACCCCCTCTCTCATTCCCCTTGTTCTTTTGCTGTGATTCTGACTATATAAGGCACTTTCACACAAATAAACTCAGTTGATAGTTTGCGCTCTGTCTGTCTCTTCGCTTTTCCTGTGGCTGTCGTTTTTATAGCGCAACTCGGTTCCTTCAAGCAATGCACCAACTCGCCCAACAAGAAGTTCTTCTAAACAGCCAGGCTTTCCACCACCCGTTCTCCAAGCAGCGGCGGAAGCTCTGTTGTGGAAACTGCGGAACAAGGTGCGTGGCCAAGAGGAGGCGATCCCTCTGGACAAAAGGCCGCTTGAAGTTGTGCCCTATGTGCACAAGATGGCCCATAACCTCAAGAGGGTGGCAGGTAGGCAAGGCATTCAAATTGTTTTTTAAGGCGGAAGCCTTTAATGTCTCATCGTTGTAAGCAGCAGTTGTCGACAAAAAATGTCACGCTTTTCAAATGGTGGAAACGGTCGTGACGTCACAGTGCGCGAATTTCAAACAGGGCCAACTGCACTTTGGCTAGTAACCATACAACCAATTGAAGGGATCGTATAGTGATGCTCCAAGTAAGTGGGACTGAGCTTAGTTAATTGCTTAATTACCCAATTAGCCTAATTAGCTTTACTAGTCAGGCCATATAAATAAATAAAATCGATTAAGAAGTTGGTCGAGCTCAGGAATCGAACCCCGGTCTTCGGCGTGAGAGACGACCACGCTATCCACTCCGCCATGCCAGCTTTTTTTTTTTTCTTTATTGCCTGTCTTTGGCTCATGACATTGCACAACAAAAATACACATAACGCTATATACATACGACACTGTCGTGGTCAGCCAGCACGAGACTGGCTTCGTCAGCTTAAAATTCTCGCAACATACACAACGGCTCTAGTCTTGAGAGCCACTCGGGAGGCTCCGCAGCTACTTTTTGGATTGCAAGAAACCAGTCCATGCTTTCCCGAAAATAAATTCGGGCCGGTCGTGCGTCTTTGTCACAATGGTAGCCTGCCATTCTGGAGCGCCATATACAGTGGAGGCCCAAGAGCATTATGAGATCAAAAGGTGCCCCATCCTCATTATCAGTGCTTAAATAGCGAATTCCGTGCGCGTCAAGTGGTAGCTCTTTCTTTATGGTCCTTTGTAACACGTCCCAAAAATAAACCCCTTCCCAGCAGTGCAAAAAAACATGGTCTATTGTTTCAGGCTGTTTACAAATTAAGCAGTTCGATCCCCACGGTAAAAAGAAATCCTTTCCCTCTAGAAACTTTTTAACTGGTAACGTCCCGGTATGTAACTTAAAAAAGAGTCTTTACTCCTGGTGGCACCTGCATTTTCTTCACCCTTTTTAAAACATCCCCTCCCGGGCCTCCACTGTACAAGGCCCTGTACATGGGCTCTGGGAAAACAATATCACAAAGATCATTGTACAACTTTTTCCTTTTGCTTTTCCACAAATAATCGGTGGAAAAACGTGCCGAAAGAAACCGAACGCTTGCTACAATCTCTTTGTAGTAACCAAAAGTTCCACCAGAGAGCTCTTCTGTGGATACCACAAACTCCGGCAGCAATCGCCGCAGCTTCACTTGGCACACGGTGCGCAAGAACGGGTCTGTGACGTCGCGAAAAAACAAAAAACGGTTCACCAGCTGCCTTAAAAAGAGGTGCCCTAGCCCTAGCCCCCCATCTTTTACCCTCCGGAACAGGTTCGTTCTGCTACAACGTTCCCATTCGGACGCCCATATGAAAACTGCAAAAATCCTGTGTAGCTTCTGAACGTTCACACGCGAGCAATGCAAAACCTGCATCACATACCAGAGTTTGCTAATAAAAAAAAAGATTGCAGACTGTAGCTCTGGCGAAAATTGAAAGGCTGGTGCCTTTCCATTTCCCAGCTCGGTCACGTGCGTCTTTAGTTTGCTCTTTCCAATAGTCCTCGCTATCGCGATAAGCATCGAGCGGAACGCCCAAATACTTGCCCGGGGTCGTCGCCCACGGTACGTTGGCGAAATGGTCCGGGTGGGATGGCCACCATCCATGCCAGAGGCCAAGGCACTTGGACCAGTTAACCCCGCTACCTGTGACTTCGCTGAACGCGCGTACACACCCGACAGCTTCACTTATGCTCCCCTGATCAACCGTAAATACTGCAACGTCATCTGCATAGGCCAGCAGCTTAACTTCAGCTGCTTGTAACCTAAAGCCATTAATACTACTGTTTTCTATGATTTTCATGCACAGCGTTTCGATGTAAATACAAAACAAGAGAGGGCTGAGGGGGCAGCCCTGACGCACCGAACGCTGCACGCTAATGGGGGCCCCCAAACTCTTGTTAACAATCAGTCTCGTCGTGCAGTTTCGATACGCCAGGGCTACACCCTTACGGATAACTGAACCGACGTTCACATGGTCTAAAACGGTAAACAAAATTTCATGAGAAACACAATCAAATGCCTTTTCAAGGTCAATCTGAAGCATCGCTACTCACCCATTGATGTCGTCACAGCTTTCAAGCACACTGCGCGCTTTGTGAATGTTGGAAAAAATTGAGCGCCCTTTGATTCCACATGTCTGGTGGGGTCCAACAATATCCGATATCACTGTCTGCAGTCTACGCGCCAATACCTTCATAAAAATTTTGTAGTCCACATTAGTGAGTGCTATGGGTCGATACGCTGTAACCAATTGTAATTTCTCTATATCATCCGTTTTAGGTATGAGCACTGTATGGGAGATCCCAAAAGACGGAGGCAATACGTTTATTTTATAGGCTTCATTGAAAATTGTACACAGCACTGGGGCAATTTCGTGCTTAAATTCTTTATAAAATGCCGCACTGAATCCATCTGGTCCTGGTGATTTTCCTAGGTTTAACTGATCTATCGCGTGCTCTACCTCGCTGTGAGTTATTAGTTCCATTTTCTTTTTGCTTTCTTCGTCAAGCCGTGGCATTGCACCAAGAAACTGATGCGTAAAGGCTACTGCGTCTACAGGAGTCGATGAAAAAAGCCTCTGGTAGTATTCATTAAAGGCTTCTTTGATGTGGTCAGTGTCTGCCGATAAGATACCCCCCCCCCCATTCTATTTTATCGATGTGATTTCTTTCAGCGCGCGCTTTTTCTAGACCAAGAGCACGTTTCGATGGCGCTTCGCCAGCAGCTGTGTCTTCCGCCCTTGCCCTCACTAGTGCTCCGCGATAACGCCGTTCTTCCATAAGCTCTATCTTTTGTTTTGTTTTCCTGACATCTTCTATCCATTTCCCAGGCTCTTTGCATTCCTGCTTCATCAGCGTTTGAAGCAGTGCCCTTAGCTCAGCTTCGTCTTGTTTTTCCTTATAACGGATACATGTCGCCCTTTCTATTGCTTTGATTTTTAAAGATTCTTTACTTAGCTCCCACTGTTGCCAAATCTTCAGGTTCTTGCGCGGGTTTATTTTACCTATTTCATCCTTTACTGCTCTGTAGTAGATTTCGTCTTGAAGAAGCGTGTTGTTTAGCTTCCACATTTCCCACGAAAATGCCTTGCTTCGGTTCACACTTCCCAGGCAGCACTCAACTAAACAGTGGTCTGAGAAGGAGACTCCCACAACTTCATAATGGTTGCAAACAGGGGCAAGGTCGACTGATGCGTAAATGCGGTCCAGCCGTGCATGGCTTGAGCCCTGGAAATGAGTGAACTGCACTGTCCGCGCACCCTCAATAAGTTCAGCCACATCCTCAAGGTTTCCGTTCTCGATCATTCGCATCAACACTTCAGTGCTCCTGTCTCGAAACCCCCGGATTCTTGACCTATCGCGCGCATTAAGAACACAATTGAAGTCGCCTAATACAATGAGCCGCCTCTCCGTACAAAGGCGCTCTTGGAGGCTTTGGAAAAAGGCAACCCTTTCCTCAACCACATTCGGCGCGTACACAGTAACAATGCGCCACTCATTGCCGTTCAGACAAAAATCAAGCACAATACACCGGCCATACACACACGAAAAATAAGCCTGCACCTCTAGCCCCGGCATCTTCTTTACAAAAAGCACGCATCCAGCCGATGTTCCCACTGCTTGACTGACGACAGCGTAAAATCTAGTCGTGAAACGTCGCACCATGCTGTCGGTTCCTTCGTTGCCGTCCACTTTCGTCTCCTGCACGGCCAATACATCTATTTCGCGCTCCGTAATAAGTCGGTACACCTGACCTTGTTTTTTCCTTGCCGCCAGGCCCCTCACATTCAATGTAGCGACTCTAAAGGCGGAGGCGGGAGCCATTTTTACGCAAGAGGAAGGAACCAACAGCATGGTGCTTACCTTCCACGTCTAGCGCGCCGCTAGACGCTACTGTGGCCGCCGGTATCATCCGGCGCAAGAACATCAGTCTGCTCGAGTAGGACCTTGCCTGCAGAGGAGTACCGTTTGTCAGCCGCATGGTTTGGGCGTGGCCGTAACGACGAACGCCGGGCTTGAGTCGTCTTTGCAGGGGGCTCCTCGACGCCGGGTGCTACCACTTTGTCCCCTTCAGGGCTGGCCTGGTCATGGGAACGCTTCGCCGGGGTGTTAAGGGGGGGCGTGACGCTTGTTGTGCGGGCGCCGGTATTCTCGTGGTGGTCCTCGTTCAGGTCCTTTCCCTCGACGACTACGGGCTCTGATGGGCACGCTCCGTTCTCTGGCGTCTCGTTAGAGACGCCGAGGGAGCCTCCCGTCGGCTGTTGGCTCTCTGGTTCGTCGGCCGCTTTGGTGTCGTCACTGGGAGTCCCTGACGTCGCAAGTGTGGAAGCCGACTTGCCCGCCTCGTCCGTACCAGTGGCTGCTTCCTCCGCCTCGGCGATGTCCATGAGTTCCGCAGTGTCGTTCGCCTTTCCGACCCCGGTAGCTGACGCGTAGGTACGGACGCAGTCCGCGTCCACGTGTCCGTAGCGCCTGCACAGGGAACACCTGGGCACCTTGCAGTCGCGGCGAACGTGACCCGTGCCGTGGCAACGCAGGCACTGCATCGGTCGCCCAGGGACAACAACGAGGGCCAGCTCACCGGCTACTCGGACCTGGTGTGGCAAATCATCCACCTTAATCCCCGGCTTCAACTTCAGTAGCACGGTCCTGGTGGTCGAGCCTTTCTCCTTCAAGCCTTGGACACGCCAACGCTCCCGCGTCACCTCCGTCACGTTGCCGAACGCCGCGAAAGCAGTCCGGATGTCTTCGTCCGCCACACCATGCAGCATCCAATGCAGGCGCAGCTTTACCTGCTGATCTTCAGGGTCGAAAATAATGCACCGGCGCCCTTTCACTTGTAGCTCTTTGCAGGCAGCAAGTTTCTTCGCAGCTTCTGAGGTGCTCATCGTCACCGCCCACACGTGGTTAATCTGATACGCCCCCAACGCCACGACGTCGGGGAGCGCACCAGCGTTGGCCAGGGCGTCCCGAAAATCTTCCACCCTGTAGGGCCTCGCTCTCACGTCTCCGTGAAGAAACACCGTGTTAAGAACAACACGTCCTTGAGGCAAGGTAGGCAAAACAATTTCATATTCCTGATCTGCGTCGGCAGCTAACCTGTTTCCGCGGCCAGCAAGTGCCGCTATCGCCGCTCCGCCGGAGCTCATGATCCTGCGTCCGTCACGCTCGGTGGCCGGAAGCTCGCCATGCCAGCTCGATGGTTCGGAATGAACAAAGGCGCGTCTAGTGAATACGGTGTCTTCACTCACTCTCATCCTCCTCCATTCCCTTCCAGCGAGGTTTAGGTGTCCACCGACAAATGAGAGACAGATACATTTCCTTTCCTCAAAAACCAATTTACCGACGAGCGAGGCGTAGAACCGAATGGGCGATGGCGTTCTATGGACTCCTTGGCAGCGTTGCAAGACGCTGTCGCGTTCCACTCTTAGGGGCGAAGCTTAACATCTTAACCACACATCAGTGACCACACTTTAGGTCAAATAAGTGCCCCCCTGAATTTTGACGGGTGTCCACCGAGATATGTGAGACAGTTACTGCGTAATTTCCTTTCCTCAAATACAATTTTCATTTTCTTCATTACGGCTCCTCTTTATCTATCTTCTTTCACTCCCACCTCCCTTCTTCTACGGTGCGGTTCAGGTGTCCACCGGGATGACAGAGAATTACTGCGCCATTTCCTTTCCTTAAAAAGCGTTGCGTTCAAAGGGCAAGGCATCGCGCCGAACAGGTGGTGGCGTTCCATGGACTCCCTGGCAGCGCTACAACGCGCTGTCGCGTTCCACTCCTAAAGGCGAAGCTTAAGCGTCATTAATTAGCAGTTAATTAGTATTCAGGCATTAATTAGTGATTTGCCATCACTTAGTAATTAGTACTCAAATATATGTGACGCCACCAGTGCCACAGAAACAGCGAAGGTGGTGCGGAAAACGCTTCCGCCTCTACCCACTTTAGACAGTCAAAGTGCCCCCTGAATTTTTCAGCCCCTTGCAAGCCATCGCAGCTCTGCGGGCGCGTGGCGGAAGGTAGGCGCAGGGTCGCATGCACGACGAAGCATGAACACAGATATGTCAACTGTGCCACTGATGTGGTATACCAGTTCCCGTTGCGATGCGGCAGAGTATACGTTGGCCAGACGGGTCAATGTCTCAACGATAGGCTGCGACAGCACTTCCGCTCCTTGAAACCTGACAATGGCGCTAATCTGCCGAGACACTGCAGGGAATGCGATGGCTGCTACCCACAGTTCAACAAAGCCACCATCATCGGAAGGGGCAGGTCGGGGCTTGAAAGGGGGACTTTAGAAGCGGCACACATGCGCAAATTTGGGCTTGATATGTGTGTGAGTGAGCCTTCCGTGGCGCTTTTAGATAAAGAGACCCGGTTTCTGTTAAACCTGTGACGGGCATTTCATTGTTTTTTGTTCGTGTTTTTTTGTTCGTTTTTTGTTCGTTTCGATGTATTTCATTAACTATCTCGTGTGTTCCACGTGTCACTATCTCAGTTCTCGTACGCTATGCGCAGATGCAACCTTTGCTGCAACATGTCTTTTTTCAATAAACTTCAGTTGCTAGTTACCGCTCGTCCTGTCCTCTTCTCGTTCTTCAGTCCTGTCAAGTTCGCGGTTATTCCTCCTCTCCAACATGTTAAGACTGTAGTAAACCGCTCAAATTGTTACTTGCACAGAAAAAACTGCCAGTGGTGCAATATGTTCTTTCAGGTGTACCTGCTTCGGAGGATTTCAATGTGCGCTCATAAAATGCGCGCTTAATTGTGGCTTCATTTCTGTTGCTTACAGATAAATCGGAGTCAAACTAACAGAACTTCGCGTGTGAACTTTGCGTCTGCTACAAATAAACTAAAAAAATAGTAACAGTAATAATTGACCTGACTTTGCTCACCGTCAGGCCATTACCTGCGCAGATATGGACACCCCTGCCTGTAGAGCAGTATATAAGGATGAAGCTGAGATAGAGCCTAAGATGGAAAAGTATTGAATTCTCAGTCAGTTCATGTTACAGCCACGTGTGCAGTACTTCTTCATGGCTTTATGTGATGGTTGTATAGGCGTGAGAAAATTATTTAAGTATAGATATACACAAGTCTGTGTTTGTGCGTATATGCACAACACTAGATGACTGGATGTTGTCAGCGTCATGTTAACAGAAAATTGCAGCAACAAATTCGAATATAGCGCCCAAAAATTACCTTAGTGGTCGATAGGAATGTATTCATTGGATTTTTCTTTTTACCGCAGCCGAGATTCAGAATTATGTGTTGAGTAACCCCAATAATTTCAACGTGCATTACACAAAAAGCTACTCCAGAAATTGTGTTCAGAATACTCAACTTTTGCACGGTGACCACTTCTCCGTTGAAATTCTACGATGCTTCAACTTGAAGGAATTTTTGAGCGCTAAAAAACCGCGGAAAAAAGGACGAACACACGGGACGAAGCGCTTTCTAACAACTGTTTTAATATCAAACGGAACATGACTATATACACACATTTGACGTCATATCATGCACAGAAGAGGTACGCACGCGCTGACAAGAATAAAAATGAAGGAAAAAAGGAAAACAGGTAAAAAACTACGCGCGCTTAGAACAGCCGAAGATTGCTATTCCTGAGATAGGTTAATTCAGTTCCCCCTAACATCACCGAAGGGGAGCTGACGCATTGCTTATCCGGAGCAACGTGCATTGCGAAAGCTTCGATAATTTCTCTTTCCCGTCTGTTTCGAGCCCTACCTATAACCTTGGTGTTTTTTAGCAGTGGTGTGCATTTACAGTGTGCACAATGAGGTGCCAGATTCCAGGATTTTGCAATTTGTTCACATAATCTTTCGTGTTCCCGGAGCCTCTTGTTAAGGCATCTGCCCGTTTGCCCAACGTAAGTTCGTTGGCAGCTGAGTGGAATGCTGTAAATGACGTTTTCATCACACTTTACATAGGTGTTTTCGTGTTTGATATCGCACCCAGGCTTCTTTTTGTGGTCTTCACTCTCGTTTACCTTTTTGCACATTCCAATGAGCTTATTGGGAGCTGAGAAAATCACCTGGACTCCGTACTTGTTGGCTATCCTCCTTATTCTGTGGGAGATATTGTGAACATACGGCATCACGGCAGGGCATCACGGCAGGGTTTTTTAGCGCTCAAAAATTCCTTCAAGTATGTATTTCCAACTAGCCCCAGTAGTAGCTCTTTTGATGCGTCAACACTCGGCCAACAAAAGCCATCGATCAAAATTTTGGTATGGGCTGGTCGGTGGCTCATCTTAAGGAAAGTAAAATACTGCTCAAAAAACAGGGACAGCAGAGAAAGACACAAAGGACAGGGCTGACGCTGAGTCCACGTCAGCGCCAGTCCTGTCATTCAGCGCCTGTCGTTCCTGTCGTTCAGTCCTGTCGTTTGTGTCTTCTCTGCCGTCCCTGTTTTTTGCGCTGCATATACTTTCCTTATGACAACAAAAGCCCTTTCTGGTTTCAACATGAATTCATGATCGCATCTTGAGTCCGCTCAGAAGAACTCCAACACGACCTCAACGAGAATTTTTGCAAGCGATATGACCGTAACGGATGTGCATTTGTCAGGTTTCGCGCGGCATTCGTACTAAATATTCTAACCAGACATGGGGCGCACGTTATCGTAGCGAGTATTTCACCTAATACGCTCTGCGATTCAAAAAAAATTGGCTTTTTGTGTTAGAAAAACGTTTTTTTTTTCGCTTGACAATGGTAAGCAGTGAGCGCATCAGAATACTAATGCTAGTATAGAATACTAAGAAGTGCTAACCAATAGGCTGCTTTAGTCATATTAAAATAGTTAATCTTTTAACTATAAACTACATAAGGATACTGTTAGTTTCCTTATTTTTTGACACGTGTCTGGCGCACTGTAATTAATATTCGTCACTTTTTAGAATTTGAAAAACCCCGTTATCCTCGGCGCTGTGGCCCACCAAATTTGGATACACCCCGTCAAAATACACGAGCTTGCGAGATGCTTGCAGGCAAAGCAATCCCTCCAGTGCACGTAACTCGCAGAAATAGCCAAAATTCCACGGCGCCACGGCGCCGAGGGCAACTGCGTTTTCGAAATTATAAAAGCTGATATGGGTATTTGTTACGGTGGGCTGCATGCCTCTGAAAAAATACGGACTAATGTGATAGCTTAATTAAAAGTTAGCAATTCATATTAGTTAACCAGCCTACTAGTTACCACCTCTTAGCTCTATTCTGATGCGCTATACCGATGACAATGCTATGCAGTAAGCCGAAATAAGCACTCTTTTAATAAAAAACAAGGATTTTAAAAACTGCCGATCATCTTAGGTGAAACACGCGGTATGTTTGAGCCGGTTCATCGGTGGCTCACACAAGTCCGAGTGCATGCTCTCAGAAACGTGTTCCGAGTCCTCACGAGTGAAAGAAAAACACAGTTCTTCTGTGGACTACGTTCTGTGTGCCATTTCTCAGATGGTCATCAACCAAAGGATAAAATTCGGAAATGGCGCTTCCTAAGCTTCGTACTGACAGTTAAGCTTTCCAGATGTACTTTCTGCGGTTGTTTGGCCATAGCTGCAACAATTCTGTCATTGCCTTCGTCTTCTACGAAAGCGTGCACTTCGTTAAAGTCGTAAGCTATTCTTGTCTCTCAAGTGCGATGCATATTACAACAAAATGTTGATTTTGGGAACCATGGCTCGCGCGTCTCAGTCCAGTCCCAGAGTAGAAGAACTCACCTTGTGTACTGCGGGCTGGGTGCGTTTTGCACTCAGCGCTAAAATCCCCTTCTTCTTCTTCTTCTTCACCTCTTTATAATGGCACATACCCACGTGGGGGGATTGGCCAAGGTATAGTGGTATACATAAGGAAATTTTCATAGGATTACGAGACAATATCGGAGCCAAACGTGAATTTTGAAAAATGTGTTCATGAAAAACGACAGAAGAATATTTGAAGTGAAATAACAAAGAACATTTTGGCGAGAATAATAATTAAAAAAAATGAAAAAAAACTCCGAGACTTTTAAAGGAGTTAGCAAATCAACCTACCAGTTGCAATTACGTAATCATGGAGATTCCCACAAATTGAACTCAATGCAGAACCTTTGGCCCTCGCTCCGAACGATAACAACACTGGCAGAGATAACGGGAGCCCTAACCTGGAGAGAGGGACCTCCAGGTAATTCTTTCTCTGAAGTGCGAACTTTGTACAGTAGAGCAGGAAATGGTCCACAGATTCAACGTCCCCGCATGAGTCACATAGGTTTGTCGGAGACCACCCACATCTGCATAGGTAAACTGGGAATCCTGCACCGCAGTCGCGTCATTGCTACCTCACACTGCCTGGTTTTACACGAACGGACGTTCCATTTATACGCTAAGTGCTGATAATCAGTAGTATTTAGTAAGGGATCGCGTAACCTGGCTGATATGTGTTGGAACCGCTGAAACCTGGAGATCGCCAGCAGACTGAAATTTGGGACGGGATGCGTTACTGGTCCGTCAAGAGCTGACCTTGCTAAATAATCAGCCACCTCGTTGGAATGAATGCCTGCATGACCAGGAACCCAGACAAAACGACCTCCTTTAAAGTGGACGGGACAAAAAATTCGCAGGAAGCGGCACAAAAAATCTTTTTGGGAAGTTTCAAGGGAGACTAAAACTGACAAACAATCAGCCAGGATTATAACGTGAGATACATGATACGGAATTTTGTGCAGGGCCATTCCAAGAATCCCCTTCTATGCCGCTCTTCTTCTTCTCCACATGAAAATGGCACATACCCACGCGGGGGCATTGGCCAAGGTACGGCGGTGAAATTAGAAGTGATTCTTCTTCTTCACTCCCTTTTGCATGAAGTCAAATGCTCGTCTCAGGCAACAGTTCGTGTTCGAACCCTACAATGTATTCTGTTTCCCGTGTGTAGGCATGCACGTGTCCATTGTTCGACACCTCCTGACCAATCAATATCTCTCGCAGCTTCAGAAAGCAACAAAGACAGCAGCAGCTTCGTCTCACCGAGCCTGCCACAGCTGCAGCTTTTCCCATTTTTCAAAATTCCTCAAATCTTCTCCTAAACCTCCTCTTGCACTGCCCAAGGTATTGTTTCAAACACCTCTGCCATTATTTCATAACACCGGACGTTGGCCTTTCCCCCATCTTCGCCACGCGCCATTCCAAATGAGCTGAACCACTACGAACGGCAACACTGGCAGCCGGGCTGGCACCAGTGCGGCGGCCCAAGCATGGCTGCGCCGTACCGCTGCGGTGATTCGCGCCCGTGGGAAGAGGGGCCGGCCTGCCCCAGCACACTCCATCGAGGCGGCACCCTTCGGGCGGAGGCCGCTGAGAGCTCGGGAGGGGAGAACCCTGCACTTGGGGGTATTGCCAGCCCAGCCGGGTTGCCAGGTCGGTGTGCTTTCTTAGCTTTCTCTATGAAAATAGAGGGACAGAGTGCACAGCTTTGGGCACCACATGGCGTGCCGGCATGTAACGCAGTTCTGTTTGGACACTTCTTCCTGGTCCTGTCAGCCAAGTGCGCCTCGGGGTAGCGCAGGCACCACGGTTAACAAGAACGCTTGAGCGCGTGTCTTCTACTGGCTTCGGCCGCTTCGTCCGAGACAAATGTTGGAGCGGCAGCAGGGCACCAGCTGTCTCCAACCTCCGCAAACAAACCATGCAGCATGCCCTCGAACCCAGCGCTTAGCGGTTGTAATATCAGTGCAGTACGCGCACTCGAGCTTTCGTGTTACGGGCGCTGTTCGGGGTACTTACTGATTCTACCTTGTCTTTTCTACGGTGAACTTCTCGGAGCCGCAGCATGTGGTGCGACTGGAGGTTTGGTCGGGTCACATATCTTTGTTCTCCCACAATTACTTCGCTCTTTTGCGGACGCGATGCTAGCTGACCGAATTCCTCATTTATGTCATGCTATTAAGGGAGAATAAAAATGAAAAACAACTGGATTGTGCTTTTTATTCAAGCCCTTGTAAAGTCACATGCCTTCAGTTCGAGGGCCACTCCGTAGAGCTAGTTGATGCATAGGAAACGCTGGACGGCATGCGGATTTGCATACGGTGAACTTCTCGGAGCCGCAGCATGTGATGCGACTGGAGGTTTGGTCGGGTCACATATCTTTGTTCTTCCACAATTACTTCGCTCTTTTGCGGACGAGATGCTAGCTGACCGAATTCCTCAATTATGTCATGCTATTAAGGGAGAATAAAAATGAAAAACAGCTGGATTGTGCCTTTTATTCAAGCCCTTGTAAAGTCACATGCCTTCAGTTCGAGGGCCACTCCGTAGAGCTAGTTGATGCATAGGAAACGCTGGACGGTATGCGGATTTGCAGCCTTCCATTTTAATTTACAGCGACCGGCGTGTCTAGTGGAGCATATATGCAGCCCTTCGTTTTCGGGTCTTTTTTTTTGTATATTGATAAAAAGGTAAACCCTAGAGTTTTGTTTCTATATCAAAATTTAAAATTGACCACCTATTTAGTACGTTTAATTGAATCGGACGTACGTGCGCTAGCACAATATGAATGGATCGTTAGCATAGGTTACTTATGACGGCCTTACCGCCAATGTAAGCGGAAGCTGGCGCGACGCGGTTTCTGCCTTTCTACTTGTCTGCAGCTGCTTTGCCTCCTTTCCATTACTACGCTGCAGCAGGCGTGCTATGCTCTTCCTTCCGCCTGGCAGCAGCTGACGGGTTCCGTCGTTTGCACGTGGCTGCAGCTCCTGCGAAACCGGTTTTTCTCCTTCACCAGGACGGCCTTTTCGCTAGTGACCTACCTGTAAAGCAGAGAAGGTTTTCTCGTACTCCCCTTTACCAGACATAACTTCACCAGCGAAAGTACGAGACACCAGGACAAGAAGAACACAGGACAACGGTGGACTAACAACTGAGGTTTAATCGAGAAACGGCCAACCTAGGTCACCAGAAGACGCATGCGTATCAGACACACAAAAAAATACATAAGTGGCTAATCACCAAGGAGTGGATACACGCTCCAACACTCGCAAACAACAAAAGACAGATATTTTGCCTACCAAACTTGCACGCGCACACTTCTGCTTAGGAAATTAACTTCCTTGCTAGTGAGATGCAAGGACGGTGCACTGACGCATGTGTCACTGCCTCGCAACCTAATATGGTAGGCCTCAAGGATTTCCCTCTCCTCCCTGTTTTTTTTCCCTTTCCGATTACTGAAATGTTGTTAAAACCCGGAACACAGTTTTTACAACGCCTGCAGTGACGTGGGAGAGTATTTTGATCAGACGAATTTTTCAGGGAATTGTTATGTTCGCGTGCCCGGTCGCGTATTCGCCAAATGCAGCCGGTACAGCCAGCGATGACAGCGCCGCCCACCGGCAGGTAGCAGCCACATTAAGGCTGGTTATAAATATTCATTCAGAACGACGGCTTGACATCGCCGCTATGGCGCAGTGGATTAGAGGCACGTGTTGCGTATGGAAGGTCGGCCGTTCGACTCCGCTCTCTGTACTGTAATTTTATTGTTTTTTTAATTTCATTTTTTTCCATTTTTTCCCTTTTAGGTCGCAAATCGTGATGCTTAGTGCCATATAACGCCATTTAAGACGATTTATTATCCCTTTTAGGTAAGCCGTTGTGACAATCTTCAGTCACCGGGATCAATTCACCGTGGTTTCAAGCCTTGTGGCTGTACAGGCTGCAGTTGGCGAATACGCTGCCCGGTCATTAACACATCTGGCAGGGGTATCTGCCAGTTTGGCCCGTGTACACCCTACCACATGACAGGGGTATCTTGTAAACAACCCGAGTCGAACAAGCAACGAACTTGTTGGCATGCTTCACAGTGCAGCTCTTGGACTTCCTCCCCTCAATGGCCTTCTTCTGGTGTTCTTCTGGTGTTGTTCTTCTGCTGATGTCTCGTACTTTCGGTGGGGAAGTTATGTCTGATGTACACCAACTAGCCCACATGGTTACCTGGTTACAGTTTATTTCTTCTTCTGTGGGCATCTTTCTATATGCTGGGTCTTGCGGTTACCAAATTTCCACGTGTGTCAGCCTCATCGCACTCAGGACGTGCCGAGGCCGTTGCCTGTCCTACTGCATCAAGCACGGCTTGTGCCCGCCTGACATCATAGCAGCAGTTGGGATTCTTGCCCCCTCAACGGGCCACTGGAAGCAGATTTGCAAAATCTTGAAAGCGGAGTGCTGGAGGCAAGGGCGTTTTTTAGGTGACCGGCTACGCGTGTTGCGCCTTGATAAGCAGATGAGCTCGTTGGATTCATGACGTCTACAGGAACACCGTCGTTTGGTTAGTCAGCGTACCGAGTGGTACTGGAATTTTCTGAGATGGCAGCTACCGAGAAAGGAGAGGATAACAACGAGGGCCTCTTCGCGGAATGACACCGTTACGTACTTAGACGGTGTCAGAGTTCCGCAGGACGTGGATGCATTTCTGCAGAACGGTCCTAAATTTGGCTTACCTCCCCGAGTTTCTACTCAAGAGTTGCTGGTGTGTGCCCGAAGAATTACGGATAAGGCTCCCACCGAAGAAAGGTCGAGATGCCTCTCTGAAGCGGTTGACTGCCTTCTAAAGTATGAGCCAGTGTCTGGTAGGGGCGGGAAGCGACAAATGGACAAAGTGGACAAACATTTTGTTGACAATGACCTTAGGCTACTGTTATCTGACAAAGAGAGTAGGTTTGTCGTACTGCCTAAAGGTGTGTTTGCTCAAAAAGCGAGTGATGTCATGTCAAAGAACTTCGTCCCAACGATGGAAAGACTTCCACGCCTGAGACGGAAAGCGTAGGAACTGCTCAAGGATTTCAACGTGCCTTGGTTGGAGAAGGCGGTCAACAAAGCGGAGCGAGATAGGCTTGAGGTGTTCTTTTCAGTCAAAACTCATAAGCTCGATTATCCGTTCAATGGCTATCGTAACCGAGGAAGGATCCTGGCAGAAGCTGGTGGGTAAATTTCTGCAGCGCCAGTTGAACACGCTGCAGACGATCCTTATGTCAGTCGGAACTCCGCCAGAGTAGTTGATGAACTGAGGGCTTTCCTGGTGCCAACTCTGCGTTCTTAGTCGACATGGAAGACTTATTCTATTCCATATCCCATGCTGAACTCTTGCGTATGGTGCGCGAGCTCATCGAACAGTCTGGTGCCATTGCCTTTCAGAATGCGACTGGTCTGAATGTGGACTCTTTCATTGAGCTCTTGGTGTTTTACCTGTCGTCCATTACTGCTGAATTTCAAGGCAAAAAGTACGTACAAAACAATGGCATTTGTATTGGGGCTAGTTTAGCTCCGGTGTTTTGCTGAATTTTTTGGCTAGGTTTGACAACTCTCTTCGACGCAGCCTAAATGACGACCACCTTCTTCGTGTGTACAGATATGTTGACGATTTTTTTAATAATTCTTAAGCTTGCACCTGGTGACTCGCTTCCAACGGTCGTCAGCAATGTGCTGACTGTTTTTCATGACTGTGCCAATGCACTGAATTTTACTCATGAAATGCCTAGTGACAATGCCATTCAGTTCCTAGACTTAATGCTAACCTTTAACGAAGGCCACATCCGCTGGAGCTACTCACCCAGAACTCAGAAAGCGCTTTTGCCTTATGTTTCATCGCACTCCAAGCTGATTAAAAGAGTCATAGCTAGCCTTTGCCTAGGAAATGCCTTGCAGAAGAGCTGCCCACATGCAGTGAATGACAGCTTTCACCAGCAAGTCCGCCGCCTTAGCGACGCGGGTTATCCGGCTGACGTGCTGACTGCAGATGGTGAGTCCATGCTGCAGAAAATTAAAAACAAGAACACACAGGGGCCCGGAAATGCTAGACTGGATGGGAGGAAAGTTGAAGTGGTGCCCTATCTTCACGGTGTCTCGCATAGCCTGAAGAAAGCGGCACAACGGCACGGCGTGACGGTAGTGTTCTCGGCACCTTGTAAGATGTCTGGTTTATGTTCACGAATTGCGAAGGCCAGTGAGGGGACGAAGTCCAAGAGCTGCACTCCGAAGCATGCTAACAAGTTCGTTGCTTGTTCGACTCGGGTCATTTACAAGATACCCCTGTCATGTGGTAGGGTGTACACGGGCCAAACTTTCAGATGTGTTAATGACCGGGCACGCGAACATAACAATTCCATGAAAAATTCGTCTGATCAAGATACTCTCCCACGTCACTGCAGGCGTTGTAAAAACTGTGTTCCGGGTTTTAACAACTTTTCATTAATCGGAAAAGGAAAAAACAGGGAGGAGAGGGAATCCTTGAGGCCTACCATATTAGGTTGCGAGGCAGTGACACATGCGTCAGTGCACCGTCCTTGCATCTCACTAGCAAGGAAGTTAATTTCCTAAGCAGAAGTGTGCGCGTGCAAGTTTGATAGGCAAAATATGTCTTTTGTTGTTTGCCAGTGTTGGAGCGTGTATCCACTCCTTGGTGATTTACCACTTATGTATTTTTTGTGTGTCTGATACGCATGCGTCTTCTGGTGACCTAGGTTGGCCGTTTCTCGATTAAACTTCAGTTGTTAGTCCAGCGTTGGCCTGTGTTGTTCTTCTCCTGGTGTCTCGTACTTTCGCTGGTGAAGTTATGTCTGATGTACACCAACTAGCCCACATGGGTACCTTGTTACCTCTTTACCACTCCCATCCCGTCGCCTGTCCCCTTTTTTATCTTCCCTCTCCCCAGAAAGTGGAGATAGTATTTCTCTATCTCCATTTCGCCATGTGCCAACCGGCACAGGTAGAGGCTTCACTCCCGACAGGATGCCTTCTTCGCTAGCGAGGCATCTGCCGCTGACGCACTAAAACTGGGCACACGTCCAGGCTTTTCTATAACAATTTCTCATAGTAAAGATTTCTAAAGTCGAGAGTTCGACAATGACTCGCCTGGTTGGGATAAAACATAACAAGGTGAAACTGCGGACGCCAGCAGAAAAGAAAAGCGTGAAAACAAGACGTTTCGGCTCCCGTACGGGAACCTTGTTCACAGTGAAAAGAGAAGCGATAGTGCGAGCTTATGTATGCATGAAAAGGGGGCGTAGAAAGTGTGCGTAAGCCGTTGTCAGATTTCCAGACTTCCGGTTCAAGGTGGTACTGGTTATTTGTACCTTGAAAGATACCAGGCGCAGGCGAGGGAATGTCTTCTTTTCAGTGCCGATTTCTTCTTTTCAGTCCAAGTCGATATAATGCTGATTCAATAAATAGTGCTCGGTGACAGCACTGGAGTCCACTTTTCTGTTTTTGACATCGTTTTTATGTTTTTTGTGCTCTTTCAAAGCTACCAGTATTGCCAATACCGACGCTCTCGTAGTCGAAGCAGAGATTGCTGTAAACCACGCCGGGGTATCTTTCGGAAGAATGTCATTTGCGTTCACCAAAAGATGTCAGTTCTTGATGCGTAGTGCTAAAAAGACACTTTTCGGGGGTCTGATCCGCAATACACAGACGGCTGTCGTTGAATTCACTAGCGAAGCAGCCACCATCGAAAAAACCTTGGAAGCATGAGCCCGCTATTTCCATCGACAGCACCCAGTGACCTCGACAACCCTTTCGTATGGCACAGCATTCAGAGGCAACCTGTGAGATGTCAACCGCGAAATTGTACAGGAAGAGCTGCGTCGCCTGTTACCACCTACCAGCCAGCATCAAGTAGCGACCCTCGAGGAAATCGTGCGCGGAGTGCAGCATGCGCTTAGTTCCCCGTTAACAACGCTTCCACCTGAAGCTCTAGCCTTGACCTACGCCGCTTGAGTACGCAGTCGTCAGCCCCAGCGAGGCACTCTTCGACGTGAACCGGCTGTTCCCGAACGCCACCCCCTGCCCTCGCCCGCCCAGCCTACGAACAACGCCCAAGCCCCAGGAAGTGCGACGCCTGGAGGAATTCGGCCAACTGCCCACTGTGCTTCCATTGCGGTGAAGCCGACCTTATTCATCGTCAGTTCCCGTACCGCATTATCGGTCTTCGTGGCTTTGTCGTTGACGCACCAAGAAGAAGGCTTCGGCCAACGTTCGCATGAAATCGACGCGTACCTGCGTCGACAGGAGTATGCACCGAACCGCGTTTGGCGCTCACAATCGCCGTCAGCCTCGCATTTCGCGTCGCCAAGTCGCAGCTACGCAGCCGCGGTACGAAGAAGGACTCCCAGCCCCCGCAGCGAAAACTAAAGACAGCATCACCTGGACGTGAAGTTGCTCGCGAACGAAACGCCGAAGATCCCACAACGACCATACTGCATGAAGACGCCGCCTCCGACACGCCGGCGCCGAATACAGTGTCAACTTCGACCACGACCCGAACCGTCTTCAAAACAGGGCCGCCGCGCAGAGCAGCTCTGACGACGCGCCCTACCCACGACTCACATACACGACGGCGTCATGACTCGATGCCGAGGACGACGTGCTAGACCAGAGCCAGGACATCCGACTTAGAAGTGGTTGTTGACGGCCTTAAAGTTACCGCTCTAGTCGACACAGGAGCCGATTACTCGGTGATGATTGGAACATTCGCTGCACAGCTGAGGAAAGTCACGACCGCTTGGGATGGCCCACAAATTCGCTCCGAGGGGGCCACCTCATTACGCCATCGGGACGATGCACAGCGCGAGTGGTAGTCAAAGGACATATCTATCCTGCGACGGAGCAAAATAACTATAGCGCAACCAAGACGTACACAAGAAAGGATCACACGGGACATTCGCTAAACTTCGTCTAACTTTATTCACTGAAAGCGCAGCAAATATAGAAAGCGCACCAAATATAGGCAAAAACCAGGACATGCGCCGATACCAGTTCCCGCACAACACTATCAACAGAACAGTTCAAGATAGGCCATTTCCGATTTGAAGAGGGTCACAGACGTACCGCTAATACAAAATACACCTCTCTTTCTTGTATGAAATGCCTCCAATAGTTCCCTTGCCCTTGTATCTTTGCTCTTGAACATGCTAGTGAATATGGCAAGAAGTTCACTAATTTCCCCATCGGGGTGGTGCACGAAATACCGCTGTCATGGGGGAAGGCCTATGTGGGCCAAACAAGGAGATGCTTCAGGGCTGGTAAGGGGCTGGCGGAAACACTCCTAAAGAAACATGGTCCCCGTCAAAAGGCGGCTGCTTCTGAACGCGCGAAAGCCAAACCAGAGGTGGTGCCTTATATTCACAAGGTGTCACATAACCTGAAAAAAGTGGCCAGCAGGCGCAATGTTCCGCCTGTTTTCTGTGTGCCAAACAAGTTGACTAGGCTGTGCCCCCGCATATGCGCTGAGTGCGAGCGCGGTTGCAAAGAGCAGCATGATGAAGCATTTGTTAGATGTGCCATAGCAGTGGTTTACTTGATCCCCTTGTCCTGCGGAAAATGCTATATCGGGCAGACAACGCGTTGCCTTAATGATCGCTTAAGGGAGCACTCTCAAAATATAACAAAACAAGATGAACTCGCCAAAGCATATTTTGGCATGCAAGTGCGTACCCGACTTCAAAGAAGCGAAGATTCTGGGCAGAAGTTTTTCCACAAAAGCAAGACTTTTGCTTGAAGCTTTCCATAATGACAAGGCGGACCACTGCATTAGCGATCCATCTGTACAACCATCCATCTGTACGATCCATCCAGCCTGTACTCAGCGGAGCGCGGTTCTTTGGAAGAATTTTTATAACAACCGGGCCGTATGTAATGCGCGCTTCTTTCTTTTTCATTTATTTTTTATTTTTTATTTTTGCAATATTTCTCTAACAATAGCTACATTTACAGCTGAAGAGGTGATTAAACTTTTCTTATCTGTTAGTCTAAGATAGCTGGCATTGCAAAGTGTGACATGTGATGTGACTGGCTGGTTATATAAATGTGACTTGATGTCACGGGTTCGGTGACTACGCGACATCATCACCGAGTCCGGACAATGAAGGGGTGGCCGTTTGATGCTCGGCGTAGCCGGTAAGCAAACGTAGTGAATGAGACCGAGGCGTGTTAAGAGGTAACAACAAAAAAACAACGTTTATAGTTTCGATTGAAGAATGCGGCAGCTTTCACAGACACGTAATGTACATTCTACAAAACAATTGCGGAAAACACATAGCAGTAAACACACTGAATACATAGCTTGCACGTGACGTCACTTCCGCCTCCGTCAAGCGCTTGCGGCCATGCTGCCGAACCATTCGGCCGTCCCCGCCCCTCCGCCCTGCGATGCCCGACCACTCCTCGGACGCTTTGGACTATTTTCTCATCTTTCGGGCGCGCTGCCTACTCCACAGATGAATAGATCATTCAGTGCAGGCTACTGGTCTGAACTTATTCGACCGGCGCGTACGCTACGCAGACAAAGTGAAAATTTGCGACGATATAGGTCCGTACACGCAGCGACCGGGAGTCGACGCGACGATGGGCGTCGATGTGTTCCCTGAAGTGACCCAAGGGGATATCGAGTACTCTTTCCAGCGTTGTGAAGTTGGAAGAAATGAAAGCCTTCGAATCAACGGAGGCACACAACGATTTCCACAGCAGGTGGGATGTCTGCGATGCACCTACGTGACGGAAAGCTCGGCCTCGGCACGCCTCTTTCCCTGCCGTCATTGCTCGCTGCGGTCGTGGCGATCCGAACCGGCTTGCCTACAGCTGTAGCTAGGATGCAGCGGCGCGGGACCCAGTCTTCTTTGCTGTCAGACAAATCGGATGGCGTCAATCAAAACAGCGACATTCTGTTTAGGGCGTAGCCATTGCTTCCCACGTTTTGCAAACGTTTAGTTGACGACACAAACCTTTCACAAAGTGCACTCCGCACACAAGTGAATTTGGGTTGTCAGGGTCCAAATCGTCGCGCTCAATGCGAGCCAGCCACAGCTCGCGCAGATTCGTATACTGAGTCATGCAGCGCTCGCAACTGCATGCCTACGATTATACTACGAATGCGGAAAAAGTTCGTGTTAATCGGCTTCTTCTTTCGCCTGGAGCAGTCGCTAATGTTAGAGCAGTTAAGGGTGGCACACAAAACCATACCGAATCTATGGATGGACGAGAACCAACACGTTGCGAGCTAACATAGGCAGCGCTGAGCTTGAGGATGTCCGGCGGTGGTTCGGCAGCATGGCCGACTCGCAGCCGACGGCCACCGGTTGTGACGTCGGTGCAAGCTATGTATTCAGTTATACATTGAATATCTCTACACAGGTCAGAACACAACTGAGAGGGCAATTAGCTACAGTCGATAAAAGTTCAGAAGGGGAACAAACACACAGTCAACCGGGAAGCGCGGCTGCAGTCCATCCACAAACACGCAGTCAGTGCGGCCCCCGAAGGCGACGTCCTTCCAGAGCAGCTTGCGGTTTCCAGGATGTGATGCGGCGGCTCGGAGACCCAGGAGTTCGCGGCGGCAGCGTCTCCACCGACGAGCGGACTCAAGTTCGTGTCCATACGGCCCCCGGACGCTAGCGGGCGAGGCACTCGCGGCGCCACAGAGTCGGTGTCGAAAAAGCAAACACCAAAAAGCGCAACAAGAACACGTAGACACCTACACTTTGACACTGCATGGCCGCCACCTTGGAGGAGGAAAAATTAACGGACAGCTAAAAAGAAGTCCTAGGCTTCGACTCTGGATTTGGTGGCCTTGGAACAGCGAAAAGTAAAACACAACAAAAAAAAAGCCGCCGCGGTGGCTCAGTGGCTATGGTGCTCGTCTGCTGGCCCGAAAGACGCGGGTTCGATCCCGGCCGCGGCGGCTGAATTTCTTTGGAGGAGAAATTCGAGGCCCGTGTACTGTGCGATGTCAGTGCACGTTAAAGAGCCCCAGGTGGTCGAAATTTCCGGAGCCCTCCACTACGGCGTCTCTCATAGCCTTAGTCGCTTTGGGACGTTAAACCCTATAAACCAACCAACCAACAACCAAAAAAGAGAGTCAAGTACCCCCGCAACTTCTTTCCTACTAATGGTCAGCTCAAGACTTCGGCATTATCGGGGCCGACCTTGAGCCGGGAAAAAGTAAGAGATACACAAACAAGCAGCGCGCACGTCTACGCTTGCGCAATGCGAGGGTGTTGTCTAACTAACGGAAACGGCGTGCGTAATTCGTGCTTTTCAGTTCAGTTTTCAATGCAGTGGTACGGGAGCGTGGACGAACAACTTGAAGCGGATGACCAGTGCGCTGGGATATGTGCATGCGGCGTACGATGTAGGGTACTTCGTGCAATGAACTGTTGAAGACTTTATGAAAAAGGCAGAGACTAGCAATGCGCCGGCGATGGGAAAGAAGTGACAAGTTAATTTCAGCTTTTAAAGACGATACACTGATGTCGTATGAGTATGCGGAATGAATGAATCTAACAGCGCGATTTTGAACTTGTTCAAGGTTAGCCTTCAGATAATTTTGATGGGGATCCCAGATGGCTGATGCGTATTCAAGTTCAGGTCTTATCAGTGACTTATATGCTAGTAATATAGTAATTTTAAGTGTTTTGGTGCATGGCGTATGTGGCGTTTGAGGAAACCTAGTTTTTTCTTGGTCGATGAAACGCTGGGCCTTTTTGTTGATTTCAGCAAAGCTTTCGACTATCTTGATCATAACATACTTCTTGAAAAACTCACTTCATATGGCATCCGCGGAAAACTTCATGCTTTACTTAAGTCGTATCTCAGCAATAGAAACCAGTCTGTCTGCATTAAGAACGAACAGTCATCCTTACTTCCAATATTTTGTGGAGTACCACAAGGAAGTGTATTAGGTCCGCTTCTGTTCAACTTGTTTATAAATGACATAATTCATATTGACAACAGTGTTCAGTTCATCATATACGCTGATGATAGTAGTGTCCTTATTTCTGGAAACGATCCCAATGATCTTGTGCTACATTGTAATGTTGTACTTCAAAAATTGTCTGTTTGGTCCCAGTCAAATCGCATGAAAATAAACGCTCAGAAAACGAAAGCTATTTTAGTACGGAGGGCTCCGGAAATTTCGACCACCTGGGGTTCTTTAACGTGCACTGACATCGCACAGTACACGGGCCTCTAGAATGTCTCCTCCAAAGAAATTCTAGCCGCCGCGGCCGGGATCGAACCCGCGTCTTTTGGGTCAGCAGCCGAGCACCATAGCCACTGAGCCACCGCGGCGGCTCGAAAGCTATTTTATTTCGAGCCCGTAATAAGAAATTGATTCTTGAAAGGTGCCTAATGATTCGTGGCAAAAGTATTGACCTTGTTGAAGCTCATAAAATTCTTGGTGTGTATTTTTCTTGCCATTTAAGTTGGGACGCTCATATACACTATGTTGCAAACAAGATTTCTTCAGTGACTGGAGCCGTATCTCGATGTCGTGCTTTCTTGCCCCAAAAGGTTAAACTTCAACTATATAATGCATTATTTGCCCCGCACATGAAGCACGACAAGAGCAAATACTGACAAAATAATAGTTCTTCAAAAAAGCTACATTCGTAACATAGCTAACATTGACCGTCAGTCTACAACAAGACATTTATTTGCAGAATATAATATTGTTAGCTTTGACCGTCACTATGAACATCACTTGTTGCATGTTTTCTATTTTTCTCAACATGACACTCAGTTTCCTTCTTTCTTTAGCGCTGCTGCAGCCTAGAGCTACTTCGTTAACTCGAATTTACCAACCCTGGTTCGTTCCATTTTTTCGCACTCAGTACAAACTGCAATCATTAAAACACAACCTACCGGTCTTGCTAAATAAACTCAAACAAGTAACCTTCAAATCGCCAAAGCAACTACGAATACACTTTTCACAGTTGTAAATGAGAGTATGATTGCAATGACAAATATTCTACCATGTCTCTATTTCCTTGTACATTTTTGTTCATAGCGTTGTGAATATTTTGTTGTGCTGCTCGGAACCGACGTCTGCTGTTGCCTTTGTAAACGGCTCCAGGGCCCAGTCAAGTTGCTGGCTGCAACTTTTAGCCCTGGAGACCGTCCAGTATTCTGGTAAATAAAATATGAATTGAAATGTTCACAATATGCGCATTCCAGGATAGGTTAGTTGATAGTGTGACGCCTAGGTACTTAAATGTTTGCACAGATTCTATTGGTAGGTTGTCTATTGTGTAAGCAGAACTAAAAGGTCTTAGACTTCGGGTGAATGACATGAGCTTACATTTGTTAGGGTTAAGAGTCATTAACCACTGGTCGCACCATTCTTGTACACTGTTAAGGTCAGCCTGAAGAGCGTTTTTGTCTGAGATGTTAGTTACTGTGCTATAGATAACGCAGTCGTCAGCAAATAAGCGGATTGAGTAAGAGACATATGCGACACATACAAGTTACACGGCCACGCTATGTTAAAGAAACGCGGACGCATCAGTTTTATACAAACAAAAGTAATTTACAGGCTGCCGCCACTTTTGTGACACTTGATGACAAAATAAATCAGTTGATAGTAGCGTTCTTTTGTGTCTGGTCCTCCCCTGTGGTTGTCGTTTTTGCGCTGTCTTCCTACCAAATATTCCTTGTCAATGCATAGTCGCCCATCGTAAATTTTCACAGCCCTACATCTTTTTTGTTGCGAACACCACGACAAATGTTTCTTTTTCCACACCTTGCACTGCACAGGTTGCATGCAAGGCGCATGCAAACGAAACCCTGAGTTGATGACACGCAAGGCAAGAAAAGAGACCAAAGAAAACGCACAAAACAAGCTCAAGCAGTGGGTCTACCGAAGACAGCAAATCAGTCTCGCACAACAGTGAACATTGTTGATGACATAGTGTCGTGTCCGGTCGCTGTGTTGAATGCAGCGAAGACGCACACGGTACTTTAAGACTTCGTTTATTTAAAGCCGATGAGGGTGCGACCAGCGTCGACCGAGGCAGGAGCCGAACTGGCCGCCCGAAGCAAGGAGGGAGCGGAGAAGCGTCCACGGGAGGGAGTGGCTTCCCAGAACAGGAGGAGGGTGCGGGGGCGCACCGTGGGGGGGCATCTGGCGACAGCGTGCGACGAGGGGCAAGTGGTCGTTAGGGGGAGGATGCGAGTGGTCGTTAGGAGGAGGATGCGGGGGCGCACACACACAAAAGCAATAAGGGGACACAACACATAGCAAAATGGGTTGCAGTGTCTTCGAGGATCAGCAGCCATACCTTGAGCCAATTCTTTACGGAATTTTCACCTGCGGGTGCCGGTTGTGATCTCATAGCCAGAAGGCGATCGTACCCGTCAGCTGCGATTCCAGAGTCGGCGATCACGTCTGGCTAAATGTAAACGAAAAAAGGCAAAGAGGCAGATATTTAATAGTTTCAAAAATACGGCTATAAATCTAATAAAAAATTAATGACTCACCTTCAAACTGTGTGATGATGTCGACTGCTTTCCAGAGTGTAGACCCTAAAGCAATGAATTGCTTGGTTTCATGACGTCGAGATTGAAGTCTGGCATAAAAGACGGATGGCGGTATTTTAGGACGTTGCCCTGAATGACAATTCGAGGCCTCCGGCGCCGTGTTGCCACATGACGAATGCATCATGGGCTGCGTGATCACATGATCGCGGCCAGCACGCTGCACCCGACGTTGGGTAAGGCTTGATGCGGACGGGACGGCTAAGTGAAACCAGGCAACAAAGCTAAGACAGCTAGGCGGTTGCCACAAGATATGTTTGTAATTTGACGGCACCCCTGCGCCGACCCGTCACAGCGACCGAAGAAGCAATTGCCAATTCGGCCTTGCACGTACCTTCCAAAATCTGTCACTTCAGGTCATCCTTGGGCAGGTTTCGCCTCCAGCTCCAGGAAACGACCAGCAATTGAAAGCATTCGTTTTGCTTTCCTTGTTGTATGATCTTCGTCGAATAAGAAACAAGAAAATATTTGGCTCTAGATTTTTTTTCTGAGTAGGAACGGGGAGAGTAGTAAAATTAGCTCTAATTTCGACAAACGAATGTCGTGTTGGTACCCGCAACTAGGTAACTTTGACCCCGGCAATAAAGCATGGTACTAAAGTTCTGTACTCAGTTTGGATGCCAGGGACAGATACCTTTCTGCCGATTATCGCAGCCTGTTCGTGCTTTTTTTCTAGAAGAAATTTGGTGTTCTGTTCTCGCGAAAACCATTACACACAATGTTAAATGGACGCTTGCCATCCTTTACTTTATTTTCAATGCTTCCTGCTATGGCAAAGCAATGCAGCACGGAAGGCGGCTTCCCAATGCAAAAGATAATATCAGGTTATTAAATTCCAACCACTAAAAGCCATAAAAGTGAAGCAGGTCATATGACCAAAACCAAGAACGAAACAAGAGCAATGGGATTATATCTTGCTCAGTAAAGAAACTTCATGTGCTGTTACTGACGACCGCCATATGCGTTGGAAGCACATTCTATTCAGAGCTTGCTTTAGGAAAGGAGGATATGTTTTATGGGGGTCTTAACGCCCCAAAGCTACTCACGTTATGAGGGACGCCATAGTGAAGGGCTGCAGAAATTTCGACTACCTGGATTTGTTTAACTTGCACTGACAACTCAGAGTACACGGTCATCCAGCATTTCGCTTCCATCAAAATCCGACTGCGGCGGCCGGAATCGAACCCGCGTCTTTCGGTTCAGTAGCATGGCTTTTTGGGCTTGTTGGTACATATTTCCAATACACGGTACTTCAGCAAAAGACGAGGACACAAGAGACGAGAGACGAACACCACGAGCGCTAACTTCCAACAAATTTTATTCTCCTGAAGCATCACATTTATACTCCAGAAAACAGTAATCACATTTGCGAACAGTATCAGTTCCTTAACAAAACAAGCTCTTTATCTGAGAGGAGAATGGAAGGTGTGCTTACACACGCACATCCTGACCTATTTATCTTTTCGGCTTCAATGATTTCGCGCGTTACCCTTTCTCTGTTTTTTCCTATTACCACACTTTTACCAAAGAAAGGCTTACAGGTTTTTGATTTGCATGTGATAAGGTGATCAACCAGCGATCCGCCTTGCCCGTTTCTGACGTTGCGAGCGTGTTCCATTAGGCGCTCGTTCAGACATCTCCCCGTCCGGCCGATATAGTGTTTCCCGCATGACAAGGGAATTTGATACACAACACCTTCATCGCACGGGACGTAGGGCTTCTGGTGCCTAGTTGCGCATCCGCGCGTTTTGTTGGTGTTGGTTTTTCCCAGTTTGCACAACGGTGCAAGTTTTTTCGGCGTCGAGAACACGACGGTCGCATTCGCTCGTTGACCAATTCTTTTCAAATTGTGGGAAATCTTGTGTAGATATGGTAATGCAACAAGGTTTTTTCGTTCACGAGGAACCGGATTTGGGTGACATTGATTATCTGGTTTCATTCTCTTAACAAGTTTTTCAGCAACAGAAACTTGAACATGGGCGGGGTAGCCGGCATTAGTCAGCCTCTTGGACTGCTCTTGAAAACTATCGCTCATCATGTGCGGACAAGATTTCTGGAGAGCATTTTGAAAACAAATTGACAATACCTGTTTTTACAAGTTTTGAATGAGCGGAGTGATTTGGCAGCATCGGCTTGTTGCTACGCGGCAGGTAGGCCCAGCATATGTGATGAGCGTGAAAGGTGAAGTTAATATCTAAAAATCTAATGGAGTTATTGATGGACAATTCGCATGTTAAAACAAGCGGTTTAAAATGTTCTTTCATGATAGTTAAAATGCTATGAGACTTTGGCTCAAATGAGCCGTGGTCACACTTAACAAGAATAAAAAAAGTCATCAACAAATCTAAACACCTTGATTACATCCAAGCTGTCTTAGGCGGCTGGAAACAGCCTTGTCAAGTTTGAATAAAAACAGATTACTCAGAATCGGCGCTATGCACTGGCTGCCGAACGACAAGGTGCTGTCCTGTGCAGAGGAGTGCATAGATGAGTTCGGGTGTGTTCCTTTCCAGAACTCGGCGGGTGTGTCGGCGAGCAGTTTTTTAGAAATTTTAGCTATTTACTTGCAGTCATCGTTCCCTAACTGGGAAGGAATACCCTACCTTCAGAAAGAAGGGATATGCATCGGGTTGTGCATAGCGCCGATTCTCAGCAATCTGTTTTTATCCAAACTTGACAAGGCTGTTTCCAGCCGCCTAGACAGCTTGGACGTAATCAAGGTCTTTAGATTTGTCGATGACTTTTTTTATTTTTGTTAAGTGTGACCACGGCTCACTTGAGCCAAAGGCTCATAGCATTTTAACCATCATGAAAGAATATTTTAAACCGCTTGTTTTAACATGCGAATTGCCCATCAATAACTGCATTAGATTTTTAGATATTAGCTTCACCTTTCACGCTCATCACATATGCTTCGCCTACCTGCCGCGTAGCAACAAGCCGATGCTGCCATATCACTCCACTCATTCAAAACTTGTAAAAAGAGGTATTGTCAATTTATGTTTTCAAAATGCTCTCCAGAAATCTTGTCCGCACATGATGAGCGATAGTTTTCAAGAGCAGTCCAAGAGGCTGACTAATGCCGGCTACCCCGCCCATGTTCAAGTTTCTGTTGCTGAAAAACTTGTTAAGAGAACAAAACCAGATAATCAATTTCACCCAAATCTGGTTCCTCGTGAACGAAAAAACCTTGTTGTATTACCATATCTACACAAGATTTTCCACAATTTGAAAAGAATTGGTCAACGAGCGAATGCGACCGTTTGTGTTCTCGGCGCCGAAAAAGTTGCAACGTTGTGCAAACTGGGAAAAACCAACACCAACAAAGCGCGCGGATGCACAACTAGGCACCAGAAGCCCTACGTCACGTGCGATGAAGGTGTTGTGTATCAAATTCCCTTGTCATGCGGGAAACACTATATCGGCTAGACGGGGAGATATCTGAACGAGCGCCTAATAGAACACGCTCGCAACGTCAGAAACGGGCAAGGCGGATCGCTGGTTGATCACATTCTCGCATGCAAATCAAAAACCTATAAGCCTTTCTTTGATAAAAGTGTGGTAATAGGAAAAACCAGAGAAAGGGTAATGCGCGAAATCATTGAAGCCGAAAAGATAAATAGGTAAGGATGTGCGTGTGTAAGCACACCTTCCATTCTCCTCTCAGATAAAGAGCTCGCTTTTTTTAACGAACTGATACTGTTCGCACATGTGATTACTGTTTTCTGGCGTATAAATGTGATGGTTCAGGAGAATAAAATTTGTTGGAAGTTAGCGCTCGTGGTGTTCGTCTCTCGTCTCTTGTGTCCTCGTCTTTTGCTGCGCTACAGTGTATTGCATCTTTCGGGTCAGCAGCAGAGAACCATAACCACTGGGCCACCGCGGCGGCCGTAATCAGGAAACAGAACCATTCAGCAAATGAACTGGGACAAAGCTAGCGAAAGAAATGCAAGAAGAACCGTCTCTTACCGAGAGCAGTTTATGGGGCACCATTCGCCGCCGATCGTGCGTAGGTCTTCCCTGCGAGCGAGTGCCTTCGTTGACAACGGGTGCGTTGCAAGACGCCGCCAAGCGCTCATAAACACATCTCGGACGCTCTGAGCGCGTCTGTATAGGGGTTGGCTGCGTTTGTAAGGAAGGGGACGGGTGCGTTCCCTCAGCGGGTGGACAACCGCATTCGTGAAGGAACGAGTTAAGGAAGGAAAGAACGGAGCAGTGATGTTCAAAAAAAAATCAGTAAATAAACGAAGCGCTCATGCTTGCTCTCGCTAAGTTGCGCAACACAACGTAAACATACTGGGTTATTTTTCGCCTCTAACCTGCTCTTCTTTTCAGTTCCAGGTCCCAACAAGAGTTGCTACGTAATAAGCGGTGCGCAAGCGCCTCTGAGTCCCCAGCTGGCTCAAGCTAGCCTCGCCAGCGGAACGAGCGACCGCACTGGGGAAGTGGCCTCTGCGAAAGCATCATTTCATGATGGCAATTTCCCTGAGCATATTCCCGCTACGAAAATGTGTCCTGCATCCTTCATGTCGACGCCCGCTCGCTGCGTGAACAATGACCAACTTAATCACACAAGTGCGGCCTGCAGTGGTCACGAAAGCCAGATTCTTCGGGACTTGCACAGTTACTCTTTGGGAAGCCGAGCCCACGTACCTTTTGTCAAAGACTCCATGGCCGAAAAGAGCCGCAGAGGTGGGTCTCATGACAACGTGACCTCGAAAAATTGTGCAACTGGTGCCATGAGGCGGTCCTCCGGGTGCCACTGCGAGACCCCTGCTAGGAAGAACTCGAACATACCAGTCTCACGTTTGCGTGCGGTCGCTCCTGCTTCGCACAACTTCGAATGTGGGAAGTGGCTGCTGAGGCAATTCCTGTCCGAGGAGGAGTTCAAGTCCTCTAAAGAGACGTGTGAAGAGAACTCGAATGACAGCAAACAAAGGCTATCGACTCGGACGCGGTGTATCAGCTTCAAGAAAACTGTGTCAGGCCGGCGAGTTGAAGCTCGGCATAATGATATGGACATGGCTGTCTTCGAACAAAATCGCGCACTTCCTGTCGTTCAAGACATAGAAGATATCAACAATGTAGGCGTTCCGCTTGGCGACGACGTATTCGTACAACCGCGGCTGAGTAGTCAAGGCATGGCCGTAGGACCAAAAACGACGACGTCGACACACCTGATGCAAAGCTCCGCTAGCGAGGAGATCGATATCGATTGTCAGCTTTTAACCGTAGGTATTTATGAGCCTAAAGGCGGTGAAGGTGGCTGCGCTGTGAATATTGATAATCCCATCAAAGAATGCTGTGAAAACACAATACATCGTTTAGCCCCATCAGAAGGCAAAGCAGAAGTGACACGCAGCTCGCACTCACCAGGCCAGAGCGAAAGCCTCCTGCTGGATGCCCGCAGCGAAAATCTAGGGGCCGCTCACCCGCGGTACCAAGCTGAGAATGGCGCGCGGGAAGCCAGGTCGAGCGATAGCACCCAACTTTCACCCCAGCCCGATTTTTCTTTTGTGTGGTCCGGATCCGGCAGCCAAACACTTTCGTGGAGTGCCCTGGAGCCTAGATTTCTTCGTAGTCCGGCGCCAAGCTTGTGGACTGACTTGCCGGCCACGGCCAACGATGAGCCAGTCGCCGCCGCTGAGGGATCAGCGCATGTCAAAAATGCCAGCGTCCCCAGCAGACCAGCATCTCCAGGAAAGGACAACGTGCGGGTGGCTGGTGTTCCGGGTCGCGCTAAGAGGACGGTCAGCTGCCCGCTGTCGTTCGATATCGAGTCCATCTGCTACGAGACCGGGGACCAGGAGGACTTCAGACCACGCCGGAGCAGTTCTAACTGCTGGTGCTGTGACAAGGATGAACGCGGCTTGGCGAATCAAGTTTCGGCCCACATGGGAACGCAGGAGTACCTGAGGCTCAAGGAGAGACTTGACCAACGCCACCTTGTTCCTGTTCCTCGGGAAGACTTCAAGAGCGATCAGAGCGGCTTGGAGCGAGAGCTGGACATGGCGACGTTAGACTGCTCTGGTGTGGAAAGGCACAGCCACATTATCGAACTCTTCAGCAACCCGAGTTCGTCGTCGTCGCTGCTGCGAGCCGTTGATTCTTTGGAAGACTGGTTCAAGGAGGGGCTGCCCGCATTCTACGAAGACTTCTCTGAGGATCGGCACGGCACTTTTCCCCTTATGCCACTCGCAGATGAGCATCGCCAGCGCGGGAAAAACAGAAGTGACCGTTGCGAGTTTTCTGTGGATGATGCATATTTCAGCACTTCAGGGGGACATGGTGCGGTGCAAGGGGAAACTTCAAACCGCACCGGAAAAGCTGAAATCTCTGGCTACGCGGCACCTGCAGTGCTGCCAGGAATATCGAACGATGCGTTTCCAGGCATTTTGTATGAGCTGGGAAAGTACGCTAGCCCCACAGGGGCGTTCGAAGGAAGTGGCGAATCAACGGGAGCAAAGGAACCGGCAGCGGAGGGTCTCCTCGTTGCACCAACTCCGGAAACGGCTGCAGTTCCTGTGCTTCCTCCACCGCAAGCGCTTGGGGTCAACTGTGTAAACACGAAATACAGCGGGATGCAGCTCGCCGTGGAGCTGGACAAGTTCGCGTCGGGAGTGAGCTTGAAGGACATAGTCTTCGCACCTTGCCGCTCTACAGTGCGTGCACCAAAGACGCCATGTCTCAGTGACGTAGACTTCTCGAAGTTCGTCACTAATGACACTCTGTCGGTTCCAGAAGCGCTTGCCAAGATGCCGAGGATTGTGTGTAACAAAACCCTTATTAAGAAATAGGCACCAACGCCCATCTACTATGATATAACGTTTCCGCATATTCCCTGCGTGGCCTCAGTCAGTACGCAGTTCTGCTCTATTGCCTCTTGAGTGCGTTTTTTTAAGCGGACGTCTGACTCTTTTCGAGTGATATCGATCGACGACGGCTTAATCTAAGGATCGCCCTTTTCTCGGGGACTCACAGGAGTTGGCGTCGCATTTTTCTGTGCGCGTTGACTGCCGATGTTTAACAGCGGACATATATAGTCTCAGAAATGAAATCAAGACCGCGTGTAGGATTTCTTCCTCAGTTTGAGTCGTGAAGCAATTTCGCATTGATTTCATATGCGCATATAAGCATAGCGTACAGCAGAAATTGCAAATTCGTTAATAATCCATGCCGCATGTAATGTTTTAAAGACATAAAGCGTATATGCCCGAAGGCGAAATAAACATTAGTTTCCTGTGGTAGAAAGAGCGTTTCCGGGGTTCGCACCGGCTGCATTTGCCAAATAGGCTTCTCGTGGGAGCAAAGTTGGCCATTTTTTTTTTACAGCAGCTTCAAGGCTTTTCTATATGTCATCAAACTTCTATTGATGGAAGAAGACAGGCTTGAAAAAGGCGGAAAGAGGACGCTAGTGCGAGCGATTCCGTGCATGAATCGCCTCCATTTTATTGACATCTTCTGAACCAATATTAATCACCATTTCATAACTGAGACTTGCTGCTCGGACAATAAAAGCGAGCACCCATGTTTCAGCGCTGCAAGTTAATGCACTGCGTAGACGTTCCTTCAATATGAAAGGAAACAAGCAAGGAGAAATTTCACAGGCAAATTTTAGCGCAAAAGACGGGACGACAGACAGAAAGGAAGAACACGGGTGCTACTGACTAGAGCACTGCACGGGCCTCAATCTGAGGCCCAAGCCCGGCCCGAGCCCGAGACCTGAAGCCCGAGCCTGGCCCAGGCCCGCGGCTTCAAGCCCGGGCCCGGCCCAGGCCCGCTAATTTATCGCTCCAGCGAGCCCGGCCCGGCCCGTGAATCCAGGAGTGAAGCCCAGCCCGGGCCCGGCGCGGCCCGTTTCACAGTAACACTTGAGGTATTCTGCTCACTCTGAGCAAGTAGACTGCTACTAGACCGATAAGAAACTGGCCGACAAAGGTTCTCAAACACAGTTTGGCTGACAGAAAGTTGGTTCTTTTAACCCAGAAGGAAGTGATTAAGAGTAGTGCTCGCCAGGCCCGTCTTTCATACAATCATCTCGTGTAGGTGCGCAAAAATAAACTCGGAAGTTCCGAGAGCCAAATAAGAAGGGCTGCATACGAGCGTAATAGACTACTTTGCAATTCCCCATGATTTTAATCGGTTATATTTTGCCGCCCGCGAAGTATAAACATTAAAGCTGCCTAGCAAGCAGTGGGATCACATTTTTTTGGTGAACGGGATCTCTCAGGTTGAACTCATAGCCGAAATCGTCGCCTTTCAGCAGAAACGAAAAGCTAAAAGGTTTGAGTATTTCACGGTGTGTGTTTGAAGACTATAAGCGTCCTAAACTTATATGTTCTCCCCGAATGCATTTCTAATAGTGTATAGGTATGTTTTTGGATGACGAACGATCAATGGCCAATTAAGGCAGGTTGAATTTTACTCTTACTGGTGGAGCAGAAGATAACGCGCGAACCATGTGATAACTTACAGGGTAAAACACTTGTCATGACAGGCAACCAGGCTGAAGAAGAGAGCAGGGATAGATGTGGTTATGAGATGAGATTTACAAACTCTCGCGAGCTTTTGTGGCTATTTCATTTACGAGATGTTCCGGTCAGCTGATCCGAAATTAAACCAAACGGCACTTTAGTTTGTGAATTTTCTCTCATGAGAAAAACATAGCTATAAAATAAAAGCTATGTTTTTTGGGCTTAAGGGCCCAAGGGGAGTCCGGCTGTGAGAGACACTGAAGCAAAGAGTTCCGGATCATTTCGACCCCCTCGGTTTCTTCAATGAGCAATGATACTACAAAGTACAGTCTTTTTCAAAAGTAACCAGGCTGCATGGTTTGCTTCTAGCTTGTATAGTGGAGCCCTTGTGGCTTTTCTAGAGATCAAAAGGTGTTGGAAGGTTTGGAAGGTAAGAAGACCCCCATTCCTTAACTTTAACGACCATTTCACTTTCAGGGAAGCTGTAAGGGCTCCACTGTACGAGCTAGAAGTGAACCATGCAGCCTGGTTACCTTTGACAACGACTTTACATGGCTGTCATGCTTGCCGCCTCAATGTTAATGCGGCCGCCGAGGCTAGGAGCACACCCTAGTTCCCCGGCTCAGTAGTCAAGAAACTTTAGCCCTAAGCCACCGCGGCGTGGAAATAAGGAAATAAATAGATCAATGAATAAAGCTTAATTTTTTTTCTCAGCGCTTACTATAACCCATAGCTAATCCGTGTCGCTGCTCCAGTGCCGCAGTTGTGTACTTCACTCTGCAATAGTGAATGAATAGTCGGACACCAGCCGTTTCTGTACGGACCCAAGGCCGGCTCGGGTCAGCAGCTTTAAGCCCGAGCCCGGCCCGGGCCCGCAACTTCAGGCCCAGGCCCGGCAAAACAAATCATTCCCGGCCCGGCCCGGCCCGCGACAGGGCCGGGCTTTCGGGCCAGCCCGAGCCCGTGCAGTGCACTACTACTGACAACGTCTTTATTGAAGCGGGAACGAGGCATATAAATACGCGTCTGGCCTGCGCCAGAGCTACCTACCGAGGATCTTGGAATTACATAGGAAATAATATAAGACGTGATAGGAAATTTATCTAGGCATTATAGACGTGTCACTAACGCAGTCCTGTCCCCCTTTCCTGATAAAGAAAGCTTCCAAGGTTTCACGGGCTGTTTTTTGAGCACTTCTGCCAAGGATTTTAACGCTAAGGAAGCGCGGCTCACAATTGGTGCAAGCAATGCAGTGGTCAACCACATTAGTACGTTCCTTATTGTAGATATCTTTTGCATGCTCCCGGAGTCGATCGTTTATACAGCGCCCTGTCTGGCCGATGTACACTTCGCCACATGACAGCGGAATCTTGTACACGACGTTCATAGCGCACTGCACAAAACGTTTTTCATGGTTCTTTTTACAGCCCCTTTTTCCATCTTCGCATACAGCCCCTATTTCCATCTTCGCAAGTAATGCGGCGGCTCAGCTGAGCAAGTTTCTTAGTGGCTGAAAAGGACATCGGCACGCCAAACCGATTAGCCACCTTTTTTCAGGTTGTGGGATACCTTGTGCGCGTACGGTACCACTTACGGCTTTTGCAGACATCCAAGGCAGCAAACGTGCGCTTGCCGGGATTCCTTTTCTTGAGGAGCGATATCACGACTGCCATGACGACCGACCCAGGGAAGCCAGCTGAAAACAGCCTACCCAATTGTAGCTCAAAACTTGCTTGCATCTCACGGTCACACGACTTCCTCAGCGCCAAATCCAGGCAGAGAGTGGCGATGCCGCTCTTTACTATTTTAGAATGACAGGAGTCGTACGGCAAGAGCTCTTTTTGTGCTCGGGGTGAATACGCCCAGCATAGGTGCCTTTCCCTGAACATAAGCTTCAAGTATAAAAACTGAAGAATCCCTTCCCCTGGAAGTTCGTAAGTAAAATGAAGCCCTTTGCAATGAAGTTTAAAATCATCAAGAACACAGTGTAGTGCTCGCTCATTAGAAATGGGGCAAAGTTTGTTTAAAACAATTAAAAAGTCGTCCATAAAACGAAAAGCTTTAAGGACTTTGTCATTGTTAAAATTATTAAAATCATCGTGTTCAGAGCGATCAAAATATGATTTTAAAAAATATTGCACCAGACAGGGGCAATGCACGAACCAATGCGCATGCTCTTTTTTTTTTCGGAAAAACTGGTCGTCAAATCTGATAAAAGTATAATGAAGATAAAATTCTTAAAGACCTTAAAAATTGTCTACCGTCAAACCTGCTGCATTCTGGAAAGCTAAAGCACCATTTTCGTCAATGCAATCTTTGACGGCAGCAAACAATTCAGGATGAAGCACCGCATAAAAGAGCTCTTCTACATCGATAGAGAAGGCAAAATCCACGTCACTCTTTTCTTGAAAGAAGTAAGGGGCCATTTACAACAAGGCCATTCAAAACATCTAAAAGAAACTTAATTACTGACAATTCTGCCAAGAACCACCTTCATTCACAATGGTGGGGAAAGGGGCATCCGGTTTATGGGTTTTAACACTAAAAAACACCTGCAACGCAGCACTTTCACTAGTTGCTATATCCCTTGCGAGCCTCTGCAGATTTAAACGCTTGCAAAATTCGGCTGCTTTAGTCTTAAAGGTGCAGTGAAGAGGAATCTGAACGCGTCTTTTTGCCGCAGTAACTCAATCTACACGTTCCGAGCATTCTTAGAAACTGCGACTTGTTACCCTGTGTGGCCGATTTCCCTAATTAAATCGGATTAACGTCCGGCTCCCGCCTATATTTTTTGAATTCTCCCCGTACGGTGGGCGGAGTCGACCAACGCGTGGAGTGCCTTTCACCCAGTCCTGTGGAGGCTTTGCTTTCGCTTTATTTTGTTTTTTTAGGTTTCAGTGAGTAAATAGTTTTATTCGCAGATAATACAGCCGCAAAATAAGCCCGCAGAAGTAAAAATACGCGCGGACTATTTGCTTCTACGGGTTACAACGTATTACTCCGCCGATGGCAGAGTGGCAAGCCGCCACGGGACTGGGTGAAAGGCGCTTCAAGCGTTGGTCGACTCCGCCCACTGTACGGGGAGAATTAAAAAAATATAGGTGGGAGCCGGACGTTAATCCGATTTAATTAGGGAAATCGGCCACACAGGGCAATAAGTCGAAGTTGCCAAGAACGCTCGGAACGTGTAGATCGAGTTCTCGCGGCAAAAAGACGAGTTCAGATTTCTCTTCACTGCACCTTTAATTCTTGTTTGACCTTTTTTCACTACGGCAAAGTTCTTGGCAACCGCCAAAGCTGCCTTTTCATTGTAGTTAATTAAAAGACTAGCGCATAAAACTAGGACAAAGACAGAGAAGGAGACAGGACGAGCGCTAAACATCAACTAAAGGTTTACTACACCAAACATGTACTTAAAACACTTCCGTGGCACATGCGCACACTGAGTTACAAAAAACTAATCAAGAAGTGGCAAACTGTTTCGCAGATACATGGTTTCTTTCCTGGTCAGGGCAAGTGACGTCGTGCTTACACACTTGTCACCTTCCCTCATAATGTGATAAGCCTCACAAATCTCGCGACCTAACCTTGTGCCTCCCCTACCAAGCACACACGTGGCATCAAACGCCGGCACGCACCCGCACCGCTTACAATGCGTAGCCAAATGGCTGCCCCCCGCCAATGAATCCACCAGCGTGTGATGCTCTCGTAGCCGTTCATTTAGGCAGCGTCCAGACTGTCCCACGTAGCATCTACCGCATGAGAGGGGTATGCGGTATACAATGCCAGCAGTGCACGGAACGAACTTGCACACGTGTTTTATGGTGCATACCGGTTTCCTCTTCTCATTGACGGCTTTGCACATGCGCACCAGCTTTTCGGGGGCGGTGAACATGACGTCCACACCGCACTTCCCTCCAACTTTCCTCAGCCGGTGCGAAAGCTGGTGCACGTACGGTATAGCCGTACGCCTGAGCCTTTTGGCACTTTCTCCGGCGGCCACGCCAGGGCGGCCACCTGCCCTGACTTCCTTCAAGAGGCATTCCGCCACAGCCATCACTGTGTCGTTAGGGAAACCGGCCTTCTTCAACCGGTGCACTTGCGCTTGCAAGCTGTCCTCAATCTTATGCTGGCAGGACTTCTCGAGAGCACCCCGCAGGCAATGTTTTGCAATCCCCCGTTTTACCAATTTAGAATGGGCCGAATTATACGCTAAAATTTCTTTTTTTTTGTGCGAGGCTGGTACGACCAACAGATGTGCCCAGTGCCAAAGAACAAACTTAGCTCGAGGAACTGGAGGCACCCGTCCACTGGAACTTCATGCGTGAACCTCAGCTTGCCAGAACAATCACCGAAAATCTCTAAAACACTTTTTACAACCTGTGGTTTGTCGCTCTCGTTGTTAACATGCATAAACACAATAAAGTCATCCACGTACCTAAAACACTTAACAACACGCTTTTCGTCTTCAATGCACGCTGCAACGCGCTTGTCAAACTGTCCTAAAAAGATTTCACTAAGAATCGGGGCTATGCAAGACCCTATGCAAATGCCATCTTTTTGCACAAACAATCGGTCATCAAAACAAATGTAAGTGGATGAGAGGTAACACTTAACTAAGGCTATAAAGTCATTTACCGAAACCCCGCTACTATTCTGAAACTTCACAGCCCCCCAGCTTTCAATCCGCTCTCTTACTGCATCTAACAACTCTTTTTGTGGTATGGAATAGAATAGCTCCTCAACATCAACTGAAAACGCGAAATTAGCTCCTGAAGCACCACCTTGCGCTGCCAAAAATTCTATCACATCTTTTGAGTTGCGCACTCGAAAAGGGTCTTCTACGTCTAGTTGGCTAAGGTGCTCTAGTAGGTATTTTGACACCAGGCCTTGCCAGGCTTCTTTCTCTGATACAATAGCTCTGAGAGGCATGCCCTCTTTGTGTGTCTTCGCAGAAAAGAAAACGTTCAGCCCCTGCTCATTCGCTGCTTTAACTGACTTATGAAGTCCTGTCAAATTGATCTGTTCGCAAACCTTTAATGCCTCAGCCATTACTTTCCTGCCTGATCTTTTTAGGAGAACAAAGTTCTTGTCAATAGCCTGCATAGCCTTTTCATGATACATTGTTTTCGGCAACACGACGAATCCCCCCTCTTTATCTGCAGTCAATAAAGAAAGATTATTCCTTTTGAGGTAATGAACTGTATTGCTCACTGCTAGCGTTTCCACACGTGGGCATGGTTTTTTACTTAACAAGCAGTCGACACCTTCGGAAATACATCTAGCTTTCTCTTCCACGTCTGCACATTGCCCTACTTTCCTAACCAAGGTAAGGAGACCGAGCGGGGTCTCGTTAACTTCATTACAAAATTTAGGCCCGCAGCTCAAAACCCTTCGAACTTTATCAGGGAGACCACATTCTGCTAAACACAACACTTCCTTCTTAGGAACATTTTGAGAGTCCTCTTCCGCTTTTTTCCAAGCACACAGAGATGGCAGCCCACAAGACCACAGGAACTCGGTAACATTAGCTGCCTCCCTAGCCCAAGTCCTGATCATTGCATCACAGGTTACCTTGCAGCTTGTCCTGGTCGCGGCATGCACACGCAAGCACAGCTGGAAATACCGGATGTGTCTCCATAGTTCGGCACGGAAGATCTTGGTGATTCTTCTAGTATGTCGCACGGACGCTTGGCAGGGATGGAACAAGGCTTGCACCTCAGGCGGTACCAGTCCATTCTTGAGGGCGAAGGATAGCACTCTTGCCCGATAGGTAGTTATTGCTATTAGGTTCACATAGGTAACTGAAGGATCACTACACATAAAAGAAGGAAGAACAGGGCCCGATGTACGAGAAATCAATGCAATCAAGGCGGAAAGCTGGGCTAGTTGGTTTGACATAGTTAATTAAAAGACTAGCGCATAAAACTAGGACAAAGACAGAGAAGGAGACAGGACGAGCGCTAAACATCAACTAAAGGTTTACTACACCAAACATGTACTTAAAACACTTCCGTGGCACATGCGCACACTGAGTTACAAAAAACTAATCAAGAAGTGGCAAACTGTTTCGCAGATACATGGTTTCTTTCCTGGTCAGTGTTTTAAGTACATGTTTGGTGTAGTAAACCTTTAGTTGATGTTTAGCGCTCGTCCTGTCTCCTTCTCTGTCTTTGTCCTAGTTTTATGCGCTAGTCTTTTAATTAACTATGTCAAACCAACTAGCCCAGCTTTCCGCCTTGATTGCATTGATTTCTCGTACATCGGGCCCTGTTCTTCCTTCTTTTATGTGTAGTGATCCTTCAGTTACCTATGTGAACCTAATAGCAATAACTACCTATCGGGCAAGAGTGCTATCCTTCGCCCTCAAGAATGGACTGGTACCGCCTGAGGTGCAAGCCTTGTTCCATCCCTGCCAAGCGTCCGTGCGACATACTAGAAGAATCACCAAGATCTTCCGTGCCGAACTATGGAGACACATCCGGTATTTCCAGCTGTGCTTGCGTGTGCATGCCGCGACCAGGACAAGCTGCAAGGTAACCTGTGATGCAATGATCAGGACTTGGGCTAGGGAGGCAGCTAATGTTACCGAGTTCCTGTGGTCTTGTGGGCTGCCATCTCTGTGTGCTTGGAAAAAAGCGGAAGAGGACTCTCAAAATGTTCCTAAGAAGGAAGTGTTGTGTTTAGCAGAATGTGGTCTCCCTGATAAAGTTCGAAGGGTTTTGAGCTGCGGGCCTAAATTTTGTAATGAAGTTAACGAGACCCCGCTCGGTCTCCTTACCATGGTTAGGAAAGTAGGGCAATGTGCAGACGTGGAAGAGAAAGCTAGATGTATTTCCGAAGGTGTCGACTGCTTGTTAAGTAAAAAACCATGCCCACGTGTGGAAACGCTAGCAGTGAGCAATACAGTTCATTACCTCAAAAGGAATAATCTTTCTTTATTGACTGCAGATAAAGAGGGGGGATTCGTCGTGTTGCCGAAAACAATGTATCATGAAAAGGCTATGCAGGCTATTGACAAGAACTTTGTTCTCCTAAAAAGATCAGGCAGGAAAGTAAAGGCTGAGGCATTAAAGGTTTGCGAACAGATCAATTTGACAGGACTTCATAAGTCAGTTAAAGCAGCGAATGAGCAGGGGCTGAACGTTTTCTTTTCTGCGAAGACACACAAAGAGGGCATGCCTCTCAGAGCTATTGTATCAGAGAAAGAAGCCTGGCAAGGCCTGGTGTCAAAATACCTACTAGAGCACCTTAGCCAACTAGACGTAGAAGACCCTTTTCGAGTGCGCAACTCAAAAGATGTGATAGAATTTTTGGCAGCGCAAGGTGGTGCTTCAGGAGCTAATTTCGCGTTTTCAGTTGATGTTGAGGAGCTATTCTATTCCATACCACAAAAAGAGTTGTTAGATGCAGTAAGAGAGCGGATTGAAAGCTGGGGGGCTGTGAAGTTTCAGAATAGTAGCGGGGTTTCGGTAAATGACTTTATAGCCTTAGTTAAGTGTTACCTCTCATCCACTTACATTTGTTTTGATGACCGATTGTTTGTGCAAAAAGATGGCATTTGCATAGGGTCTTGCATAGCCCCGATTCTTAGTGAAATCTTTTTAGGACAGTTTGACAAGCGCGTTGCAGCGTGCATTGAAGACGAAAAGCGTGTTGTTAAGTGTTTTAGGTACGTGGATGACTTTATTGTGTTTATGCATGTTAACAACGAGAGCGACAAACCACAGGTTGTAAAAAGTGTTTTAGAGATTTTCGGTGATTGTTCTGGCAAGCTGAGGTTCACGCATGAAGTTCCAGTGGACGGGTGCCTCCAGTTCCTCGAGCTAAGTTTGTTCTTTGGCACTGGGCACATCTGTTGGTCGTACCAGCCTCGCACAAAAAAAAAGAAATTTTAGCGTATAATTCGGCCCATTCTAAATTGGTAAAACGGGGGATTGCAAAACATTGCCTGCGGGGTGCTCTCGAGAAGTCCTGCCAGCATAAGATTGAGGACAGCTTGCAAGCGCAAGTGCACCGGTTGAAGAAGGCCGGTTTCCCTAACGACACAGTGATGGCTGTGGCGGAATGCCTCTTGAAGGAAGTCAGGGCAGGTGGCCGCCCTGGCGTGGCCGCCGGAGAAAGTGCCAAAAGGCTCAGGCGTACGGCTATACCGTACGTGCACCAGCTTTCGCACCGGCTGAGGAAAGTTGGAGGGAAGTGCGGTGTGGACGTCATGTTCACCGCCCCCGAAAAGCTGGTGCGCATGTGCAAAGCCGTCAATGAGAAGAGGAAACCGGTATGCACCATAAAACACGTGTGCAAGTTCGTTCCGTGCACTGCTGGCATTGTATACCGCATACCCCTCTCATGCGGTAGATGCTACGTGGGACAGTCTGGACGCTGCCTAAATGAACGGCTACGAGAGCATCGCACGCTGGTGGATTCATTGGCGGGGGGCAGCCATTTGGCTACGCATTGTAAGCGGTGCGGGTGCGTGCCGGCGTTTGATGCCACGTGTGTGCTTGGTAGGGGAGGCACAAGGTTAGGTCGCGAGATTTGTGAGGCTTATCACATTATGAGGGAAGGTGACAAGTGTGTAAGCACGACGTCACTTGCCCTGACCAGGAAAGAAACCATGTATCTGCGAAACAGTTTGCCACTTCTTGATTAGTTTTTTGTAACTCAGTGTGCGCATGTGCCACGGAAGTGTTTTAAGTACATGTTTGGTGTAGTAAACCTTTAGTTGATGTTTAGCGCTCGTCCTGTCTCCTTCTCTGTCTTTGTCCTAGTTTTATGCGCTAGTCTTTTAATTAACTATGTCAAACCAACTAGCCCAGCTTTCCGCCTTGTTTTCATTGTACATAGACCTAGGCAAGGCTACAAAGCCACCCGTCTTATCTGCTTGCAAAAGACAGAGCTCATTGTCCTTGAAGTTCACAGCATTCTGCATACCGTCCTTGGCACCCTTGGGACCAGTCACCTTTACATTCTTGGCCAAGCAGTCGGTGCCCTCCAAGAGACAGCGTTCCCCATCTTCCTGCGGGGCCCTCTTATACCCGTGCCACACGCGCACAAGAAATGGCAGTAAATGCTTAAGGCCTTAAGTTTGTTAATGCCATTATTTTCGGAGTTCGTGCTACACGTCCACTTTTAATGCCATTATCGAAAGTGACGATGACGATAACGCTTGCAAGGTAGTCAAAAGTTTCATCTTAATATAAACACTCATAATGAGCAGAATATATCGAGAATGATGTTCAAATGTAATGTAAAAACAATTTACAGAAAATACGGCTGTTCCTGCTTTACAAGTCGAAAAAGTAGCCATAAACTCGCATGTCAGCACATAACTCGAGAGTACCAGTCAATAAGGCTGGTTAAAATGGCGCTCTTCGCATCGAAAATGCGGTTTAGATGCTTCATCTGGCTGAAAGTTAAGAATTAACCATTTTATAGTGGGCTAGGCAGTTGTAACTGACAAAGCTGCATGCTTTTCTGCGTGTGGAATGGGAACGAGAGTACACATTGCGCGGGCGAATGAGTTGTGACGAACTCAGTAGGTCGCGAATGGCAGTAAGGCTAATGCCATTAAATTTATGCATGTGGCACCGCACGAATGCCATTAAAACTTAAGGCAGTAAGCACTTAATGGCATTAAATCTGTCCGTGTGGCACGGGTATTAGCCATCTTCCTATTCAAGGCAGCGAGTTCGTGAGGTGGAACCGAGGGCTCCAGTCCGAACTTGGGACCCTAGTGAAGAAGACTGGAAATGTTGGAGGGAATGGAAGCACCACCCATCACAGTTAGGCCTCCCTTTCGGTGTTTAGAGACCCTCGGCTTCCCCAAGGAACCAAGGATCCAGCGAAGGTTGTAGTTCCACCAGAATTCAGTCAGCCGCGCTGCTTCACATTTCAAGCCCGAGAATCTCTTGTCGGCAATCCAATCCGGAAACTGAGCACAGGTGACAGCCCTCAGCCAGTCAAAATATAAACGCACTTGGCCCCCACAGTTCCGAACGTAGGATCTTCAAAACTCGTTTGGAATGTCCCCAAGATGGTGAAACAGGTCCAAACAAGGCACTTACTTGCAGCGGTGGAATTGATTTCCTGATGCAGAATCCAAGAAACCGAGCACGGCACGTCGCTGACACAATGTAGGTCAGGAGCAGGTTTACGTCGAGAAGTTGATTAGAAGACACATATAAAGATGAGCCCGATGTAGAAGAAATATACTTCAAAAAGGGATAGTTGGTGTTCAGACTTCACAGGCATATTTTAGCGCAAAAGACGGGACGACCGAAAGACAGGACGAACACGGGCGCTATACTGACAACTGCTTTATTGAAGCGAGAATGGGACATATAAATACGCTTCTGGCCTGCGCCAGCGCTACCTACCAAGGAATTTGGAATCTTCTTAGGAAATCATATAGCAAATCAAAAAACATAGGAAATCAAAAAAACAGTCCGTGAAACCTTGGAAGCTTTCTTTATCAGGAAAGGGGGACAGGACTGCGTTAGTGACACCTCTATCGTTCTGTATAATGCCGAGATAAACTTCCTATCGCGTCTTATATTATTTCCTATGTAGATTCCAAATTCCTTGGTAGGTAGCGCTGGCGCAGGCCAGAAGCGTATTTTCGTTCTCGCTTCAATATAGCAGTTGTCAGTAGCGCCCGTGTTCGTCCTTTCTTTGTCGTCCCGTCTTTTGCGCTAAAACATGCCTGTTAAGTCTGAACACCAACTAGCCCAACATTTAACCCTTTCGAAGGAGAAATTTGTTGGTGTGATGTTTGTGCACATGGAGTTGAAAATGTGTATTGGACATTGCCCGCCTAGAGAAAAACTTTGCAGAAGACAGGAAATATCGGGCTTGCAACTAGCACTCAATGATTTGTTGAATTCTCCCAATCTGTCCCTTTTCATATTTGGACTACAAGCCTGGCGACCCTCCGGTCGAAGTGTGCTACGGGCATCGGCTCTGAAACGCACAACCGTACAAGTCTTCAGAAAAGTATCCTTAATAAGGAAGTTGCAGCCGTCGCAATTTAGCGACTTGAACATTCCGTGCCCTTTCCGAGATTATTCCCTCTCATGCCCGGTTACTTAGCCTCCGCAAGTGAAAATTTTCCCTCCTCCTCCTCCTATTTCAGCGAGAGGCGCAGAGTACGTCAGATGCCATCGCACCACTTTGCCAAGAAGTTTTGCTTGCTTTTCGCTACCCGTAATATTTCGGGCTGCGTTTCGGTCTTCCGTGTGCTTAGTTCACCTTGTAGCCCGAAGTTCCTGACGGACGCGTTCTTCATGTCTTGCACTAAGAAGTTCGCGATATCCCTCGTAAACGCCGCTGTGTGTGCCCCACTGGAAAGACCTCCTGGTAATAATCTGGTGTGGGGGGAGGCATTGAGCATGAGCAAATAACATAATAAATAAAATATTAAGGCGAAAGCCTTTAATGCCTCATGCTGTCGTTAGCAGACGCTGCCGGCAGCGGTGTCGACAGACGCGTCGGCAGATTTGTCCGCCTTTTGGCGTCACTGCTTAAAAAGGAACTGCGCCGAGGGTGGCAACCGAACCAGAGCCTCTGGCATTTGAAGCGGAGACGCTACCGCTCCGTCACGAAGGCTCAAGGTTCGAGCATGAATAAAGGCGCATCTAGTGAATGCATGCGTTTCATAAATAAAATAAAAGGAATAAAGTGAAGGAAAGGAAAAATTAAAATAAGAACATAAACAAAAATAAAAACAAAATAAAAGTAAGGTATGAAAATGAAAGTAAAACACAATAAAAATGAGAAAAAGGTCAAAAATAAAAATAAAAACAAAATATGAAAAATAAGAACAAACAATGCGCCAGGAAACGCTTTCGCCTTGCTGCACTTTAGACAGCCAAATTGTCCCCTGAATTATTAAATAACATAATGAATAATAAATAAATGTTTTGCGGCAATAAGTAAACTCGCTGTTAAGACAATGGAGAGGGCGGAAAATGCAGGGAGTCCATGCAATTTTGTCGCGTTAATATGGGAAGCCATGAGAGCAAACTATAGACTTTCCCAACCAGATAGTTTCATTCTTTTACATTCTTTTCGTGGGGGTTTCACCTCCCACAGGGGAGGGGCGCTGTGAGCGCGCGGAGCGAGTGGACGTGCAGCGCATCGTCTCCGCCAACTTTTGGCCGGAACCCCGTCAACACAGCCGCGTCTGTCTTCGCGAAGTCGACAGCTACCTGTGGACCCCACTCACACACAGGTGGGGCAGCATTTAGGCATTTTAGGGCCGATCCTCACTTGCGTTTCGTGGCGACGGCGCTAGGCCTAACGCCTACGCCGACGCTCGGCCGTGAGTGAGTCGCCCACCCGTGTCAAGATGGCTGCCCAAAAAGTACAACGCGGCTACGACCCGGACGCCATGGCCTGGTCCGAGGTTCCTTCAGCTCCAACGCCTGAGAGTCCGGATTCTGCGCCCATCGAGAACCCGAGGCTCTTCAAACTAGTGGAACGCCGCTCCCGCAAGCGGGACGCCGCCTCCAAGAAAGCGGACGCCACGTCGGCAGGCCGCTCAACACGGCACAACGCTGCTGCGCGCGCTGCAGCGCTTCACGGAGGGGCCCAGTCTAAGACCGGACCCTCTTGGAAACCAAAGCCACTGCCGCGTCTTCATCCAGAAGACATCGTCATCATCCTGAAGCCCCGGGTGACCGTCGCTCCCAGGGATGTGTACCAACATGGCGAGCTGGGAGCAGCGTTCGCGGCCTACCTGGGCGCCAAGGCCGCAGCATCCCTCAGCCTGCTCCCCACATGGGAGCAAAACCTGATCGTCGCAGGCACCAGAGAGCCGCACGTCGCGGACAAGCTTCTGCGGGATTTTCAACTAACATCACCGAAGAGTCAGCTCTCCATGTACGGCCAGTTGAAACTCACTGGAGACATGTGCCGCGGCGTCATCACCATGGCCAAGCACGAGACCAGTGAGTGCCTCCAAAACAAGATCCAGTGGCGTGCTGGAGAGCTTGCCGATATCCGCAAGCTTGGCAAATCCGACGTCGCGTCGCTCAACTTCGTGGGAAAAGTGGTGGCGCGATATGTGCATTATAACTTCGAGGTGACCCTTGTGCGTGCGTACAAGAAAACCATTCCGGCCTGCGTGCGGTGCGGCACTGTGGGCCACCGAGCAGACACCTGCCCCTGCCCGGATGAAAAGTGCGGCCTGTGTGGCCAAACGGCGCCGACCGTCGACGGAGTCAAGGCGCCGCATGAATGTACTCTGTCCTGTGCAGTCTGTGGGCAAGCCCACGCTACCAACTCCCGCGACTGCACGGGAAAATTCCGGCAGCTCAAGGTGCATGGCCCCAAGGCTAAACGCCCAGAGGTGCCAAAAAACCAGCGACCTGGCAAGCAGCCAAGTCATTCAAAACCACGTGCCGGTGGCGGCACGCCGCGTGGTGCTCACGGCACCGACCACAAGACATCGTCACCTTCTTCACCGTCGGTGAAGCCAGCGCCCGGGAAGAAGACGGCGCCTCCACCACCCAGCGGCAGAGACACTGGCCACTTCCGGGCCCTCAAGACAATTGGCGCTGCCGACGCCCGGGCATCAGCGCCTCAACACGACAAACAGGTGAGCAGCTGGGCTGAGATAGCCTCCTCTTCTTCCCATCCCTCATCCTCCCCCGTAACCGTCTCCGCACTCGACGCGGAATACAAAAAACAGATAGACGTGCTCCGGGCACAGAATGAGCTTTTGCTCAACAAAATTCAAAATTTAGAGTCAAAATTGGCGTCCGCCGCACCGAGCCCGCCGAACTCGGACGCAATGGAGAGCGACGCGGAGATCTCGCCTGCCCTCGTGACAGCCATCTCTGCGATGGAGGAGCGCTTAACCTCTAAATTGCGATATATGATCGAGACCGCCATGGACCAGATCTTGACAAAGGTCAAATCTGCCGTCCCCGCGGTGGTCTCAAAACACATCTCGGACAACCCCCGCCTCCTCCGTCGGACGGGACCCATTAGGGACGTATCCCGCCCTTCAAAATTCAACCGTCTGATTATTGATTCGGACAATGAGGACAACTGCCCCGCTCCTTCCGTCATCACCCCCTTGATGGCGCAAGTAGCTGGCTCTGAGGCAGCCAATCCCTCCTCCTCCCCCCCAAGAATTTTAAATCATGGCGAGACACCTTAATCAAAGGAGTTCCGCCATCTCCAATTCGGCCATGTCAACTTCAATAACACAGTGGAACTGTAGAGGCTTTAAGGACCGCACTAAGCGGGCCAATTTCCGCCTCTACCTTGAAACTTTCGAGTCCTTACCAGCCGTGGTTGCCCTCCAAGAGCCAGGCCTGGGCGCCACAATTTCAAATTACACGACGTTCCAACAGGATCCCGCGTCTTGTCTTCTCGTTCACAAAGACTACACAGCCAACCTAGTGGATCTCGACCTCCAACTAGAGTACTCTTATGTAATGGTGACCCTCCTACCAGTCCGCCGCAGGGACCCACCGTTGCATATACTCAACGTGTACTGCTCTCCCAAACTAAAGCGAGTGACTTTTGCGGACCTCTTTAGCCGCGCGCTAAGAGTAGCGGGCCGCGATCCCCTGCTGATTGTGGACGACTTTAACGCTCCCAGTCAGCAGTGGGGGTATCGCAAGGAGGAGTCGCGCGGGCGTAAGCTGGCGGAGCTTGCGTCCACGTTGGGCCTCACCCTCCACACGGACCCTGTGCACCCAACCCGGCTAGGAAATTCCGTGACACGGGATACGTGTCCGGACTTAACCTTCACTCGCAACATACAACACGCAGACTGGCTCAACACCGAGGAGACCCTCGGTAGCGACCACTGCATCATTAACACTACACTACGCACACGCCCCCTCAAGCGTCCCAGAACGCAAGCCCATATCCCAAATTGGACGAAATTCAGGCAAAATTTTAACTCACTTGATAATACACCCATTTCCGCGCAAGGCTACACAGCATGGTCCCAACAGCTGCTGGCACACCTTTCCTCGCATGAAACACACATCCAGCTCTCAGAGGCGGTCGCGGACGTGGATAACCACCTTCTACACCTCCGGGAAGCCCGTCGCAGCCTCGTCCGCCGTTGGCGACGCCAGAAACACAATAGAAAGCTTAAAGCTCGAATTTCCGAGCTTACCCAGAAAGCGGCAGAGTACGCGGCCCAACTCGCCGACTCCAACTGGGTAGATAGATGCAACACGGCCGCGCGACAAATGTCCAGCCGAAACACGTGGCGTCTCTTTCGAGCCCTAATCGACCCAACCCAAACACGAACCGAAACACAAAAACATTTGCAGCGAGCCATGCACGCTTTTCCTGGCAACACGACTCAATTGGCACAGAAACTTCGGGACCAGTATCTGTGTACAGCCCAAGACCCCCGTGGATCTGCGTACTCTTATGCAGGCAGAGAGAACACGGAGCTGGATCAACCTTTCCAGCTCCATGATCTGCGGGCGGCTCTCGCCGAAATGAAACGGGGCACTGCGCCAGGACAGGATAAGGACACCGTCAAGCTTTTGACGAACCTGCCCGACTTGGCATACCAGTCCCTCCTGGAATACGTCAATGCGATTTGGCGCGGGGACATCCCCTGCCAATCGAATGGAAAACGGCTTTGGTCACTTTTATTCATAAAGCTGGCAAACCAATTGACACAGATAACCTCATGTGTGGGCAAACTAATGGAGACGATGGTGCGGGATCGGTTATCTACATATCTTGAACACAAACAAGTCTTTGCGAGCACCATGTTCGGATTCCGCCCACACAGATCCGCACAGGATGTCCTCCTGCAACTCAATCGGGAAGTCCTTGACCCCCTCGAATGCCCCCATAATGACCGGGTAGTACTCGCCTTGGATCTTAAAGGGTCATTTGACAATGTAACACATGAGATCATACTCACTAACCTAAGTCACACCGACTGTGGCCTCAACACATTCCAATACATAAGCCAATTTTTAATGGATCGTCAATCCTACATTCGAATTCAAGAGAGAGACCATGGTCCTTACCTACTCGGCACGCGGGGAACCCCTCAAGGCGCGGTACTTTCCCCGCTCCTCTTCAATCTGGCCATGATGCACCTGCCGGCCCAGCTGAGTGGTGTCGCCGGCGTGCAGCACGCCCTGTACGCCGATGACATCACTCTGTGGGCCACGCAGGGAAGCACAGGAGACATTGAAACCAGCCTGCAAACAGCGGCGACGATAGTAGACCGCTACGTCCGCCGCTGCGGTCTTCAATGTTCCCCTCAAAAATCGGAATTTGTGCACCTCCGCCCCTCACAGAAGTGCACAACTAAAATATCTCTCTCTCTTGAGAGTGGTCCCATACGCGAAAGTGATGAGATACGGGTACTCGGACTCTACATCCACAAACACAGGCGGCCAGACACTACAATGGCCAGACTCCGTAAGGTGGGGGACCAGGTGGGCCGCACGGTCCGCCGGGTTTCCAACAAACGCGGAGGGTTACGAAGTAAGGATGCCTTGCGGCTGGCAAACGCCTTCGTAACTAGTCGAATTCTCTATTCGACTCCTTATCTCCACCTACGGAAACAAGAGGAGGACGCCCTTGAGGTCATCCTTCGCAAAATTGTTAAACGTGCCCTTGACCTCCCCATCACTACTTCAAACAGCCGGCTTATGGCTCTTGGGGTGGTGAACAGTTTCCGGGAGCTCCGGGAGGCGCACCTTACAAACCAGTACACGCGCTTGTCGCTAACGGAGTCGGGTCGCCGCCTTCCTGCTAGACTCCATATCCAACACACCCCTCCAATGGAAGACAGGTTTCGCATCCCGGAACTGTGGAGACGTGCCCTCCACGTGCGGCCTCTTCCAGCAAACATGTCACATGAAGACCATAATGGTCGGCGCCTGGCACGAGCGGAAGCGCCAGCCCGATATTATGGCAACAAAACAGGTGTATATTAAAGTCAAAGTCAAAGTCAAATTTATTTTCAACATCAAACGTCCGCTAGACAGGTGTGATGTTGAGGGGGGGGGTCAAGCAAAAAGCCTGAAAAAGGCTTGACAGGGCCTGCACCCCGTTGCAGACGGCGGAGCGACGCAGAAACCGACATGATAAGAAAAGAAAGGCAAGTACATTCTTATTTCATGTACAACAAAAAAAGGAAACAAAGATACATCAAGGCAGGAATTACAGTGCAAGTAGCAAAGATACAAGAAAGGCGAAAAATACAAGAATGCAAGATACAAAAATACAATACAAAAATACAATACAAAAATACAATGCAAGAATACAAGATACAAGAAAGGCGAAAAAGACTAGTTACAAGGCAAGGCATAGCTAGGAAATTTGAAAAACTCGCAAAAAAATACATATATAAATAAAAATTCCAGAAGTGTGGTAAGAAGTTTCAGAGCACATTGATTACGAGTTAGCGATATGGGCAGCATTTAATACACTTGGTAAGGTGTAGCGCAGCATCTGGCAACCGTAATTGGTTCGTGTATATGGTAACTGATTTGATTTGATTTGATTTATGGGGTTTAACGTCCCAAAGCGACTAAGGCTATGAGAGACGCCGTAGTGGAGGGCTCCGGAAATTTCGACCACCTGGGGTTCTTTAACGTTCACTGACATCGCACAGTACACGGGCCTCTAGAATTTCTCCTCCAAAGAAATTCTAGCCCCCGCGGCCGGGATCGAACCCGCGTCTTTTGGGCCAGCAGCCGAGCACCATAACCGCTCAGCCACCGCGGCGGCGTATATGGTAACTGCCACTGTTCTGTGCTCCTTGTGTTAAAAGCAGCGTGCCGTAATTTCATTTCTGCAAGTTCCTTGAGATAAAAATCATTATTTTTCATCGAGGTCTGATAGCGTGATGCAAGCACTGAATTATAAAGATTTAGTAATGAGATTAGGTTCAAGTTTTCAAAAATGGGCTTGGTGTGGGCATCATAAGCAGCATTTGACATTATGCGCACAGCTTTCTTTTGCAACCTGTGTATTTTAGCAAGGTTAGTAGCAGTTGTGGTGCCCCAGACTAGGTAACAATATCTTAAAGTTGAAAAAAAGAGGCTATGATAAAGCAATAATTTTATGTTTGGGGACAAAAGAAATCGCAGGCGCGATAACATCCCAACACTACGAGATAATTTAGAGCAGGTCGTTTGAACGTGATCGTCCCACGTCATGTTCTCTTGGAAAAGAACACCGAGACTTTTTACAACGGGCACCACTTCTATGTTAGATCCAGCTAGGCTAAGATTGAAACTTGCGTTCATCGGCTTGTTTTTGGGGCGGAATAAGACTGCCTTCGTTTTAGAGACGTTTATAAGTAATGAGTTTACCATGCTCCAGTCCGCTAACAGCGTAAGTACATCATTGGCTTTAGATTCGATCGCAGTCAGACTAGGCCCTGGAAAGAACAAACTGGTGTCATCGACATATATGATAAATTTAGTGTCGTCGTTAATGTTAACAATGTCATTTACATAGATATTGAATAGCAATGGCCCGAGAATACTGCCTTGTGGGACGCCACTCCCGAGACCAGAAAAATTAGATGTGTACCCGTGTATTTGTACTAGCTGCTGTCGATTATTTAAGTAACTATGCAAAAGTTTCAAGAATGTGCCGCGAAATCCGTAGTGTTCTAACTTAGTTGTGAGAGTAGTATGATTAATTCGGTCAAAAGCCTTCGAGAAATCCACAAATATTCCTGGCACGTAATATTCATGTTCGAAAGAGTCCAGGATAATTTCTTTTTGTTTTAGTAATGCTGTCTCGGTTGAACGGTGTTTAGTAAATCCAAACTGCAAGGGTGTTAGCAAGTTGTGTTTTGCCAGAAAACGGTTTATTCTATCGTGCATCAATTTTTCAATTCTCTTAGAAAGGACCGGTAGGATCGATCTCGGCCTGTAATTGGTCATATTGTTTTTGTCGCCTCCTTTATAAATAACCGACACTCTCGCCATTTGTAGGCGGGACGGGAAATGCCCTGTCGAAAAGATTAAGTTAACAACATGTACCAACAAAGGCGCTAAGATATCAATGGCATGCTTAAATGGATGAATCTGCAAGTCGTCAACATCAACACACCTACTGGATTTCACAGACAAGAACACTTCTTTGACTTCAGGCATAGTAACAGGGAACAAAAATGCACTTTCTCGCATTCTGTTTTTCAAATATCGTGTACAATTCGGGTCATGCTTACTGCACGCCACAGAGGCAAAAAACCTATTAAATGCTTCAGCTAGTTTGTGACCAGTAAGGATTTCTTCATTGATAGCCAACTTGACTGGACAATCACCGTGGGCTGAATGGCGATTTAAAACAGAATGCAGTCGCCTCCAGATAAGGTCAGATCGCTTGGATATGTCGTTGTTCAGCAGGTTTTCGAAATAACGTTGCTTAATTCTATGCAGAAGCTTGTTCGTTCTATTTCTTTGTTTCTTGAATGATTTAAAGTCTTCAATATTTCTGTTCTTTAAGAAGCGCGCAAACAGGGAGTTTTTTTCGCGAATTGCGCTGAGGCATTCGAACGTAACCCAAGGCTTGCGCGCTGATCGCGGTCGCGTTTTCGTCACGTACGGAAAACAGCTGCTGTAGGACGCTTTGATTTTTTCAACGAGATGTCTCCTCCAGGTATGCCTCGTCAGCACCTGTGGCACAAAACACTTCCTGCCAATCAATTTTAGATAGACAAGTAGACAAAAGGCTCATCGATCTATTGTTTATATCTCTAAATGTAGTTACACGAGCCTCTGAATCTTTTAACTCCAGTGGACGCCCACTAAGCACTACATATATTGGCAAGTGATCACTCACATGTACATCTAAAGTGCCAGAGAAAAGCAGTGTGTTTTTAGAGTGCGTAATCAAAACGTCAAGCAGCGTTGACGTGTCCGACTGAATGCGAGTTGGAGTCGTAATAACATTTGTGCATGCATGAGCAGTAAGGTTTGAAGCTGATCCCGATGCCCAGAATGACTCAAGAAATCTATGTTTAGATCTCCACCAAGTATAAAATTGTAGTTATGGTCATTAATCCAATCCAAATGTGCGTCAAGAAACAAAAGAAACGCTTCCATGTCTCCTCCAGGTGGCCTGTATACAGTAGAAAAAATACCAAATGTGCTTTGTATTACCAGAACTTCATACTCGTCTGTAATTTTTGACAGAGAGGTAAGCACGTCACAGTCAAATGTGTTTTTGATTAGTAGCATAATGCCCTCACCTTTTTTATTGCAGCGGTTTGAAAAGAACGACATATAGCCAGGTAGCTTTAACACTTCCCATTCATTGCGGTACCATGTTTCGGTGACCATTATGATATCGAAACTGAAGGTAAAACTATCAAGCAACGTTGTGATCGTGTCTTCTTTGTTTCGAGCTGATTGAGCATTGATATGTAGGCATGAAACTTGCTCCTTCCTAGTGGCGACTGGCGCTATCAAATCATGCGGCGTCATGAGGCCAATACTTGCAGCCTTATCGTTAGACATGGGTCTTTCCATGGTGAAGTAAAAATTGTAGTTCACGATTCAAGCACATCTTGCTGAAATCACAGGCAATCACACGATTCAAATCACAGGCAATGCGACCATAAAACAAACCACCTTTGCTGCGGTTAACCTTGAGTCTTGATGAGTTGCACATTTTGTTTTTTATATCATTGCGCTCAAATCTCCTCTTTGTTCACGTGAATTACCGAAGCACCTTCCATCTTTCTTACCAAAATGCGCCCATTTCGAAGCCAAACATAGCGGTAACTCATTTCCTTTGCTCGAGTTTTCGTTTGCCAGAGCAGCCTTTTTAGAGCCGGTGTTAGGTTCTCGTTTAAAAAAATTTTTTTCCTCTTGTTCTAAAAGTGCACTCTTTTTTTCCATCCATTTTTCCTTGGTTTCCCGCCTCACAAAGCGAACTAATATAGGAGGAGCTGTCTTGTCTTATTCGGTGAACTGCCTCGATGTCGTCAGGACTGGGAACATCTAGCCCGAGTTGACTTACTATAGAACCAAGAGTTGCCCTCAGATCCTCATTATCATTCTGTTTCACATCATGGATCTCCAAGTTGTTTTTTCTTGAGTACAGTTCCAACCTCTCTACCGCTCCTTCTAACCGATCAATTTGTGCAGCTTTATCAAGTATCACACTTTCCAAGTCGCTTGTTTTTTTCTGAGATCTTTTATGTCCTCCTTTTGCGAACTGAGAGTGGCCAGTGCCTCATCATACTTAGTTGAGAGCATCTGCATCGAATTTTCTATGGCCTCAATTGTTTCACTTTGTCTGATAATGCTACTTTGTGTTGACTCGTGTTCTGCCATTTGCTCTTCCTGTCCCTGTTCTAGTCTTTCTAGGCGAAGAAGTACCAGATTCAATTTAGCCATGACGTCCGTCAGCGATGGTTCTGCGCAGTCATCGGATTTGTGATCAGATTCTGTGCTCGCCTGATTACGGGTTAACCGAGATTTGGAAGTTATGCATGTGGGACAAGACCATGTCTGAACCTTGTCGTTAAGCATGCTTTTCAAGGCAGTCTTTGAAACACCAGAGCATTTCCCACTATGGTATCGGTTGCCACATTCATTACATGTAAGAGAAGAACAATCAGGTGTGAACGCCTTAAAGGGGTCGTGAAACGTTTTCCGAAAATTTTGAACGACGTGTGTATTTGGAATTCTGGCCCTTCATTCTATAATATACCTTGGTTCGTTTCATCGTCTGGGTTGATTGAATAGCGAAAAAAACTAAATTTCGGTTTCCCTGCGCGCGTCCCCCTCAACTCACAGCAAACGTCATTTTAAGAAGCCAATCAGAGGCTTCTGTCGTCAACACAACATGGCGGCTTAGCGAGGCCTCTTTAGCCATAGTTGACCGAAGTTACAGCACGCATATTGACTCGAATGTGGCACTGTCGTCTGCTCAGAATGGAGTCTGCTAGCTGTCAAGCTGACATATGTGCGAAAACTTGGCCGGCGCGCCGCACCAGTCGCCGCTTGCGAACGGCCGCCTACTGCAAGCAGGGACACGGAGCGGCAAGCATCTTTGCGCCGCTAGACTCATGCCCGGCCCACATCCGGTGGAACACTTTGCCACCGCACACCAGCGCCAGCGCGCTGCTTGGCTACTGAAGTTCGCACCAAAAAAGACAAAATAGCGGTGTTATAAAAAAGACTGCCGGCTGTACTCGGGCGGCGACAAAGCATGCCTGCCCACGTAGCGCGCTTTCGGCAACGGCGCTGGACGCGGGTGCGCCGGGCGACGAACTGCACTGCTCTCTGACTGCCCTGGTCGTCGCTAGGCCTGTTTCGTACCGAAGTCGCGGTGTACAGCGCTTCGGAAGTAGCCTGGGTTATAATAAAATGCCTGCTTTTGGCATCGCTTTACTGTCAACACCATCGTCTCACAACAAAAAATATGGTCATTGTTGCGGTGGGCTCGGCAGCGGAGCTATATCGCGGACGCCAGGCGCGCAAGCCGGACCGCAACGGCCGGGCAGCGGCAGCTGAGCGGCGGTTGTGGCAAGAAATTTGCTCGTATTACAGTTGCTGCTTCTACCAGCAACTCGGCATTGTTCAACGATCCTCAAAAATGATCTTTTTTCCACACTTCTTGCTTCCACAGTTTATTATTTACGTGAAGAAAAATCTTTAGCTCATTTTTATGACGCCAGCGGACGGGATCCAGGTTTGCCGGCCGGCCTGCAGCCTCGCTGTATTTCACATTCGCACCAGAAAAGACAAAACAGCGCCATGCTATCAGAAAGGCTGCCTGTTATATTCGAGCAGTGGCAGCATGCCGAGCTTTCGGCAACGACGTCGCCTGCAGACGCGCCGGGCGATGAACTACGAGGCTTGCCGGCGGCCCTGGTCGTCGCTAAGCCTACCTGGTTTTGCATCGGTACTATCGATACCGCAGCTGAGGGAGCTTCGGAACTGGTCAGCGCTGTAAAAGGTACTACTCTCGTCACCCCTTTAACTGTGAACCTGTCCCATAATAAAATTGTAGCGCCTCCGCAAAAATCCTCAACAAAATAAAGATATATGCTCGATTTCCGCGACGCCAGCGGAGCTAGCAAATGCCAGCTATGCGAGCGGCGACCAGGCAGTAAATAAAGCGGTCATGAGATGAAATGTGCTTGTATCGCTGAATTAAATACTGCCAGCAACTCGGCATCAGCCAACGATCCTCAAAAATTATTCATTTTTGGCATTCATCTATTCCAGGGCTTGTTATGAGCGTGAACAAATAACTAGCGTGTTTTTCTGACGCCGGCGGCCGGCATCCAGGCTGACAGGCCGGCCCCGAGAAACGCGCCCCCGCGTCATTATGCTGGCGCTCTGCGCGCTCGCATTCTGCCCCTTGTAAGTGCGACGCGCCGCGTGCGGCCTGTCATTGACATCGGTTGGGCGCAGGCGGCGAGCTGCTGTCAGTCGTTACGCCGCTCGCAACGGCACGTCGCGCGCCCGGCAAGTAGCAGTCATGCCGAGAGCCCGCGACACCTCTGCCTGCGGGAGCCCCGACCGTGAACCTCCGAACCACGTCGTGGACTCGAGTCTTCATCTCTATCGCAAGGGGTAGGTTGACTCGCAGCCCCATCTGCAAATTATGCCTAACCCTCTTCACGCTTCTGGAATATATTTTTCTGCAGCAAAGAAGAGAAGCGCGGAGCCGATGCGCGCCGCGATAGCTGACTCGTTCGTATCGAGTTCATGTAAACAGAGAGCCGTCGAGATGGGCTGACCTTGTTCAGCTCGATTCTCTGACTCAAACCACCGCTGTCAAGGAACACCACCTGGATAGGTTCATGTAAGCAAGGCTATGTCGAGCCGCTGATTTCAAGGAGGATGGAGAAGCAGAACCGAAACCGAAACTGGTCCCAGGTCAGTGATTGATGTATGACCACGCGCTGCAGTTTAACGCGTGCAAATAATTGGAAAACCTTGTTTCACTGTCTGAATTTCTCATAAAGCTATTATTTTAGGGCAAACGAAAGTTGAAGATATCCGTACGTTTCTGAAGATCTTAAAATGACGTAGTCGAGTAGTGCGTGTGCCAGCCGACGGCGCCGCATGGTCGTTTCATGAGCACAAAAAGGCAGCGATTTCGAACGGGCTTTATTAAATGCAGACTCAATATTGAGTAGAAATATTTCGGAATCAGCATGTCTAACGTTTATGGAAGCAGTAAAAATTAAAACCGGGCAGCTTCATTTTCTTTTCACAACCCCTTTAAGACACACAAGGCAGTCGACTGACATGTCGGCAAAAAACACTTTTTTTTTTCGTGGACGCCATCGTGGACCCCTTCGTGGTCCCCTTCGTGGTCCCTTTCGTGGTCCCCTTCCAGTGGACGCCTCCGGCCCTCACCACGGGGGATGGTACACGGCCGCGGTAGTTCACAACAGCAACACAGTTAACGGCCTAACTTTCAGAGCCCGCAGGCAACACAAGCAGAAGAGGTCGCGATTGCTCTCGCGGCCTCACATTCCAATTCAAAATACATAATCACCGACTCGCGAGGGGCCTGTCGGAACGTCGAATAAGGCAGCACTCCCTTCCTAGCCTATCGAATATACCAAAATTGCATACGGGATACGGACCCCGCACACCGTTACCTTATATGGGCCCCTGCTCATCAGGGGTTGGCAGGAAATGAGGCAGCAGACGCACCGGGCTCTTTTTTCCTCCCCACCTGATCAGGAACCCGATTTCAATCCGATCTATACGTTCAAAGATATCACAACATATTATCAAAATTGTCATCGCCTTTACCCTAGCCCATGTAAAGGCCTGAAGAAGGCGGATGAGCGGCTCCTTCTCCGCCTCCTCACCAATACATTGCTGTGCCCGGCAGCGCTAAAACATTTTGACCCCTCCTTTAGCGGCAGCTGCCCACACTGTAGTGCAGTGTCTTCTGATACCTATCACATGGTGTGGGCCTGCCCCTCCAACCCCGCTATTCCCCCTATCCCCAACCCAACCCGGGAGGACTGGGAGGCGACCCTGCTCGGCTGCCACGACTTACAGGCCCAACAAGCCTTAGTCGGGCGCGCCCGGGCGGCGGCAACCGCCACTGGGGTCCCATACTAGGGACCTCCGCCTAGTGTTTGTAAGGATCGGTCCCTTACGGGCTGATCCAAACATACCTCCTGTTCATTCGTAATAAATGTTTTCACCACCACCACCACCACCCAAAGCGAATCGGACTATGAGAGACGCCGTAGTGAAGGGCTCCAGAAATTTAGACAACCTCGGGTTCTTTAAAGGAGCTGTGAAAGGGATGAGGCTTGGGCATATTGGTAAGACATACTTAAGGAAAAAAAATAGCGCGCTCTTAAGTAACTCTGAAAGGGGCCCTCTTAAAGTTGCGATGTGCCTGGGATGTTGAGGTATCCCACTTCACGAATCCCGCAAAAATCTCTTTAATGCGCTTGGTAGAAGCTGAGTTGTGTGTAGTCAAAATCTGAATATCAGCGCCCTTTTCCTCTCCTCTCGTCTGACTTTTTGCACGCTGGAAGGTCGGCGCTCATCCGCCGTCCACACTTTGCCGACCCGCCGCAGATACGCGGCTCACTGGCGGCCATGGTAGCTGAAAGAGTCTCTCAACTTGTACACGAGCGACGGAGGAGGGTGCGACCATGGAAAAATCTCCGGGAAGGGCTCGCCCACTTTCGCCCCGTTATTGTTGGTTCTGTGCTGCGTGTGGAAGTGTGTTATTTGGCTCAGGTGTTGATGACAACACACTGCATTGATTGAGCGAGTTCACATGCTCTCCACTGGAGGTGTTTCAGAGCCCTTTTAATGTGCACTGACATCGCAAAGTACAAGGCCCAATAAAAGGGGCTACTGCGCACAAAAAGACAGGGACAAGAAGGTAACACAACAAAACAAACGTGTCTTTTTGTGCGCAGTAGCCCCTTTTATTTACCATGATTGACCGGCTAGCCCAACAACGTGCGCTCTTATACAAGAGCAACTAGAGTTTCGCATCGATCGAAATTCGACCGCCGCGGCCGGGATCTAACCCGCGTCTTTCGGGTCATCGGCCCAGCGCCATAACCACTGACCCACCCGGGCGTGCCCTACACCAGCGCATGGCAGTGCAGATGCTAGAATGATGACTTTATTTCGAGGATTGGTGTTTCCCAGGGTCTTGGTACCCGGCCGATAGACCTTATACCATCTGCCACATTTCAGGAATACATGCAAAAGATGCTCTCTGCACCTTCTGCTATATCCAAGCCGTAGTAAAATGGCAGTTTGGGCGAGTTGGTTAAGCATCTTGTAATAAAAACAGCGCAAGGACACAGGACGAGAACGGAGAGTGTGTCTACTCTCCGTTCTCGTCCTGTGTCCTTGCGCTGTTTTTATTACAAGATATCCAAGCCTCCTTCGGCAGCTGTCTGCCGACTCAGCAGATATGTATGTAGATATGGTTTGCGGTATATGTGCAGTCGTAAATGGAGATACTTCATCATGCGCTTCATAGACAGCTATCCCCTTCAAACTGCCTCACATTATTGTGGAAATAATGACGACCAGGACAACACACTTGGGACTCCCAAAATTTCTCCTATAGGTCACTTTACTGCCCACCATTATGCACAGAAGAAGGAATAAATTACAACCATTTTTTTTTTCGAATATGTTTTTTTTTTCATGATCAATAAAGACGGCTTGCTTTCTGGACAATTGTGCTTGGGAATCAAAGTGTACATATTAGCAAAGCATAACCGTAGTGATTAATGCCAGCATTGTCTATGCCAGCATTACCAGTACGGTGGAATTCTGAAATGTTTCCAAAACGTTCGGTTGAGTACAACAAAGCGCTAACTTTTAGAATCACTTCTCAAGCATAGGGCAAGCAAGAAGAACTCTAGTTTGGGCTAGTTGGTTCATGATTCAACAGGAAAACGAAGCAAAAGACGTGGACAAAAGAGAGAAACACAACAGGACCAGCGCCAACTTGCAACTGAATTTTATTTCGCACCAAACCCGCCTTTATGTAGGCCAACACGCCCTAACATACGTGTAATCACGCACAGGCAGTAGAAAACATCACTGTAAGATATCTAACGCATGAAGCGCGATAGCAACCACGTAACTATCGATAGCAACCACGTAACGCGATAGCAACCACGTAACTATACTATCATGGCTAAAAAAACCAACAAAAACCCAACAAATGTATAGCAAACAACACTAAAACGGTCATGGCCAAGCAACTCTTAAACACTAAAAACGATACGCACTCATGAGTGATACGAGATGACCAACAAGAAACGTGGAAAAAAGGTGAAGAATGAAGCGTTAAGACCAAAGCAGTGTCAAAGGTAAAAAAAAAGGTTGAAATGGATGAAGAGTGCAAACCTTAAAATTGGAAACGAACAACCAGCAGCCACATGAATGATGACCGATGACCAAACAGAAACATGAAAAAAGATGGGCGCGAAGATGAGACCAAAGTCAGCGTCAAAGGTATAAAAACGATAATATTGGAAATGAACAACCAGCAGCCATATGAATGATAACCGTTGAACAACATGAAACATGGCAAAGGATGAACGCGGAGCTCAGACCAAGGTCAGCGTCAAAGGTGTAAAAAAAACAACGAGAACAAAAACCGCGCAAACAACCGCACATCGTCAAAAAATCGTCAAAAATTGCAGCCAATGCCAAAGGAAAGAGCGTGCACAATAAAACAAAACGAAGAGCCTACAAAAAACTTCCTAGAAAAGTGTACTCCTCATTGCTAAGCGTAATGGATGGCTTGCTGACGCATCTGCTCCCTTCTTTCCTGATGTAAAAGGCTTCGACCACCTCTCTCTCAAATCTGTCCTTCCCACTCCTCAAAAAAATAGTTTTCTCGAACTCCGGACGGCAACCCCTGAAGGCTTTGCAATGATCCACTAGGAAGCTTCCTTCGTTATTCCGCAGATTCCGGCAGTGCTCGCTGGCGCGCTCATTAAAACATCGACCAGTTTGGCCAATGTAGCTGAGCCCGCAACTTAAGGGAATCTGGTAAACAACCCGCGTCCTGCACCGTGTGAACTTGTTTTGATGTTTCACAGTACAAGCCGGTTGTTTTTTCCCGTTAGTCATTGCACAAAGCTTAGAAAGTTTGCAGGGGGGTGAGAATGCGACCTGAACATTATGTCTGCCTGCTACTTTTTTAAGGTTGTGTGAAACCTTGTGGATATACGGTATTACTGCCACACGGTTGCGTGAAACTGGATCTCTGCTTTTAGGACCTTGCTTCAGCTTCTGCAGTATGGCTTCACACACGGAAGTAACCATACAAGAGGGGTATCCTGCTAAGGAGGTCCCGACAAATGGCGAACTCCAGTTCTTGGACCTTAGGGTACGGTTTTGCAAAGATGGCTTGTGTTGGATGTATAATCCGCGTTCAAAGAAAGGTTTGCTCCCCTTTGACAGTGCTCATTCGAAGCTTGTGAAGCGGGCAATTGTTTTGAACTCCTTGCAAGCGTCTTTGAACAAATCATGCCCCCATATGGTCTCGTCCAGTTTCAGTGCTCAAGTTCAGCGGTTAAAAGAACTACATTGGCCAAACTGGTCGATGTTTTAATGAGCGCGCCAGCGAGCACTGCCGGAATCTGCGGAATAACGAAGGAAGCTGATTTCCATGCGCAAGCGGGCCCAGCGTCCCAAGACATCCAAGGGCGGTGCATCGATGGCGTCGCTCAAATCAACACAGGCATCCGGCAGCGATCGCGCTTCGCTGCCGCTGTATAACAAGACTGCTCTTTGGCGCCCGCAAGAGACGCCGAAAATGAACTCCGAAGACATCACTGTGGTTCTCAAGCCAAGGAAAACCATGGACCTCAAGGCGATTTTCCGGCACGGCGAGTTGGGAGCGGCTATTGCCCAGTATGTGGGAGGAGACGCTGGCGCCGCGCTCAGCATATGGCCAGTCTGGACCCAGAACCTCGTGGTTTGTGGAACTCAACACATCGATGCAGCAAATAAGATGACTAAAGACTTCGACCTCAAGACCGGAGCGGACTCCCATCCATTTCGGGGCCACGTGAAGCTTAATGGTGAGGTGTGCCGAGGTGTGATCAGGGTGCGGGCTGATGAGACGACGGCTACCCTCAAGAATAAGGTGCAGTGGCGCGGAGGTGAAATAGCCTTTTTGCGCAAACTGCGAAACACAAATGTGGCGGTGCTCACCTTTGTGGGTCGCAAGGTGCCCCGCTACGTGCATTACAATTGTGAATGCACACTTGTGCGAGAATATAAACGGACGATTCCTGCATGCTACCGCTGCGGGACCATCGGCCACCGGGTCGACAACTGCCCACACCCGGACTTCGGAAGATGTGGATTTTGCGGGAATAACGTAGGAGCCTCCGAGCAGGGTTTAAAAGAACATGACTGCACCCCATGCTGCATGGTCTGCGGGCAGGCCCATTTGACTGGCTCCGCGGATTGCAAGGTCAAGTTTCGGCGTCTCCAACGATCGAGACCGCTAGCCCAGCAGCAACAAGCGGGGCAACCAAGCAAGCCGGGCAAGTCGCCTGGGAACAAGACGGGAAAGTCCGACAAAACTGCCGGGCAACAAGGAAGCGGAAACCAACCACCTCCCGCTTCTAAAAAGGCGAAATCCGGGACCGGGGCCAAGCCGCCAGCTTTCCAAGCCGGGGATTCCCCCCCCCCCCCCCCCCCCCTGGCAACAACCCACCCTCAACATCAAAGGTAAGCAACTGGGCGGGTGTCGCCTCTATTTCCTCTCCCTCCCCTTCCCCTCTCGAACTTGAGCTGAGAAAGGAGCTAGCGTTTCTCAAAAATCAGAACGCGCAGCTACAATCCCAAATCGACGCATTACAAAACGCTAGGGCAGAGCCACCTGTCTCGGAAGCAATGGAGGACGCTGGTGAATCGGCGGCTGCGTGCTCGAGCGTCGCTCCGTCAAGTGCTCCGCATACTGCAAACATGGAAAGCCGCATGACGGATATTGAGCAAAATGTGGCCGATCACATGGCCCAACTACCAGCGCTTATCACACAAATTATCCAAACACAAATGCAGCAGCTGGTAACAACCATAACTCAGCAACTAACTGTGTCGATTATCAACAAGTCACCCAAAACATTAAAGCCTGGATACAGACTAGCCCAAAATTATTTAGGCGCGCAGGACCCGTAAAGGAAGTAGGCCGCCCATCCAAAATTTGCCGCGACGCTATTGAGGAAGAGAATGAGGATAACCTCCTCGCTACGGTGCAGAACGCCAATGCAGTGAGTGGGGTGAGCCAGCCAGACTCTAGCCTTCATCATGGCTCAGGGCATTAAGCGGACACCTCGTAAAACAAAACAGGAACCTTTGGGCATAATACAATGGAATTGTAGAGGCTTTCGCGACCACGCGAAACGAGCACACCTACGCCTTTACCTAGAAACATTAGAATTCCATGCCGCCATCGTCGCGCTTCAAGAACCTGGGGCTTCAGCAAAAATTTCTGGATACAACACAATTCAGCGGGACCCATCCACCTGTATTCTTGTACATAAGTCATACACAGCACAGGAGGTAGACCTCGACATAGATATAACATACTCGTACACTATGGTCACCGTGTTACCCCTGCGACGCTCTGACCCCCCTGTACACATACTGAATATATACTGTCCGCCAAAACTCAAACATATTACTTTTTCAGATATCTTCAGCCGGGCACTGAAGATAGCGGGTCGGGACCCATTATTGATTGTGGGCGATTTCAATGCCCCCAACCAATTATGGGGCTACAAAAGGGGGGAGGCGCGAGGTAGAAAGCTAGCGGAGCTTATCTCTACGCTAGGCATCACCCTCCAGACCGATCCAGCACATCCCACACGAATGGGAAACTCTGTGACTCGGGACACGTGTCCTGATCTCACACTTTCCAAACACATCCAACACGTGGAATGGAACAATACAGAAGACACACTAGGCAGTGACCACTGCATCATTAACACACTAATTCACACGCGGCCTCTCAACAGGCCGCTCACACAGGCTCGACTCCCAGACTGGCAGGCTTTCAGAAAGTCCCTGCCCACAACCAGCCTAGTTAAAGATGGATACGAGCAGTGGACCCAAACACTTATGACAACACTCAAGAAACACGAAACACAGATACAGACCACGGAGGACTGCCCAGCGGTGGACAACCATCTACTCCACATCTGGGAAGCCCGCCGCAGTCTCACGAAACGTTGGAAAAGACAGAAACATAACAGAACACTCAAGAAGCGCATCCTAGATCTCACTCACAAAGCAGCTCAGTATGCCTCAAAACTTGCTGACGCCAACTGGATAGATCGCTGTAACACGGCTGCCAGGCAGATGTCCGGGAAGAACACTTGGAGGCTTTTCCGCAGCCTTATAGACCCCGCGCAGACCCGGGGCGAAACACAGCGCCACTTACAACGAGCACTTCATAATTTCAAGGGCAACACAACACAACTCGCAGACACACTCAGGGACAAGTATCTCTGCTGCAAACAGGACCCTTGTGGTCAGGAGTATCTTTACGCAGGCAAAGATAATCCTGAGTTAGACGAATCGTTCCAACTCTTTCATCTCAAGGCAGCCCTGGCTAAAATGAGAAGGGGCACTGCGCCTGGACGGGACAAGGTCAAAGTCAAGCTTCTGGCCAATCTCCCTGACCAGGCGTATGAGGCCCTTCTGGAAAACATCAACACTATATGGAAGGGCGAAACCCCACTCCCTCTAGACTGGAAAACAGCTCTAGTAACCTTCATCCCCAAGGCGGGAAAGGAAATAAACACAGACAACTTGAGGCCTATCTCGCTCACCTCGTGAGTGGGCAAGCTAATGGAGACAATGGTGCGGGATAGGCTCTCCGAATACTTGGAACAACGGAATACGTTTCCAGACACTATGTTCGGCTTTCGCCCACTTAAGTCCGCACAGGACATACTCCTCCAACTCAACAGAGACATAATACAACCAGTTGAACATCCACATAATGACAAGGTCGTCCTTGCCTCGGACTTGAAAGGAGCCTTCGACAATATCAAACACAGCGTCATACTGACACACCTCAATGAGACCCACTGTGGCCGCAACACTTTCAACTATATCAAAGACTTTCTCACCCATCGAGCAGCATTAATCAAAATCCAAGAGGCAGAATACGGTCCGTATCAAATGGGTACGCGGGGGACACCACAAGGCGCGGTGCTATCCCCCGATGCTACATCTCCCGGACCAGTTGCAGGGTATTGAAGGCATACGGCATGCGCTGTATGCCGATGATATCACTATCTGGGCCACAGAGGGAAACTTAGGGCGCATGGAGGAATGCCTGCAAACAGCCGCTCACGTAGTGGATCGCTACGCAGGGCACTGTGGTCTCCAATGCGCACCCAGCAAATCTGAATTTGTACACCTTAGGGCATCACCTAAGGACAATACCAAAATACATCTCTCCTTAACAAGTGGCCCCATACATGAGGCCAAAGAGATTCGAATACTCGGACTCTTCATCAATAACCAAAGAAGAGTAGACACAACATTGCACAAGCTCCGCAAAATTGGAGACCAGGTGGGCCGTATGGTCCGTCGCGTCTCCAATAAGAGAGGGGGTTTGCGAAGCAGGGATGCAGTTCGGCTGGCCCATGCTTTCGTAATCAGCCGAATTCTCTATTCGGTCCCTTATCTACACTTGCGGAAGCACGACGAAGACAAAGTTGAGGTAATACTCCGTATAATGATGAAGAGGGCACTTGACCTTCCTGTCTTCACCTCCAATGCGAGACTTCTTGCATTGGGAGTGGTGAACACCTTTCAGGAGCTCAAGGAAGCCCATCTCACAAATCAATACACGAGGCTATCCCAAACGAAGTCGGGCCGGGACTTGCTAGCCCGGCTTCACATCCAACACGATTTCCACATTCAGGAGCGGGTCCGAGTGCCCGAACTCTGGAGACGCGTCGTCAGAGTTCGACCCCTCCCCACTAAGATGGATAAGGAAGACCATAGTGGTCGTCGCCAGGCTAGGGCGGAAGCATTAGCGCGCCACTATGGCAACAAGCAAGGTGTCTACTACGTAGATGTAGCCGGGCCGACCCACGGGGGGTGGTACACGGCCGCGGTCATACATCAAGAAATACAGGTGGATGGGCTCTCCTTTCGAGCCCCAGGCACAACACAAGCTGAAGAGGTTGCTATCGCCCTAGCTGCTTCTGATACCAAATCAAAACACATCATAACAGACTCGCGTTCGGCGTGTAAAAATTATGAGGCTGGCTGGATAACTCCACTAGCTGAACGAATACTAAGGAACTGCAGCCGAGACACCGATCCCACTCCCCGCTGCACAGTTTGGACTCCGGGCCATCAGGGCCTAGTAGGAAACGAAGCTGCAGACGCGGCGGCCCGAGCACTCATTCACCGGGCGTTCCCATTGGCTCCTGAGCACCTGAAACCTGAAGGTGGCTCTTTACTCTCGTTCAAAGACATAACATCTTATTATAAGGATAGGCACCGCGTGTACCCAGCCCCTGCAAAGGGACTGGGGAAAGCAAACGAACGCGTTCTACTTAGACTATTCACTAACACAATGCTGTTCCCGGCAGTATTAAAACACTTCGATCCCGCGTTCACTGGCAGGTGCAAACACTGTGGCGAGGTGGCTGACACCTACCACATGGTTTGGGCTTGCCAGCGCAACTCAGCTCTCTCCCCCCACCCCAACCCTACCAGAGAGGAATGGGAGGCGGCCCTGCTTGGCTGCTCGGACCTTCAGGCCCAAAAGGCTTTGGTCAAGAGGGCTAAGCTGGCGGCTTCGACCAATGGGGTCCCGGAATAGGGACTCCACCCATTGCGGGGCTCTTTAAGAGAGCCTCACCTCTTTTATTAAATAAAGGCTTTTCATCATCATCATCCTAGTGGATCATTGCAAAGCCTGCAGGGGTTGCCGTCCGGAGTTCGAGAAAACTATTTTTTTTTTAGGAGTGGGAAGGACAGATTTGAGAGAGAGGTGGTCGAAGCCTTTTACATCAGGAAAGAAGGGAGCAGATGCGTCAGCAAGCCATCCATTACGCTTAGCAATGAGGAGTACACTTTTCTAGAAAGTTTTTTGTAGGCTCTTTTCGTTTTGTTTTATTGTGCACGCTCTTTCCTTTGGCATTGGTTGCAATTTTTGACGATTTTTTGACGATGTGCGGTTGTTTGCGCGGTTTTTGTTCTCGTTGTTTTTTTTACACCTTTGACGCTGACCTTGGCCTGAGCTCCGCGTTCATCCTTTGTCATGTTTCATGTTGGTCAACGGTTATCATTCATATGGCTGCTGGTTGTTCATTTCCAATTTTATCGTTTTTATACCTTTGACGCTGACTTTGGTCTCATCTTCGCGTCCATCTTTTCTCATGTTTCTGTTTGGTCATCGGTCATCATTCATGTGGCTGTTGGTTGTTAGTTTCCAATTTTAAGGTTTGCACTCTTCATCCATTTCAACCTTTTTTTACCTTTGACACTGCTTTGGTCTTAACGCTTCATTCTTCACCTTTTTTCCACGTTTCTTGTTGGTCATCTCGTATCACTCATGAGTGCGTATCGTTTTTAGTGTTTAAGAGTTGCTTGGCCATGACCGTTTTAGTGTTGTTTGCTATACATTTGTTGGGTTTTTTGTTGTTTTTTTTAGCCATGATAGTATAGTTACGTGGTTGCTATCGCGTTACGTGTTTGCTATCGATAGTTACGCGGTTGCTATCGCGCTTCATGTGTTAGATATCTTACAGCGATGTTTTCTACTGCCTGTGCGTGATTACACGGATGTTAGGGGGTGTTGGCCTACATAAAGGCGGGTTTGGTGCGAAATAAAATTCAGTTGCAAGTTGGCGCTGGTCCTGTTGTGTTTGTCTCTTTTGTCCACGTCTTTTGCGCCGTTTTCCTGTTGAATAGGGCAAGCATTGCTTAATATGAGAAAAAACTAATTCAACATGTCGACGGCTACCTGTGGCATTATTCTCAGCATACGTGCCTACTGACACCGTCTAGTTCACCACTTAACGAAGGTTAGCAAAACCATATTTTTTTTATTTAAGATTGTGGGTGAAAAAAAACAAGGTCTCTGGACTATCAGGTTACCACAAAATCCAGCTTTTGAACTGGATTCTCTGGTAGCGTAGGGCCGGCGCGGAGGCGCGCGGGTCGCCACTTTTTCCACCTTGGCGTAGCGCAAACCTCCTCGCTGCTGCTCTGGGCCCCTTCTCCTCCGCTTTCACCCGGCGAGAGAACAATTAATACGTGGCCACTAGACCGCGTTAGTATATGGTCAAAACCGCGGCTGAAAGCCAGGGCCGGATTAACAGTGCTGAGGGCCCGGTTCAAGAAAGAAAAAAGCCCCCCCTCCCCTTCTGCTTCACCCACCCCTCTCGTCGTTCTTGAGACGCTTTTAATAATTCTGTACAGAGAACACATGCCGCATTTACTCGAAGAATCCCCGCAGTGTTTATGAACATTGCCTGGACGTCTACATTCGGACAGACTCTGATCGGGATTGAAATATTCTAGGTGATAGCGGGACATAGAAAACGTCCTCCATCGAAAATCTGAACGCGCACTGAAAAATCGATTTCTCGGGTAGTTATTTACTTCGCCAATTCGGTAGTGCGCGCTTTGATTGCCTGCGTGTGAGCACTGTTGAAGTAGAAAGGTGGATTGGTTTCGTTAACTGTTTGCAAATTCGTATAGCGAATTCACTAGGAATCGTCTGGCTATTTGATGAGTTCACCCAGCAACACGAATTTAAGCTCTCCAAAGCAGCGTTTCGTTGAACCGTGACATTATTCATATTCTATATGCCGACTTAGCACAAAACGCAAGGTAAATGGTTTATTATACAAATGCTTACATCATGCGGGAGGGCTGAACCTTTTCGAAAACGTGGCCCCTGCAGAAAATTAGATCGGTACTGAACTTCCACAAAAATGTTTACAATATAACACGCTCAAATACACAGTACGCATTTAAATTTATACACATCTTGTCCACTTTGAAATGTGCAATACACTTACACTTTTACATACAATATACAATTTTAAAATAGAAGGAAGCGCATTCGTATTTCACACCCCCTTTTCTCCTTTGAACTTACAGAATAAATTTATTTTTGCAGACATTTTACACTTTGGCATAATGTAGAAAATACTTTATGCATTTCCCAGAAATTCAACCCTTAACTGGGGCGTGTAAACGTAATAAGAATTTTGATAAGAAGTTTACTCTTTTTATTCCTCTTCTAAGCAAAGGAAGAAAGGCATTCACGTTTCTACAAGCGTTTTCGGGCCTTTTGCAGGGAGAGTTTGTTGATCAGATGTTCAACATCGACTCGCCTCAGAATCTCCGTCTCCACGCTGAGCAGCGACAAATCGCTCAGGCGGCTGTCAGTGATCGTTGGTCGAAGCCTGTTCTGGATGAGTTTTAGTTTGCTGAATGATCGTTCGCCTGCGCAGTTCGTAACCATCGAGCACAAAAAAAAAAGTCTAATAGCGACATGAACATCCGGAAAGGAACCTTCAAGCTTTTCTCGAATCAGAAGTTTTAGCATGTCTGTCGCCTTCGTTGCTCGCAAATGAAATAAACTTCTCATCGGGAAATGTGCCGGCCAGATGAGAAGGATACTTTGTGACGAGATCCATTGCCTTATGCCGCCGCTGTGCTGGGGAAAAGCTCTTCCAATCCGCAATAACAGCAAATTGCGAGCAGACTTCGGTGTGAGCGCTCAAGCGAGCTGTAAGCGCATGCAGAAGGTTGTCGATCATGACGAAGAAGGTCTCACAGGAAAATTTAGCTGAAGGATTTTGCGTCTCTGGTGTGCCTGTACATCCAGCGCTGTTGTGTCGTGTCGACTGTTGTGGTTTTCTCTGGGTGCTTGCCTTGTATGAAGCATATTGTCCGACGCTTCCTTCGCAAGTTTTTCCATTTCATCGAACCCCTCTCTTAAGCCGGATACATAATCACACAACGATTTCATTAGGCTCACAGCAGCATTCAATGAGAGCGTTGGGTTTTGAAGTGCCTTGCTAGTGGCGTTGAAACGTTGCAAAACTATGTCCCAAAACTCGGCCATCAGTCCAGTTTCCAACGTTGTCATTGTCTTCAGCAAACACTTTGCCTCGTTTCTCCTCTCTCATCTTGGCCTTCGGATAGTTGCATCAAGGCGGCTATGATGTCTTTAGAGCAGGCCACCAGAGCCCTCGTTGCATCCGCTCGAGCTGCAGACCACCGCGTGTCTGATACTTGCTTTGGGGTTACCGCTGTCGCGTTTTGTTTCAGGTGGGTCTTGAGTACAGCCCAGCAATGAGTAGATGCAGCAAAGAAAACGTATATACGCTGTACAAACCCGAAAAAACTAACGGCTTGCACACAAGTGTCTACAGCATGTGCCCCGACCAGAATCAGTGAGCGGGCAGCGCAAGGGATAAAATTAGCTTGAGGGTTGATTTTTTTCAATTGCGCTCGCATGCCGGAGTACTTGCCAGCCATGTTGCTTGCGTTGTCGTATGACTGGTCACGATAGTCTTGGAAGTTAACTCCAAGATTTTTTAGGAAGTCAAGCGTTGACTTCGCGAGATGTTCCCTTTTGTGGCTGGTAATATGGGTAAAATCCCGTGAAAGTGTTCTTCAGGCTCATCCTTAGCGACGTTGCGAATGACCACTAAGCTGGTCCTTGTGACTCGAATCAGGTACAGAATCAACCGGAAGAGAGAAAGAAGTACTTGGCACTCTCAAGGGATTTTCTTTCGGACTTCAGTTCCGAGAGCTTCTGCAACCTTTTCCACAATGGTTGAGGAGACGTAGGATGCCTTGCCGCGTACATTTCCAGTTTTTTGTATGGGCAGCGAGAAAACTTGGCGATCAGTTCAAGACACCCTAGGAAGTTGCTATTTTGGGAAGATCCGATTAAATCATGAGATACCCTAAGAGAGAGCCCTCGTTCTGCCAGAATTATTACAACAGCAAGAACAGGAGATAGAACAAAAACGGCGGGAAACGTGTGTCACGGGACGCCGCGCCATGGAGGAAGAAAAACTTTTTTCTCCCTCCATGCGCCGCGCCACGAAAGCACCCCCATACCCCCCTCCGACAACCCCGTACCACCCTATTAACTCTATGCGTACCAAGTTTCTGTGGCGTCCTCGAGCGGAGAAAAATAGAGAGCGAACGAATAGAGCGATTAAAGGGAAGAGGAGAAAAGAAAAAAAAACAAGAGAAGGGATAAAAAATCCGGAGGAAGATAGAGAGCTAGAGCGAATAGAGAGCAAGAGGAGAAAAAAAAAGACGAGAAGGAAAAAAAAATCTCTGCCTCTCCCGTAAACGAGAGTAGAGTAAGCATGAAATGTTTACGGGCCTAATGTCATCTCGGTGGACACCCGAACCGCGCCGTACAGGAAGGGAGGAACGCCACCACCCGTTCAGCGCGATGCCTTGCCATTTGAACGCAAGGTTTTTTGAGGAAAGGAAATGGCGCAGTAATTCTCTGCCATCTCGGTGGACACCCGAACCGCGCCGTAATGGAAGGGAGGAACGCCACCACCCGTTCGGCGCGATGCCTTGCCCTTTGAACGCAGCGCTTCTCCCCCGGATCACGTATGACAACGAAGTGTAACGTGGCATTTATGTGCTTTTTGCACGCGTTATTAGAAATCGGAAATTATAATTCCGTGCATTATCAAACCCACAGCTCCACTGATATCTTCATAAACATTGAGAAGGCACTGGCAGCAGTTATTTTTTGTCTCGTTTGGAGACCAACCGGCGCTTGCATGCCGGTCGCGTAGGAGGGCTTAGAGAGTCTCGTTAAATCTCGTTAAGTCTCGTACGGTGCCCGGATGTTCTCGTTTCAGAGCCCGGATGACTGGAATTCAGTGCCCGGATGAGTGGATTTCAGTGCCCGGATGAGTGGATTTCAGTGCCCGGATAACTGGAATTCAGTGCCCGGATGACTGGAATTCAGTGCCCGGATGAGTGGATTTCAGTGCCCGGATAACTGGAATTCAGTGCCCGGATAACTGGAATTCAGTGCCCGGATGAGTGGATTTCAGTGCCCGGATGAGTGGATCTCGGTCTCGGCGTGACGTCACCACACTGCCGACAACGGGGGCTAAAAGCATTTCATGCTTAAAATCTGGAGGACGAAGGGACCGGAGCTGCGAGGAGAATTAAGCTAGGCCAACGAGGATTTTGCCGATCGGCCTACGAAGCTTTGCACAATGCAACAGAAAGGAGTAAAATTCTTCAGCACTTTTGGAATTAACAAATTGCCACTGCACTGAGATACAGTGCACCGAGAGCACTAGTGGGCGCATTTGTTTTTCCAGTTCCGAACTACTCGCTGACAGTCAGCCACACTACAAACCATTGCCAGCCATTGCCTCCAAAGCTTGCTTCGCGACATAGAGGAATTACAGAGGAGGTTTTCCTTCCCCCATGCTTCGCGCCTTGCTCTCGTTCGGCCGGACTCCGCGCTTCCCCTCTTTTCCTTTTCTCCGCTTACTGAAAGAACGTCTGCGTTCTGGTCACATGACCTACTTGCCAGAAGCTGCTTGCGAACTCGCCGCCAGAGCCGAGCTCCCCCTCGGTTACCGTAGGTTATCGTATACTGAGTGGTTTGGGCTGAGACAGGCATTGTTTTACAAGCCGTACAGTACTGACTGGGCCAAAGATAGCCGAATCCTCCATTGCTTTTATGGCCACCTCTCCAGGCATTACGCGAGAGTAAAGGCAAAGGCTGTTGAGAAATAGAATGCCACAGGAGGAGGATAGATAAAGCTGACCAGCCTGAATTTCAGTAAAGCAGGAAACCTGTTGAACCAAACGAACGTGCACTTGGACAGTGCCACCACAAATGGAAAGTTCGATGAGCCCAAGACAAGCACAACTATGTTCAGTCTCGTTAACACGTTTTGGCGGGCTAGTTGGTTAAGCATCTTGAATAAACAGCGCGAACGAAGACGAGCACAAAAGACAAGAAAACGGACGACACAGCGGTGTGTCGTCCGTTTTCTTGTCTTTTGTGCTCGTCTTCGTTCGCGCTGTTTATTCAGTATGTTCAGTCAACAACATCATACACAGTGACTGCCTCAGATGTAAACTCCAAGGAATTAGCAAGGTTAAGGATGGAATTAAAGAACGATTTCCCAGTTTCGCAACGGTTGAGGTGAAGTAAATAATAGACCACTCGACCTTTATCATTATGTGCGGTTGCTTTTCTTGTAGACTTATCTACGTGTTTGGATAAATCTTCTTGTACGATCCCAGCACAGCACTCTTCCTTCGTGGCATGAAGCATGCAAACTCCCGATTCTTGACAGTCGTGCGGTCCTCGTCGTTGAACGTGCTATTAATGCACTTACTTTGCTCCCGCTAGCTCTTTGTAAACGAAAAGGAACGCGTCGCAGAGGCAGTCGTGCCAGCCAGAGAGGACGAAGTAGTCGAAGGCGCCTGAGCGGCTCACGACGCGAACGGCCATTTGCTAAGCAAAGCGCGAACAGTTGGCGTCTCAATGTTGTCATGGCAACGCCGGATGTGACGTTGCAGACAATTAGCGCAACTAGCGGCCGAACGCGGCTACGTACGCTGAAATTACAGAGGCTATTCAGAGGAAATTCAGAAGGTTTTACTGAAATGGAAATACGCGTACCGGACAGTCCGGGACAAATATTCTTACACCGTGTCCGGGACGCGTATTTCCATTTCAGCGTACGTAGACGCATCGGCCGCTAGTTGCGCTGCTTGTCTGCAACGTCACATCCGGCGTTGTCATGACAACATTGGAACGCCGCTGCTGGTGTGCTAGCGTTTTGCTTGCAAATGGCTGTTCGCACTGTGAGTCGATCGGGCGACTCCTTCGCTTTGCTTACCCTTTTTGTTCACAGAGCCAGTTTGCCCTGCAATCTCCTTTTGGCAAAAAATAACTTCTGTTCTGAAGCCCTCCACTTCGGCGTTCCTTCAGAAGCGGAGAAATAGGACAAGCGAGGGAGATGCCGTGTCACAGGCTGCTGCGAACTGCGATGTGACTCGTCTATTATTCTGCGGTTGAGTGACTACTGTTTGTTGCGAAAGGTTGGTCGCAACTTCATATTGTGTACCATGGCTGTGTATCGCGATTAACTTCTGATCCGTGGAGAGCAGTGCATTTGCCCTAGCGACATTAGATTACCGTTACCGCTCTTGCTAGAAGCAACACGTTTCTGTTTAGTGAGCTATTCCTGCGTTAAGAAATAATACAATGGATTGGATGGTAGTCAGGTTGGATGCTAGCTTGTGACAGGGGTTCGGGCCAATGACATATGCACCTTCAACTGCACGCTTTCTGAGGCTACATTTTTCCTTAAGGTGCGGTTGCGGTGTTCACCGAGATGTGGAGATCTGAGAGCTACTGTATCATTTTCTCAAAAAACATTTCCTTTACTCAAAACACATGCTTTCACATTGCTCCGCATAAGCAGACTTAAGTGCTTACCTGCAAGAAAAAAGCACAACTGACTGGACCAGTTTGTGTACGTTTTGTGTGTACTGTCAGTCGCTGGTCGCCTTGATCGACCACACCCGTTCCAACTGAACACGTTTATTCAAGGCAATTCTCGGATACATCTTCCCCATCACATGACGGTCGGAGTCGCTCTCCTCCTGCTCCCCTCCATCTCCGCCGCCCTCTCTACAGTCCCGTCTCCGTTTTCACGCGGCCTCTCAGGTCACGCGCGCGCTCCGATCCAGGTGGCCGTGGTTCTCCCCTTCCAGCTCTCGCGATATCGCCTAGCTGGCGCCAGGCGTCCGGAGATAGTGGGAGACTCGAATGCTTACACGACCGGGCTCCCAAACATTGCGTCCTCGCAATGGCGCAGACCCTGTCGCTGCTGCGTATTATTCGGTAATATAATCTTCGAGCCACTTAGGCGGTTTCCTTAGGCGCGTTCGGCGATCTGAACAGCCTTCCGGTGCCTCTTCGAGTTCTCTTGAGCGCGATGAGTCTTGCGTGAACGATTCTTGTGCTTCCGGTAGTTCAGGCGATGGTGTCACCGCGCTTTCTTGCACATGGTAGTGCTTCAGTTGTCTAGCTGTGGCAAGTCGGGTATCTTCGTAGCCGTTTTCTTCCTTAGCGATGGTAAACGTGTCTTTGTTTACATGAAGAATTCTGTATGGCCCGTCGTAGAGAGGTCCTAGCTTGGCATCTCTTGCTCCTTTTTGGTACCGTACTTCGTCACCTATTTCGAAATTGGATAGGCGGTGTTTAGCGTCGTGCGTCCGTTTCATTTTGCGTAGATAGGCCGTTAATGTGGCATTGGCTTGCGCACGTTTTGCTTCGATGTCGTCAGTTGGGTCCTGCGGGATGTTCATTTCGTTGTCCAGTTGTTTGCGTGGGACATAGTTGAAAAGCAATTCGAATGGAGAGAGTTTTATTCCAAAGTGAAGCTGGTTATTCACCTGAAATGTTGTTTCTCTCATGTATTCGCTCCAGTGGTCGATGTCGCCGTTTACGTTTTTTCGCAATGCGGACAAGATTTTGCCGTTTGCTCTTTCGACAAGACCGTTTGTTTCCGGAGCGTAAGGTACTGTCAGGCCGTGCGTGATGCTTTTCTCGGCAAAGTATCTCTTTGCTGCTCTCGACGTGAAAACTTTGTCGTTGTCCGTTATCACGGTCTTCGGTGTTCCAAACGTGAGGACGATGTCTTCCTCGACAAAACGTAGCACATGTTCCGTTGATTTATCAGGTACGGCACGTGTTATGATGAATCGCGTTGTCACGTCAACAGCGGTTATAAAATATTTGTTGGAGTCCTGGGAATTGATGGGTCCAACGTGGTCCATTGCGATGGTTTCGAATGGGTTGGAGGATGGCATACGGGGGTTTAGTGAACCAGCTTGCACTCCCGTCTGCGAGTTGAATCTTTGGCAGGTTTCGCATCCTCTCACGTAGTTTTCAACTTCGTTCTTCATGTTTTCCCAGAAGTAGCGTCGCTGTATTTTAGACAGTGTCCGAGTAACATCGCCATGACCATCGTTGTCGTGGTACGATTGGAGTACATCTTGTTTCAGCGATTCGGGTATTATAATGCGATGAATCTCCTTTTCTCCTTTATTCGTCACGTGTACGAGTCTATCGTTGACAAGCTTGTACTGTGACTTGCTTGCCTGCGGCTGCTGCGTTTGCTGAATTAGTGATGCAAGTTTCGGATCGGTTCGTTGCGCTTTGTTCAGTCGATCATCCTCGGCTGAGAATGAAAACTCCGTGCGCGTCTTCAGGCGTTCTTGATAAGGCGTCGGCCACTACGTTTGCCTTTCCTGATGTATGGCGGATGCTGAAGTTGTAAGACATCAGGTCAAGCACAATGCGTGCAAAACGTCTGTTCGGATTTTTCTTTGACATAATGTGCGAGACAGCCCAGTTGTCCGTGTAGATGTCAAAGTGCTCGAGTCCTTGTAAGTAATGGTGAAACTTGTCGGTGACGGCCCAATGCACTGCAATTGCCTCAAGCTCTGTTGAGTGCTTGTGCTTATCCGATTCCGGCACTTTCTTGCTTGCATATTCGATTATGCGTGTTTCGTTTCCGTGTTTTTGGGACAAGACTGCACCAATTGCCGTGTATGAAGCGTCGACATGCACTTCGGTTGGAAGCGATGGGTCGAAGGTAGCTAGTATGGGTGCTCTGATCAAACATTCCTTAAGTTTGTCCATGGCTTCTTGACATTCAGTAGTCCAAGTTATCAAGGAGTCTTTTTTCGTTAGTTCTGTCAGGGGTTTGGCGATCTTCGCATAGTCCTTTATATACTTTCGGTAATGCGATGTCAGCCCGAGGAAAGATCGTACTTCGGTTTTTGAGTTCGGTTTGCCATATCTTGATATAGCTGCGGTTCTTCCCGGATCGATTGTTACTCCCTCGCGAGATATTATCGCACCAAGGAAAGGGATGGACTGCACTGCGAATAGGCATTTCTTGAAGTCTGCTCTGAGTCCTAAGTTCTGTAGAGTTTTCAGCACTTGACTCACCGTCTTGATGTGCTGTTCCGACGTGTCCGTAAAGATACAGATGTCGTCCATGTAGACGATGGCTTGGTTTTTGTCGATCAGCGGCTTCAGACCTTCGTTCATTACGCTCTGCATTGTTGAGGGTGCCGTGCATAGTCCAAAGAGCATACGAGTCGGTTCATAGTGACCATCTTCTGTCACAAATGCGGCTTTTTTTCGGTCTTCCTCACGAAGCGGAATGTTCAGAAAGGCCTTTTTCACGTCAATTTTTGTGAAGTACTGCGATCCAGAAATTTTGCGGACTGCTGCGTCCACTTTCGGCATCGGGTATGCGTGTTTGACAGTTTTTGCATTCAGGAAGCGATAGTCTACACACAGTCGTTTAGGAGTTGATTCGTGATGAGGTTGCTCAACCACGATAACGGGTGATGCATAAGGCGATTTCGATGGACGTATGATCCCTTTGTCCAGCCATTCTTGCGTTTGTTGCCGTATGAACTTTTTGTTGATTTCACTGGCGGTGTACGGCTGCATGCGAATGGGTTTGTCGTCGGAGAGCTCGATTGTGTGTTCCACGTGAGTGCACAGTTCGAGGTCATTCTCAGGGTTTGTGAACACTTCAATGTTGTCAAGTAGAATGGCTTGAAACCTGCCTGTTTCATCTGTGGTGAAGTCTTCAGGTTTCACTTGCGTGATGAGCTGAACGATTTCTTCACTGGATGGAAGTTCTTTGCTGCTGCTTACAGTTTTGACGTCGGTGACTGCTCCGCATGTCGTTGATATCGGGTATTTGCGGGTGTCATTAGTCGCTTCGGAGTTTTCGACAGTTTTGTTATCGGTCGGTGTCGTATTTGTCCCTTTCGTCCGATTGGGCGGTAGCTTCTGCGGAATGACGTTTTCTTCTGCTCCCATCACTATCGTCTTTGGAATCCATTCCAAGCTGTGAATGCCGTTTGCGCATCGTTCAATGTAGTCATATGGTATGCACTCGCGCCAATCGGTTCCCACAATTGCGTCGTAGGGTAGGTCTTTTACGACTTTGACCTCGATTGTTGCTGAGGTTTTCCCGATCGTGATGCGTGCTTGCGTGACGCCTACTGGTATGTCGGATGTTCCGAAAGGTCCCTTGAGCAGAATGTCTTTTTCTGGTGACACTTCGAGGTTGTGCTGTGTGGCGAATGCGTGAGACACTAAGGAGACTGTTGAACCAGTGTCCCAGAGCGCTGACGTTTCGATCTCGTTGATTTTTGCCGGTAGGAGAATTAGTTTTCCTGGTGATTCTCCTTTGACAATGCAGTTGGTGTGCTCTTCGCTTCCTCTTCCCTCTCTGCGGCGCGCTGCAGACTTTTTTTGCTCTTCGGTCCTCGTGTCTGGTTGGGGGCAATCTTTGGCTCGATGTCCCTTCGTTCTGCATCTTGCGCAGATGTCTGGCGGTAGACGTTGGGTCTTCGGGTACGTTGCACTCGGGGCTTCCACCGAATTTTTTTCAGGGAATTTTGAAGTCTTGGGGGAGGTTTGGTGTCTGGTGTTATCCTGCGATAGTCCAGCATCTCGTCGATCAAGTTGTTGAACGTAGTGCAAGAACTCACTTATGGTTCCGCGGCGGAGATCGTGGAAGGCAGCGAGCATGGGCTTCGCACTGTCTTGTCGCACTCCCTGAATGAGCCAGTCAACCACATCGTCGTCGGAAAGACCATATGTGCCACGTTTGATGCGTTGGAGCCGGGCGTACATGTAGTCGGTCATGCTTTCGTTTTCTCGTTGCACTCTTGCGTCAACTGAGGCAACCCATTGGCAGAAGAGTAGTGGTTTGTCAAACTCATCTTTTAGCGCTGATACCCAGGTTGTCCAGTCGTTGTACTGGTTGCCTGTGGTTTGATGCCATGATGATGCGCGCCCTCGGAGTCGTGATATTCCTGCATTCAATGTTGCTGCATCGGTCCACGAGCAACGATCTCGCATCGATTCCACTGATGTCTTCCAATCTTGAAAGTTTTCTCTTTCAGTTCCGGAGTAAGTCGGTAGCGTTCCTGTCAAATCAGGCGTTGTTGTTATTTGAAGCGCCGTGCTGTCGTTCAGCAGGTTAGATGATGTCATTTGCCGTTCCAGGAGTCGAGCCATCATCTGTAACGTAGTGTTGAGCACAGCGAGCTCCGTCGTTGCACTTATAGTTCCGGATTGCATCGTTGTTCCTGTACGAGGTGCGTCTGGCGTTGTCGACAATCCGATTTCGGATGGGTTTCTAAGCGGCGTTTGCATTCCGAAAATACCCGGGGTCCGAGGTTGTGTTGTCTGCAACTCGCGTGTGCCGTTCCCAGCTTCGTCCGGTATCGGCGTAGAGATTCTGGGGTTCGAAGCGTTCTCCCCGCCGGTCGCCATTGCTGGTGCACTTGCAGCTTCTCTTTCACTTGCTCTGAGTTCAGTATAACGTTTTCGGCTGCCGTTGGTCCGCTTGAAGGTTCGCTAAATAATCCTCGTCGCCATGTCAGTCGCTGGTCGCCTTGATCGACCACACCCGTTCCAACTGAACACGTTTATTCAAGGCAATTCTCGGATACATCTTCCCCATCACATGACGGTCGGAGTCGCTCTCCTCCTGCTCCCCTCCATCTCCGCCGCCCTCTCTACAGTCCCGTCTCCGTTTTCACGCGGCCTCTCAGGTCACGCGCGCGCTCCGATCCAGGTGGCCGTGGTTCTCCCCTTCCAGCTCTCGCGATATCGCCTAGCTGGCGCCAGGCGTCCGGAGATAGTGGGAGACTCGAATGCTTACAGTACTCGCAAAGTACGTGCATTAGTTGCAAGGTGGTAAGCACCAAACATTCATGTTACTAACATTGTCTATGTGCTAACAGATGCTGCTTGTTGAAATTGCTGCAGAAAAGTGCAGCTTAGATTAAATTTCTTGCCTTTATTTGCAGTGATTCTATGTGAGGAGCAAGTTTGGTCTGTAGACAAATTATTTCATTGATAGACAGGTCACCTGTGAGCCTTGAGTAGCCATGTTAAAAGAATGAGATGTGCTGCAGGTTATTTTCAGGGTGCCCTCTATCTCCTCTGGCTGTGGCTTGTTTCTCTGCGATGTCTGCTCTCACAGTATTACATTGCCTCAGTTATGAATGCTACGGATACCGAGTAACTGTACTCAGCTTTTTTTTTTTTTTTTACTTGCAGGAAATGACACCTCAAATTGCGGCAACACAAGTACAGGGTTGAGCAGAGGTGATTTCAAGACTTATCATTTCATGAATCTTAGATGCCTGCAAAGCCTTTTAAACAATTTCTATTCATTGGGGCCATTGTTGCTGGGTGTAAGAACAGCCATATGCAATAAAGCTTATCGCTGCCGGGTCCTTTTTTTGTTTTGCGGATTTTCTTGATTGGCTTCAGTCGTTTGTGGCAGTTTGGCAGCTGTAACATTTATTGCAACCAAAGATTGCCTGCTTTGGCTATATTTACTTTTATATTTTGTGTGTGTGGTAGTCTCCTTTCTAAGGAATCCAATTTTTGTGTGTATGAACAACTGATATATGGCCACAGCGCACTTTAACTAGTGTATTTCCAGGACATTATTTTAAATAAACCCCGAATAAACCCCCAGCTGAGTGTTTGACACTTAGGCTACCCTTGTAATGCACAGCCTTACACGTGCCATGCTGTACTTGTCATATAGAGTGCATGCAACAATAGCATAAAGTAATTGAGATTAAAGGAATGTTGTAATTGAGCATTTTGAGGCACAACCCCAATAGTTGTCCGATTCTAGCTCCTGTGGAGGGGCCGCATGTATCCAGTGCCAGACCTGGCAGAGCGTTCATAGACGGCCAGGCATAAGCACTACATTTTGGATCTGTTGTAGAGCTGCTACTCGAATTCAGCATACAGTAAGGCTTTTGGTGCTTTGGAATGTTTGCTTATCTTTATTTACAGTTATTCATAGGCCATTCTTGTTTGGTGACGTGCAAGCTAATATAGATGTCTTTTGTTTTGTATAGCTTAAATGCGCATGCCGTGATGACATTCTCTTACAGTAGTGGTAAAAAATGTAGTAGTGTACCAAATTCATACCAATACATACATACTAAAGAATGTCAATACATACACTTAAACATCGGACATGTAACAGTTAATCACTTTACACCACTACGCACAAGAAAGCCAGCAGAGGTAAAATACAATTTTACAGTAACTTAGTGACACCTTCGCTGCAAAAAAAAATTAAAACTCAAATGTGTTTCAGTATAGAAAATAGAGATGTATGAAGACAGGCATACCGCACATCAAAACAGAATGAGAGGAAGGACGTGTGTATTCACGTCAGTATGACCTGCAATGCACAAGGCAGAGTCAATGATAATTTTGTAAAGTGCGAAACTAGCTCCGGTGAGCCTCCAATGGAAAAGGTTTCAGCATCTTGGGAAGAGACCACAGCTGAGGGCTTGTGAGGTCCTTGAAGGGAGGAGCATTTATCGGAAAAGTAGATGGCTACTAGAAAAGAAGAGAGTGAGCTGGGAGTTCTTGTGGTGAGGAGGTCACCTTTTGTTGCAGCTCACCATTCTGGTCACCACTTTCTGCTGCCATTTCATCTTTTGTGCATACAGTGTCTGAAGGCATCTGCTCCAGGTAAGGAAAGTAAATGTCTCCAGGTCAAGTACTTTTCTGGAGTTGGTGGCACATCTTCCACAATGTCTTCGTTCAGGTGTTATCAGTCTTATTATAGGTGTTAATCGCTTTGTGAAACATCTTGATTGTCAGTGCTACAAGTCATCATTAGAATATCTCTCCATCAAGCTCCTTCTGGAATAAATTTCTAGCAAATATGGTTCTGACGCCAGCGCTGTTATAACCTGTTTTCTCCTCTGGCAGCACTTTCTCCCAGCTTTTCAAGCATTAGCCACTATTTTTTTATTCTTATTTGCATTTGACTTCCAGTGCTTCGTTACATTTGATGAAAGTTGGATTGTCCCTGCTGCTAGAGAAAAAAGCTTCTCTACCTGTTCTGGACATGACAATCAAGGCAGCTGCTGGTGGTGTGTGCACTGATGGCTGTAATAATTTCACTTGAGTTTCTTCATTCAATTCAGTCATCTCCAGCTATACTTTTGTTCAAAAGTGGTGCATAACACGTCTTAAAAGCTCTCTGCATTGCTTTGTATTTGCAGTGCTGAAGTATTTCAGCATCAGTTAGTCGGCAAAGGTATCAACAGCCTACCTGAGTAAGGCGCTGCATTCTTTTTGCATCACACTCATGGCTTCTTACATTTTTGATGACACTGACTAATGTTTCTGTACCATTCAGTGCATGATAATTGTCGGCTATAGCAGTTCAGTTGTGGACATTTACAGTAAACTTGTTTCACTGAATTTCACAATTTTGAAAGAGCTTCACTGCCATGTATTGCAATTTTATACTGATCAGAAGGGGTTGCTGCAAACATAATTACATGAAAAGCTGATTTCTGACCTGGGGAGTTTGACTCTTGGCCCTGTTTCACTCTGACTGAAACATCTGTATTTAGCTTGTTGCAGGTTGCTTTTCCACAATCCTTTGCATCACTTTAAAGAGCCTTTGACTACCCTCTGGTCGAAAATGTGTTACGCCGAGGTAATGTGTTGTCATCCCTGGACCACACAGGCGCAGATAAATTTTCGAAAACAGGTATAATAGTGAAATGACACCTGCCATGATCATATAATTTCTTCGTGTTTGTCTCATTTCATGCCGTCTTTGAGGTTTTCCTTCCTTCCACGTGGCTGACTAGCCTGAGCAGACGAAGTTTCCCTTCTCCTATTTTAGCTCAAGGCAGATTTAGTCACACGCCTGTATCGTAGCCTCTCCTTGACAAGTACTCTTGTCTTGATCTTTGCTACTATGAGAATTTTGGTCTTTGCGACTTTGAGAATTTGAGAATTTTCTTTGCAGCCCGAAGTTGTAGGTTGTTTATCGTTCATTCTTGGGAGTCAGAAGTTTACGATTGACCTCACATTGAAACGGGCTCCGCCGTGTGTGCCTAATTCAGAAAATGCCGGTAATCATTCAGTGTGTGGGGCAGCACAGAATGGTTCACCGTGCTTTGTGGTAAATATAAATATCATTGCTCTCTAAAATGTTTAAGTGTGAAGACTATACAAATGATGGAGCACACAGAACACGTTAAAGCATTCATGGACTAGGGACAATAAACTAAAAATTTTGTTTTTGTGTGCAGATATCTGCATGGAGACGATGTGATGCCAGAGGAAGTATGTCATTGTGGTCTATGTTGCCACATTGGTTGCACCTGTCGTTCACCTGCCAGCCAGGATAATTGAGGCCATAAGTAGTAGCATGCTGTGTTGCTAGAAGCTGTGAACCATCATAGGCTTACCATTAGAGCTTTGCAGGTCATACTGAGTGTTAATGTACAAATTCATGCAGCATCAACATGTGACATAATCAACTGTAAACCAAACAAAAGTGCACAAAATCTAAGTTGTAACCAAACTTAGATTTGAAAACATATCTTCAAACCGTTAAAAACAGCAGGCACGCACAAACGTTCAGGAATGGCATTATCTGAGTTGTAACCCGACTCAAATTTCAAAACATCTTCAAGCCTTAAAAACAGCAGGCACGCACAAGCATTCAGGAACGGCATTATCACATGAGAAGCTGTATTACCATGAGCACCCATTATCCTTCGCTGAGAGGTAGAGGCAATGCTTTCATTCCTGGTAGGAATGAAATAACAGCTGAGTAAATGTGTAACATTGATTTCTTTCCATCCGCATTGCATTGTCATTCTCTGCTTAAGGAAGTCAATGCACCAACAACTGGGTGATGGTGTTTAAATGTTCCAAACTCTTTTTACTGCACTTCTTTATGCTCGAGTGCTTGACTTGGCAGAATTTCTCTCATATACTCATACAATCAAACCTCATCATTACAGGGGAATCAGAATTTCTTCATTGTAACTATTACGTTGCTATAACCATTTCTACCCTAAAAAAGCAGTTTGGCATGTCAGTAAGGTGTACTCTAGACAGAATTAACTGATGGCAATAAGCAGCCTATCATGCGACTAAATGATCGTGGCGTGATTGTTATGGTCACTAATTACACAAGTCGCAAAAGAAACGAAACAAAAAGATCAAACGTTTATCGTTATGTTTCACACGCACACAAAAATTGGCTCAATCACAATTCGCCTCGAAGTAATCTTTCATTATCCTCTGGAGGGTCTTCAGGGGCATTTTTATCCAAGCCAACCCCCGTTTGAGGCTGCAGATTTTGTTGTTCTGTGATCACTGTTTATCACATTGGCAAACAGATGAAACAAAGCTATAGGCTAGGTTAGTGCGCTCACTTTACGCAGTTTCTCACTTGTGAAAAAACCAAGTGCACAAATGCAAAATACAGTCTTACGGTATGCTGTTTGTGCACACATTTTCAGTGATTCAACAAGTGTTGATTTGAGTGCTGTACAACTGCATCCAGTGGTCAGCATCTGCGGCATGTTGCAAGTTGGAGCGGAACACTTTCACATCAGGTATAGAGGACTCGAGGTCTTCTACACAATCTAAGGTAGCCGCCTCCGCCATTGTTTTCCACGAGGAGAGCTACAATTCAGCACTGTGAAGTGCTGTGTCGTCAACCACCGCAGGCAGCAAGTCCGTGAACTGCCAGCACGGACATATAGCATTGGAGACAAGACCAAGCTCAGAAGAGCGCAGGAAATAAAATCGCGTGAAGTAGTGTTTCGGTGTCGTTTATGAGATTCGTACGTGAGTTTGCTTTGTATACTTCTTTGCTTTGTTTTCTTTTTCATGTTGAAACATACCAAGTGTTTCAGCGGACACTTTCGAAAATTTTTATAAATATGCTTTTTGGGGTAAAAATTTTGCGGCACAGTGTTACCAGTGTTGGCAGACACCAGAAAAGTGGTGTTTTGTCTGAAGTCGTGAGCTGGTTAACTAATTTTTAATAATTACCTCTGTAACTAGTAGAGTTAGGCACCTAGTTGCAATTAGAGATTTGTAGCTGGTCGTCAGTAATAGCTATATCAGTTTTTAGAGTTTCGAAATCGAGGTTACCCTCGCTGTCGTGACTTGGCAAAATCTGGCTGCATCGTGCGAAAATACCACGGGCTTTCGAAAGCATCGAGGTAAAGCAACTGCTACAGTGCATGTAACTAGTCGAAAAAGCCAAATTTTGTTGAGCCACAGTGCCAAGAGTAATCGCGTTTTCTGATTTCTAAAAACTGATGTGGCTGTTACTAAAGACCAGCTATAAATCTCTAACTGCAATTAGGCGCCTAGGTGAGCTAGTTAAGAAAATTCGTTAACTAGCTTACTACTCACGACGATTCACCAGTTTTTTGGTGTTTGCCAACACTGGTAATACTGTGCCGTAAAAGCCATATTTCCTCCAAAAAGTCTATCTATAAAATTTTTTGAAAGTGTTCGCTGAAACTCCCGGTATATTTATAAATGCAACAGCAGCACACGGCTGTTTTGATTTCGGATCGTGTTCAAATGCTTTTAAACTTTTTGGATTTAAAAAAAGAAACGAGCGAGGCCATGTTTTGGTTTCGTTTATGAAGTTTGTAACGTTGTAAGTTTGCTTTGTATACGCCTGAATTTAGGTTTTACGTATGTACGTTCGCGTTACATACGCTCTCTTTCGAATTTAGCGCGTGCTCTTATGCTAGGAAAATAGCTTTGTCAAAATGGCGGCGCCCAAGTCACCCGCTTCGGTGAGAATTTGTCAGTGTTATAGACCTTATGCGAAATTGCTGCCATCTATCGGAGAAAAGAAGAACCAGTGGAAATCCGCCATGTTGGAGGATGACAGAAGCTCGGTCCGCCTCTGCTGTGTGGATTTAGGAGTGCCCTGCGTTAGCTTCCTTACTGCTGTGCTGGCTCTAAAATCTTATTTACTGACACTTGAGCCTGTAAACATGACTGAATGGTCAGTCGACGTGTTTCTGCTGCCCAAGTTTCTGAGTGACTTCGCAGACACTTACTACGCGTCCAAACCACTTTCTGAACGCCACCGAGTACGGAGCTACAAGTTTTGCACGGAGTCCTACGTCAGTTTGCCGACGCTGAACACCAAGAAATGTACGAAGCAAGTGTAATTTTCGTTTACGGCTAAAAATGTGCGCATTTCGGTCTTGTTTGAGTCAGTTTTTATTTTGTTCCATACTTTTTGCGGACGGGCGTGCTGCTTGAATTGCTGTTGTTGTGGTTGCGTTTTCTGTGTGTTGTGTCGGCGCCGAAAGCAAACGATAGTAAACTTCACGCTCATGTTGGTAGTGTGCGACGCTTTTCATTTTCCTTGAAAAGTTCATACAGCATTTGTTTGTTTGCCCTAATGCTCTAGAGCCCCTAGTTTGCCCTAGTGCCCTAGACCGAGAGAGAAAACATTTTATTATTATTACCGGGCATATAGACCCCTGGGTCGTCGCACGACCCCACTACATAAGTGCTTACCATTCTTGGACTATCGCCGTTAAAAAACACGCAGCCCGTGAATGCAGCAGTGCCTATGGTTTTACCACGACGAGCAAGCAGTTGTGCACTGATATTTTTTGAGGATTCTACACGCTTTATGCATTCCCGCTACTTTGCAACTATGGTACCGCTTTAGCGGCTGCCCTCCTTTCTTTTTTTTTTCTTTACACAACACACGGTTTCGTGGAAACCGGCCGGTTCAGTGAAATCGCTACACGCATATATAAGCCGTCGCTCCACAAAATAGGCACCTTTCCCTGGTCTAACAGAAACGATTGACTGACTTGCAGAGCGCAAACGTTCTGTGCCACGGGCACTTGACCCTTGCTAGTGTTTTCGGCGAAACAAATATTCGCACTAAAAACTAACGCGTGTAACCGCTGCAGCGGATAACGCTAGGGGCGACGGTTCTCACGAAGTGCGACCCGTACCACTGAACAGCTGATCACGATTACTCTCTTGCGAGGCCGATAATCGCAGCACTTCACGGGAAATCGCAGCAGAAAAACTGCTTTTGTGTGATATTTTCTTCGTGCCTACAAAGCTTATTTCTGATTTCATTTGCTACATGGCGATAACGAAATGTGTTGCGCGATGTCTCGACATGTAGGGACGGTTCTGCAACATTTGTGCCGCGGATGTCGGGGATCGCAGTCCAAAAATAGAAATGCGCTCAAATCAAGCGTTCTTGCCTTTTTTTTCCCTGGGCTTCTTTGTGACCCTTCTGCGTACAGCAAGGCAATGAGCAATATGTGAGCATACTGAGGGCGGTGAAACTCGAGCGCGCGCGACGAGCGTGTACCAGTACGTGCTGTGAATCCGGCGGCTATCCTCCAACATGGCGGATCGCGCGCGGCGACCGCTAGATGGCAGTGCATTTCGAATAAGGTCTATTGGGTTTTTAGGCATATTCTTTGCCTTTAAATAACACACGTGATATTCGCTTTGCCTCCTCGCGCCAAAAGCAGAACGAATGAGGGATAAACTTCCTCTATTTTCGATTTTAACTCAAACAAGACTCCGCCGACTGTGGATCGGCTTGATTTGGATGTTCAAGCTAAGGCAGTCATAGTCAAGTGTAGCCGTTTCGGTGGTTGGCAGAAAGGTGCGAAATAACTCCACATGATGTTATTAAAAACGTTGCTCGGTTAAGTTGCCTAAAAAAATAGGCCCTGGCTGGACTGAATTAGCCATGGTACTAGCTTTGCTTTGCTAAGTGCGAATCACAGCGCATAAAATATTTTCACATTTCAACACCAGATGGCGTTACTGCGGCCTGCGCTAATGTTGCAGGAAGTTTTAAAATTCGAAAGCGTGCGACTTCTTTCGGCGGTTTTTGTTTTCGGCTGCTTTAGCGTTTCGAGTCCTGCAGTCCGCATCGCTTCGGTTTCTCGAATTGACAATCGTGCCTGCATTCAGTTACAGCGAACCTTTTGACGAGCAGATGCAAGAGGAGCCTGTGGCAACGAATGGCCGGATTGCGGTGAACTTGTGCAGCGCGTTTTCTGGCCGGTGATGTTGACGATAAGATATGCAAGGTAATGATTTTCGTTACTTGAAAAGAACAGCTAATATCCTCTCTGCAGACCAGGTACAAGAAGCCCCCGTGAAGCTGGTAACTGTAATACGCCTGTTCGTGCGAAAGGAAGTCTGAGGGGCTCGGGAGACCTGCATTGCCGTATATTTGTATGCATTTTTTTTTATATTTGCACACAGCTCAGAAACATGCTGACAAGCAGTATTAACAGGCCTGCAGTCTGGACTTGGCAGGTTACTGGGGCCAGCCCGACACTGCTAGAAAAACCAGCCTAAAGTCCGAGCGCACATTGCCGACTTTATTTACACTGTGAAGCAGTCAATGAGGACGCTGTTGTCATTTGCTAGTTGAGGTGAGCACAAGTAGCAGGTTACCGATCATTTTCCGCTGTGAAGCCGGACTTTCCGATGCCGAACAGCTATACTAATGTTACAGTAAAATGTGGCAGTCAAAGCAGAGAAAGGCCCAACCGAGTAAGGTGTTCGTGCAAAGCTGTGTGCGTCTTGGCCAACACTGTGGCTGTGTTCAGCTAGAGCATTGGCGTTGAATGACATCAGTGATTGTACTGAGGCTGTTCAAGAAGCTCATTTCCTGCGTTGTTTAAATGTGGCAAGTGAACACTACAATGGCTCCTCTGTCTCGATGCCATTGTGAATGACAGGCCTCTCACATTAAAAAAAAGGATTGAAAATTTTCACTTTCCATGTCATGCTCTCAGCAATTCTGTCAAAGTTCTCAAAGTGGTTAATTCAAATTGAGGCAGGTGTAACCATTCAGTCCTCCAAGAGAAAAACAGCCCTGGTGCTATTTTCAGTGCGAGATGGTTTACTACCTTATTTGGCGAAAAGTTTTCTTGTGCTCAGTGCTGAACCAATGCTATATGAAAGCATTTGTTCCTAACCTGGTCGTCATAAAAATTCCGACTCATGTCTTGTGTGATTTATTTGTGGATAGCCTTGATACCTTATAGGTGTAGACACATCAAATTTTTCTTAGTGTATTTGTGCTTTGGATTTGTGTAAGGCATCAGTAAGCATGAATTACTGCAAGAAATTTGCCTACGCTCAGTAAATAATTTCTAATTGAATTTCTCTTGCCACACAGTTTCTGTATTGGTTTCAGGTTGCCGAACAATGGTTGCAACGTCATAAGTGAGTATAAGATCACGTGAGGCCCACAAAAACTGCTCTATATTAGCTCCTTATCCAGTTGCTGTCATTCTGGCTTCTGAAGCAGCTTAGCATAAGTTTACAGGAATTAAATTATACAAAGCAGTGAATATATTGCAGCTTTTGTATACGTCATTCGATTTCATATACACCTATGGCGACAGAACCTTCGTTCGGCAGCCTGGAACGTAAGCTGCAGGACAAAAGAAAATCGATTAAAAATTATTTATTGAGTGCTGGCGATTTCGATCCTATTACCCATGTTTACTAATGTCATATGCACAGTTCCAGTATTTGCTATTTCCTTCAAACTATTTGCAAGGTAGTTTATTACAATCCGAGAAAATTTCAGTTTAGTCAGTCAGGTAGTCAGTTATTGAGAAAAGGATCAAAAATTTTCAAAAGGGTGATTTTGAGAAAAACGCAATTTTATGTTTGCACATATACTACAGCAGTTGAGAATGCACCAGCAGAGTACATGCACTTGTTGACTTTATTGGCATCTCCTCCGAAGCCTTCATGTTTATTCTCTCTGACGTTTCTTGCTCTTGGAGGAAGTTCAGAACTCAGCAACAAGCTCCTTGGCAGCAGCAAGGCAACACGCTGCTTGACAAGCCGGTTGAGACAAACTTCTCGGCTTACACTTGATTGGATGCTATGTGTATTTAAAACTTGCACTTTCTGCTGTATCATCACCATAGATATATTACATCACTGCAAGTTGCAGTCTTCAACCTGTCAGTCCCAAGAAATGTTGTTTTAGGACAGCGGTATCAAATCAGCTGATTCATTTATTCGGTGGTTTTGAGTGTCCTGCCGTGGAGTCACTTTCTTAGATGACCTGGCAGTGATAAAGCCACAAACACTGGCTTAGCTGCTTGTAGAACAGCAGTTGGCAGGCTGTTTCTGTGGTAGGAGGCCTCCGGATTGCCTTCACCAAGGGCTCGGACACCATTTTTGTGAAACCAGCTCTTCGACAATCTGGCTTGTTGCTGTGAAACTTCCTCCTTCTCATCTACTATGTAGGCACTGTCACTGTGATGAAGCAAAGTGATCGCAACAAAAACCTGTGACAACTAGGCTTCAGTGCTCTACAAAAGCATTCCTTATGATAAAACTTTCAATTGAAACTGATAAAAAAGTACAGAACTTGAACATCTATGTTATAAAAAAAAAATACATGTCCACAAAAAAGATGATGGAAAACAACATGTAACCAAAATGCTTTTTTAAATACTATGAGGTGCAGTTTTCAACACGGTGTCGAACTGGAGTTTTTTCAGGTTCGGGTTTACACTTTTTGGGTTCAGTTCTGGGTTTGGCTCCAGAGCGACATTCCATTCCGGTTCAAAACGGTTCAGACTGTATTGAACCGGTTCAGACGGGTTCAGGATAAAAAAAATTTAGAATGTAGATGAGTTTTAATCAACCAAGCTTGCTATGCTGTTTACTTTTTTCTGGCACATCAATATATAAAATAAAAAATGCAAAAATTTTTTAAATGCGAGATGTTCTTACTTTACACACTTTATTTATTGTCCGCGGCAAAAAGGCGAATTTACGGCAAGAGCCGCAAAATTAAATGAACTCTAAATTAATGTAATTAATTTTAATTAATGCAAATTATTGCTTGCTGGTCACCACTATTGGTGCTTATAATTTTTGATAGGTGGATATACATTAGTGAACAAAAAAATTAATTTCAATTTTTTTTTTTATAAATTCAGAATATCATGAAAACAAGCTACCTCAATAAAACGGAGAGTTGAGCTAGTTGGTACATGTTTCTTGGAAAAAACAGCGCTAAACGAAAGGACAACGAAAAAGAGTACAACAGGACCGGCGCCGGTCCTGTTGTACTCTTTTTCGTTGTCCTTTCGTTTAGCGCCGTTTTTTCCAAGAAACAAGCTACCTATTTGCTATTTCTGAGTACAGTTTGATGCAGTAATGTCCTTTTCATCAAGCAGGAGTTGCATGGTGCACTGTCTTGTTTCAGTTCCTTTTTTATGTTTGTCCTTTCATGGGCTGTTTCCATTTCATGAACTTTTCCTGTGTTCTAAATCATTAACTTGCTGCCACTTTCAAGTGATGTGGTGTGTGGGAACATGGACCACTGCACATGTTTGTAAGAAATGGCCTAGACGTTAAGAGTTGCCACGACTGCTCAAATGGTAATTATCCCTGGCCACAACTCTGGGATTGTCATCTCTGAGTGGTTTTCAGAGTAACGGAGTTGACGGCTTTTCAAGTTTTGAATGGATATAGATTCAGAGGAGGTTTGGTTTTTTGGTCTTCATCGGAAGAGGCCAAATCAACCCCCTGTCCACTACTCTGCTACGGAGGGAGTACCTGGCTGCTGGAATGAGAGAGGGAGCAGGAACTGGTTCAGCTGACCCAGCTTGTTTGGCTGCTGTCTGTGTAATCAGGCTGCCAGATTGGGCTGCCTCCTCCTCAAGGAGGGCACTTCCGAGCTGCGACTTCATGAAGTGTTCCAGTTCATCTCAGGGACTGAAATTTTTGTGCTGTCTGCTCTGACCGCTTTTCTGCAATGCAGGGTGGTTTACAATGGCGGGCTCCGTGCGAAGATCGTCCTCCCCCAAATGAAAAAGAAATTGTTCGCATGAGCCAAGAAAACTCTCGACTCTATGCTTTCAACTTTTACAAAGTTTTTTTTTCTCGTACCAGGATCTAAAATGGTCGTATGAACTGTGAAATGTCAGGTGCCATGTGCTAAGCTAAACGACTGGAGCGCAGCTTCATACCTACACGCGTGCAAAAAGAATCGGGCTTACAGTATGATATAGGCTAATGAACACCTGGCGTGGATAGGTGTCGAATGTAATACAGTGCTTTTATTAGAGTAATCGAAGTTCTTGTCATGTGGAAATGATAGGATTTGCTGTATACTTAGGCCAGATGCACTTTATATGAACCTCATTATAAAATTTTATCATTAAATCATGGAGGCGGCAACGGCACTGCCACAGGCTGATTCTCCTTTTGTACAGTAGGCCTCCTTGAACAAATTCAAGGTGTAATGAACAAAAAGATCTAATAGTTTATTGTTGGAAAGATTATGGTTTCATAGGCACACAATATTCTGGGCTTTAGATAAGAGTTGAAACAGAACGGTGACTCGAAGCACTCTTCTAAGCTTCTGAGAACTTGGTAGAAAAGGAGGAAGAGCTGACATTATGAGTTGCCATGCTGACCTGCGGAAATTATGTGCATTGAAAATTTTTGTATTTGATTCTGCAGCCATGGGTTCCACATCCATGGGTGTATATGAGCTCGAGCCGTGTAGGAGGCATGTAAAGAGACATCTGCCTTTGCAACAGTGGCAATGTGAAATTCGATAAAGGGAGCTGACAAAACTGCACCTGCGAATTTGGCCTGCACCCATACCAACGGTGAACTAGTAAGGTGAACAGCAACGAAAGGTTGCTATTCGTGTGACGTTGTAATCCTCTGCTTCGGTTGTAAATAGACACTGGCATGATGCCTTATGCTGCCTCGAGGGCCCGTGAATATTTACTTCCCTCAACTGTGAACATGAAAATAGCTTAGCACATGCGTCAAACTTCGCTGTCGCCTGAAGTTTGCCGCCACTCACAGCCACTCACCCATGTCCTATCACCACTCGTCTCTCTCCCACTTACATCCACTCACTCGCACTCACACTCATGACCACCCACACATCCATTCACTCGCACTCACAACCACTCACTCACACTCATGACCACCTACACTCGCATCCACTCACTCACACTCATACTCACTGACGTAGGTGTGAGGCGATATGAGTGCACTCATGAGTGAGTGTGCCGACCTATGCTGTTAAGAGCCAGATTCTTCTAGGCGTCCGTGCTGGGCAGTCCCACAGCAAGTGATGAGTGTTGGCTTCAATATCTTTGCATTGACATATTGGACACCCAAGTCGAGGAAGGAGATCTCGAAACTGAGGCCATTTCTGAGTCACAGCTGGAGTGAGGGCAACCCCAACCCAGATCCTCCGAAGCACAACCTCCTCTGCAGAAGAGGGTTACCGCACAGGCTGAGAGCACGTTTTTGGCACAAGAGGTGTTCCTTTCCTGATAAAAGAAAGGTACACTGTAGTAGCTTCGTTGCTAGGCCCTTATGTCTTAGTCAAGGTTTGAAGGCGAAGCTCTAGACCCTCCGCTACTGGCTGTGAACACCTCAAACACTTATCGCATCCCTAAAGCGGCTTGTCCACAGCCAGAAGGGTCTCGGCCAGAAGCATATGACCGAGCTTAGAAAATTGGCTTGATAGGGTCTACTTTGAGGGAACAAACGTGCACAGTGCACTTTTTAAAAAATTAAACGCTACTTTTATCTGACATTGTCTTTTGACTGTAATAAGGCAAGTCCACTTAGTACAGATTTCAGATACAATGAACGCAATCCGTGTGACTGTCAGGTTCGTTATAAGTAGGCTCAACTGTATTCAAAGCCTCAGTTGGCTGCTAGCTCTCTAGAGTGTACAGGTTATCAGTAAACACAGATCGCGACAGGGAATTCGCCTCAGCCAGGTTCACAGTTCACAGCCAGCTCACATTTCGGTTTCACGGGCCGCCTGTTGGCTATGGTTACCGTGATCGGTTGAGACTTAATACTACAAGAAGGTTAAAAAAGTGATGTGCTGCCTCTTCATTTGTTGTCTTGCCAATTTTTGGGGCAGGCAGGCAAAAGAGTTGGAACAAAAGCTCGCAAAGTAGCGTTTGATCTAGTTTTTAGCATTATCTCAACTCCTGCAGCTGCTGAAACAGCATGATATAACCAATTGAGCTATAGTTTTATTTCAAAGTGTGAACAAATGGGCCGAAATTTGCGGTCCCTACTCATTTAAAAATTCCCACATGCTGCTGGACTGCTTTAAGTGCGAAGAAAAACGGTTGTGGATAGGCTTTCTCCTCCAGACATTTGTGAGCCTGCAGAGTGCTCTTTTGTCTTCCCAACTTGTAGAAATGCTTTCTGTAGAACAGGCTAAAAGTCTTGAAAGGGCATATTTAGACCTACCATCCCATTCCTTCTTTGATGGCAGTACTGTACTTGGTGCTAAAGTAATCGTGTGTTTCATTTGTGAATGACAATCCCATTGTTCGTGTAATAAAAGGGACCAAATGTCACCGTCTCAAAATGACGCCAAGACAGTGCAGATATTTATTTATTTATTAGTACCTCACAGGCCCCGAAGAGCATTGGGTGAGGGGGGCAAATCGAAAAAAAGGTATATACAGATGGAAAAAACCGTAATATCGGACAAGAACGCGGTAAGCATGTAAGCATGCTTTATGGTTCTACAGCGGATTTGCATCGTCACCAAAATATTATCCCCAGAGGGTATTAAACGTGCACTAAGGCTAACATGGTGAAGTCTTATTCACAGGTATGGAAAAATGTTGACTGTGGCTCACTGTACTGTTCATTTTCTTTTCCAGACATACTTGTATTTCAAGCAGCAGGAATAATTTCATCACTACTTGATGTGTCTGCAATAGTAACGTCCAGAATAAAGACCTTTTCAAAGATACAGTACTGCTGGAAGATCTCTTTTATTGTTTTGTTTTTGGATAAATTGTGTCAGCGCACATCTTGCTCTTGCACGTCATGCATGTCTTAGATATTCTCAGTCTTTCTTGACCCTTGGAGAACTACAAAAGCTTCCTTGAGGTGCCGAGGAATGCCATGCATCTTAGTTTATACCCTTTGTGCTGTACACGTATGCATACAAAATGAAGATGCGAGAGAGAGCCTGTTAGAAGAATACTCAAATTCATTGAATGATGACTGGCCATATAGTGAGAACCTATAAAGCAGTTATTGCGACTAGTCCGAAAGTGAGGTGAGTAAAGCAAAGCTCCAGGTTCATGCATGCTTGGATATAGACACTTCAGGTAACCCAGTAAGAACTCGGTGGTTCTATAGAACACAGTTTGATAATCCGTGAAAGTATGTATGCACATACAAGCAGTGGCTGGCTTGCTGTGCATCTGTAAAAATTGGCAGTTCTTCTGATGTCCCACCAGACAATAGCGTCTTTGAAAATTGAAATATAAATTGCACTTCCTGTGCTCCCACCTAACTCAACTTTCTTCTGTACAGGGTTATCCACTGCCAACTTGAACACAGGAGCACGCTCTCTGGTTACACTTCAGCTCTGTAAAGTGCCACACGGAAGAGAAGTCTACGTTATTGTATGTATGTGCAAAGTTTAGCAATTGTGGCAGCTCCCTGCACCTGTTCAACAGCTCACATTTGTCCATAATATGCCAGACACATGTTCAAGTTGGAAGGTAACAGCCCTCTTAGTGCATGTCCCAAGGCACGCCCCTGAGTAATAATGCCTGCTAACAAATGGCATATTCAAATTGTGTGACAATCTTCCTTTTCCAGATGCTCGTGTCTGATGTTGACTCCTGACCATTTACATGCTTATTCCACTCATCTTAAGAATAAGCCAACTATACTGATTGGTTTGGGCTGATACAGTTATTGTTTTACAAGCCTTACAGTACTGACTCGTCAAAAGATAGCTGAATCCTCCATTGCTTTTTTGGCCACATCTCCAGGCGTTACGCATGCTTAAAGCACCATATGCACGAGTAAGGGCAAAGGCTGTTGAGTAATAGAATGCCACAGGAGAACAGATAAAGCTGACCAACCAGAATTTCAGTAAAGCAGAAAGCCTGTTGAACCAAATGAACATGCACTTGAACAGTGCCACCACAAATAGAAAGTTCGATGAGCCCAAGACAAGCACAACTATGTTCAGTAAACAACAGCATCCACAGCGATTGCTTTAGATAAGCAATGTAATGAACTCCTAGGAATTAGCAAGGTTAAGGAGGGAATTAAAGAACAACTTCCCAGTTTCGCGATGGTTGAGGTGAAGTAAATAATAGACCACTCGACCTTTATCATTATGTGCGGTTACTTGTAGACATATCTAAGTGTTTGGATGGATAAGTCTTCTTGCTCCAATACACTGTAGCGCAGCAAAAGGCGAGGACACAAGAGACGAGCTCGTAGTGTTCGTCTCTTGTGTCCTCGTCTTTTGCTACGCTACAGTGTATTGGAACTATGTACCAACAAGCCCAAAAAGCCACGCTACTGAAGTCTTCTTGCTCGATCCCAGCACCGCACTCTTTGCTGGCACGAAGCATGCAAACTCCGATCCTTGGCAGTCGTGCGGTCCTCGTCGTTGAACGTGTTATTAATGCACTTACTTTGCTCCCGCTGTCGCCTTGTAAACGAAAAGGAACGCGTCGCAGAGGCAGTCGTGCCAGCCAGAGAGCACGAAGTGGCCTGAGCGGCTGACAGACGCGAACGGCGTTGAACACTTACTGTACTCCCGCTATCTCCTTTTAAACGATAAGGAACGCGTTACTGAGGCACTCGTGCCAGCCAGACAGAAAAACACGAAGGCACAGAGAAGTCACAGAGGCAGTCGTGCAAGCCAGAGAGCACGAAGTAGCCGAAGTGGCCTGAGCGGCTGACAGACGACGCGAACGACCATTCCCAAGCACATTCTTCCTCGTCTCAATGTTGTCATGACAACGCCGGATGTGACGTTGCAGACAAGCAGCGCAACTAGCGGCCGATGCGTCTACGTACGCTGAAATGGAAATACGCGTCGACTAAAAAACAAATGCGCGCAGTGTCAGACTACACTCGCGCCGCAATAATAATATCATTTTTTTACCTACACTGGCTACACTGGTGTAACAATTGTATCATAAAATTATGATTCACGGGTTACACTAGTGTAGCTAGTGTAGGAAAAAAAAAAAGGTTCTAATAGTTTTAGGGCATGGATGTTTTAGGGATTGCAAGAACTGCAGTGCCGGTGGTACCGGTGGCACTACACTGGCACGGACTTTTGTCAACTAGTGCAGAAAGGAGCGTGCAAGTGTGCACCCTAAAAGCTGCGCATGCGCAGGAAAACTGGGGGGGGGGGGGGGGGGGGGCGCATTAGGGCGGATGTGAGATCATCAGGTGATGAAAGCCTCTCCCACCTCTCCCGTTTGGAGCGTGTTTGGCAGGTTTCTGCATTCCTCCATGGGTTTCTGTACCTCATCATCATCACCATCATCAAACCGAACAGTTGCGGCTAGTTGCAGTCGTAGCATGTCGTAGGGCCGTAGCCAGCAGCGGGAGCGCCTCTGGCGCTTTGTTTCGCTACGTGCTACGTACCGAAGTGGGTTCCCCGAGTTGCGTACTCTTGGTGCGGTCATCGTGAGCAAGTGGACGAAGTGACGAGAAATGCTTGGCCTCGCAGCTCGGTCTCTACTGTAGCAGTGCCCGCCTCAGACTCGACAGCATGAGCGAGCTGTCGCCGGACGAGGTAAGCAGTGATAGCACTCGGCGGGCTTGCAAGTCATCGCCGCCGAGCAACCCCGCGTGACTGGAGAGGTTGTTACCCCGGAGGGTCTCCGCCGTGGGAGAAAACTCTGTTTGCTCCGCTTTGGCCAGTGCTGCTCTCTGGTAGCCCTGTCGATTCGCTCCCGCGCCAGCGTCCGAGTCATGCTTCGCTATTTGATACGAACGCTTTGGCGGATAGTGTGCTTCCGGGGTAGTAGTACCTGCTACCTTACCGCTAGGGTGCATCGGCCTGCTCATTGTGCTCGGCGATGTGCGCATCATGTTGCTCGAGGGGTGCTGCGAGCATTACAGTTAAAAGTTGCATTGTTTGTAGAGCACTGCGGCAGCTTGGTGCCACACATTTGGCTACAAGGGCCCTGGGCTTCTTTAATCTTTTTTCTAGGAACCGACAACAGATCGTTCGTGGAACAGTGTGTGACTTTTTTGTGTGTGCACCACAAAAGTGGGTGTCCAAAGTTCCAAAAGTACGCCATAAAATATTTTAACAATTTTCCAGTCTGGGAAGACATCTGTTCTGATGAAATAAACTGTGATCGTGAGCACAATGGTGATATCATGCTGTTACAAGTACCATCATCAGCCTACGTACACCCACTGCATGGTAAAAACTTATATATCACCAAGTAACCCAGCCCTGTGACAGCTACAGCCACCACAAGCTTCCTAATCTCACCCACCCATATGATTTTCTGCTACCCTCTGCTGCGCTTATCTTTTCTTGGAATCCGCTCCGCTACTGTTAAGGACTATCGATTATCTTGCCTTGCCTTCACATTACATATGCCCTGCCCATGCCCATTTTTTTTTATTTCCAATTGATTATTAGCTCATGTTTGTTTCCTGACCCACTATTCTCTCTTCCTGTCTCATTGCATTGCACCTATCATTTTTCTTTCCGTAAGACAGAAGCGCGAATTGCTGTGCGAGTTGGCTATTCATGTTCTGTCAAAAACCATCTAAAACAAACACGCAGGACAAGAAAGCACGTGCACATGCGCACGCATGCACGCACACACACACACACACACACACACTCACACACACACACACACACTGTTGCTGGACTTAAAACTGATTTATTTATTGCTCATTCAAGTACTTAAGGCCATTTTCTTGTGCGAGCGCACATGCAAATGAAAAAGGAAAACACAATCAAGTCTGGTTGTCATTCCATCTCTGATAAAAAGCACCACTTTTTCTCTGTGATAGTGACAGATGGGTCGCTTATGCCGGACCACATAATCTTTCCATAGCTTGCCATGTTGTCCTTACCTTAAGCTGAAACCTTTTCGTTAGCCTCTGCCTTTCAGCCCCATAGGTGAGTACTGTTAAGATACAGCTGTTGTGAACATTCACATTCCTCAACAAGGGGAAGCTTTGGGCCAGTTGGTCAGACATGTTGGGGAGGAGGGATAACAGCAAACTTGACAGGACTGAAGATCGAGAAGAGGACAGGACGAGCGGTCCTGTCCTCTTCTCGATCTTCAGTCCTGTCAAGTTTGCGGTTATCCCTCCTCCCCAACATGATTCACATTCCTCTTGAGGGATAATGGTGAACTGCCATTCATGATCTGAGAGATCTTTCCATATGCGGTCCATCCCATTCTGATTCTTCTAGAGATTTCATTCCTGTGGGGAGCATCTACAGTCACTACCTGCCCTCAGCTGATGTGTACTCCCTTGCCACTTCGAATGCTTTGCTGCTTATTGTAAACTGCGGTGTACGGACGACGGCTGCGTATTTCAAGATTGGCCAGATGAACGTTGTATAGGCTGTTAGCTTGATTTCAAGTGTGGACCGTTGCAGGGACCTTTTTAAAAAACCTTGTTTGCACATTACTTTCTATTGAATGTAAGTAACATGATGGTTCTGTTCAAGATCTGATCTGATTATGACGCCTAGATATTTGTAGGTTTCTGCAAAGGAAAAATGCTGCCTGTTGAAGGTTACAAGCCATTATCTGAACGAACAAACGTAGCGTTTAAACTTCACTCTCTTATACAAGCCATTCTCATGTCTTTTTTTTTTGTAATTTTCATCTGCCATGTTGAGCACCAATTCAGAACTTGGCCTCCTCCTACCCAGGGTGTCGAACCGGAACTGAACCGGAACCGGCAGCCACAACCAAATCTGTATTTTTGCCTGGAACCGAACTGAACCCTCATTTTTTTTTTTGCCATCTTGGAACTGAATTCGAACTAAAACGATCAAAGCAACTCAATTAGGCTCACATTTTTTGCAACATACACACTTTTTTATGTTTTTGTTTTGATACAGATTGAGATGTGGCAACGGGTAGATTTACCCACCAAAAGCTGTCTGTGCTAGGCAGTGCAAAAATGGTGCCCAGTCTGTGTGACAGCAAAATTGAAGGAAGTCTCTTGTCTTGGAGGAAGCCTAAATGGTGCTTCCGTAATGTGTTTGGCAATTCTAAAGCTTTGTACACCAGATTGATGGGAAATCCTGAGCTTATCTGAGTGTTTGCATACAGTTTTGATTGATTTGTTGGCACTCGGTTAAGTGAGAATGGCTTCCCTTTCCTTGTGTCATGCACCGTAAATGTGAGAGGTGCAACAACCCACTTTTGGAGGCATCCTCGGGCAGTAGATGTGGCTGCTGATCCCCAGGTTCGATCCCGGCCGCCGGGGCTGCATTTCAGTGCCGATGTGGGCGCACATTGAGGAACCCATCTGGCCTGCATTATTAACCTGGGGTCCTCCACTGCAGCGTCCCTGACTCGTGTCACAGCGACATGTTATATCCCAGAGATTATTACTGTTGATACAAAGTAAAGGGTTCATAATGTGGCGCAGTTTTTTGATCAGAATTCAAACTTTCTTTGTTGCACGTGACGGAAATAAGCAAGGAAAGGCGGGCTTGTGGCAGCGGTACGGATGCTTAAGAAAAAATAGATAGCAACTAAACAAAGGGAAAATTAATGCTGCTCCAATGGAATTTAAATGACGCTACTCTAAGTAAATGTTACTGCGATGAAATGACTTCGTGTGTTGTGGCCTCTGGCTCGTTGGCAAGCCTGCCTTACAGTTGTGACCCAAAGTTCCCTGTTGCGCCAAAGATCCGGTCGTCGTGTGTGTGCCTCGTCTCTTCGCTGTGCTCTGTCCTTTGACTTTTTTTTTTTTTTTACATGAATATAAGCCAGAAATGCTGATCTGCTAGTCATTTTTATTTTATAAACACACTGGGAGGTAATTTTAAGAGAGTGGTGATACATGCAATGGCATGTACAGGTTAACTATTATTTGAATTACAAAGTGTACAGGTTGGGCTTAACAAAAAAACAAAAATAACACATGAGGTTACACCACGGAACTAGTTGTATCACTGTGAATGTGATACAAATAAAATAATGTCACTGTAAACATTATGAAGATGTTAATGTTGGAGCAGAGGTGATGTTATTTTTTAGCTTATTTGATTTATTGCAGAATCCTGCAGTGCCAAAAAGGCATTATTGCAGGCGTGGTGGGGAATGACAAATAACATTTGCAGGATATCTGCAAGCTACTGCCTCAGAAAACGAAATATTTGATTAAGAAATTCCAAACCGTGAAGTCGGTTAGCCCTACAAAGAGAACAAAACTGGCAGAGCTATCAAAGTTGATAAATAAGTACAAAGTAGCTGACATAAGGATGTTTATTGTGGAGAGAAGCGAGCATGCTCTAAAGAGCGGAGGTGGTCTAAAAGCAGCGAAGAGAAAACTGGGCATAGGTAAAAACCAGATGCATGCGCTAAAAGACAAAGAGGGAAATGTCCTTAGCAATATGGTGAGATAGTGAAAGTAGCCGAAGAGTTTTACACAAATCCATACAGTAGCGATTGCAATCAGAACGTTAATGAGAAAGACAGTAGCGCACAGCAATGCGTCATCCAGTCAGTAACGAAGGAGGAAGTAAAGAAAGCCTTGGGAGCAATGCAGAAGGAAAAAGTGTCAGGTAACAGCAGATATCTGTTGAAGGATGGAGGGGAGATTGGGCTAGAAAAACTAGCCACCCTGTATACGCAATGCCTTGTGACCTCGAGCGTACCTGGAGCTTGGAAAAACTCTAAGATTATCTTAATTCATGAAAAAGGGGACGCCAAGGACTTGAAAAATTAAGACATATCAGCTTACTGTCCATTGCCTACAAGATATTTACTAAGGTAATCATTAATAGTCAGAGCAACCTTAGACTTAAGTCAACCTAAGATCAGGCAGGCTTTCGTAAAGGATATTCCACAATAGATCATATTCGCCTTATCAATCAGGTGATAGAGGGATGCATAGAATACAACCAGCCCATATACAGGGTGTTTCACCTAAGACTTTCTGCAATTTTTAAAAATAAGCTATTTGAATTAGATGCGCGCTTTTTCTGGCATAGCATTGCCAGTGGTGTAGTACATCATAATGCAGCTAAGACGTGCTAACTACCAGGCTTGTTAACCAATATTTAATAGTTAACTTTTAAACTATTACCGTTGGGCTCCTTAATTATTGAGAGGCATGCAGCCCACCGTAAGTAATGTCCATATCCGTTTTTAGAATTTCGAGAACGTGATTATTCTCGGCGCTGTGGCCCAACAAATTTCGCCTACATCGCGCCAAAATACATGCGGTTTGAGAAGCTTGCAGGCAAAGCAACCTCTCCAGTGAGCCTAACTCGTCGAAATAGCCAAAATTTGTTGGGCCACAGCGCCGAGGATAATCGCGTTCTCGATATTCTAAAAACGGATATGGACATTACTTACGGTGGGCTACATGCCTCTCAATAATTAAGGAGCCAAACGGTAATAGTTTAAAAGTTAACTATTAAATATTGGTTAACAAGCCTGCTAATTAGCACGTCTTAGCTGCATTATGATGTACTACACCACTGACAATGCTATGCCAGAAAAAGCGCACATCTAATTCAAATAGCTTATTTTTAAAAATTGCAGAAAGTCTTAGGTGAAACACCCTGTATATAGCCTTCTTTGGTTATGAGAAAGCATTTGGCTCGGTGGAAACCTTAGCAGTCATTCAGGCATTGCTGAATCAGAGTGTAGAAGAACGTTATGTGAATATCCTAGAAGATATCTATAGCATCTGCATAGCTACCGTAGTCCTCCATAAAGTCGGCAATAAAATTCCAATACGGAAAGGTGTCATTCAGGGAGACATGATCTCGCCAGTGTTATCAACCCCTGTTCAGGGGAGGTATTCTGAGGCCTGAATTGGGAACAGTTGGGGGTAAGAGTTAACCAGAAGGAAGTCAAATAGAGCTAAACTTGCACAACTAAAATTACTTTACCAGTTACTCCACAATCAGCTTAACCTTGATAAAACTAGGTACCTGATGGCCCCAGAGACAAGACCTACACGTCACAGACATTCAGAAACATTAAAAGAGCACATATTTTGTACTGACTGCCTGAAATACTCCTTTTTTCCACTTAAAATTTAAGAGAATGGAACACCCTTGACCACTCCATTACCAGCAGCACATCACTAGATATCTTCACTCAGTTGGTAGAAAATTATCTTCACTCGTAAACAGGCTTCAATTCTGAGCCTTTGCTGGCAGCTTCCTTTTTATTGCCTTGCCGCCATTTTCTTACCAGTGCTTGTGTGTTTCTAATCTCGCATATATCCCATGCATTGAATATTTTATCTTGTCTTCAACTAATTGTACAATCCAACGATCCTATTCCTGTATCCCTTGACTTTTATGTATTGAACCTTAATTAAGCGCGACACTGTAATCGCTTTATATTGCCCTTCAGTCCTTTTTCTTGTTCACTCTTTGTGTCAGTAATTCATTGACTTTGTTGTAGTTTCTACTTTGATGTGCCTCATTCTAAACACCCTTCCTGTTAAAATCCCCAGTGGATTGACAGTATCTCTAAATAAATAAATAAATAAATAATGGAGAGTACCTAAATAATCTCAGATTCACTGATGACATAGCCTTGCTGAGTCACTCAGGGCATGAATTGCAAAGCATGGGCAATGAGTTAGACAGGCGGAGCAGAACAGTAGGACTTAAAATTAACATGCAGAAAACCAAAGTAATGTTGAACAGTCTCGCAAGGGAACAGTAGTTCACAGTTGGTAGCAAGGTGCTGCAAGTGGTTAGGGAATACATCTACTTAGGGCAGGTTGTGACCGCTGATCCAGATCATGAGAGATAAATAACTAGAAGAACAAGTATGGGGTGGAATTGCATAGGGCAAGTTCTCTCAGATAATGACTGGTACCTTACCAATATCCCTCAAGAGAGAAGGATACAGCAGCTGTATCCTACCGGTACTCACCTATGTGGCAGAAACCTGGAGGCTAACGAAAAGGGTTCAGCTTAAAGGGATGCTGAAGCAAAATCTTAAAATTGAACAAAAACGCTGAAAATATATTCTCTGAATGTGATTACACTGAAATCTAGTTCGTTACTGCGCATATTTTTGAGCTGATGGTTTTATTTTCAATGTTTTATGAGTGCGCGCCAAGCCCTCCAGGCCGGTGCGAGGTCAAGAGCATGACGTCATGACACCTGCGTCCGAAAGGCAATAGGACGGCGATTACGAAGTTGCATTCCCACGGCGACAAATATGACAGCGCCCTTCAATGCATGACGCCTCGCTTCGGACTGCATTGGTCATTGTTTCTGGTCTTTCGCTTCGTCTCCTGTTGCCCATCAGAAAACGTACGAGGAATGAATTTGCTTTTTTTATTTATTTAGAGTGACGATTCTGTCCCCTTTAGGCTTAAGAGGGGCGCTGGTTTGTTGTTGACAACCATGGTTCCCCTTCTAACCACCAGATGGCGTCACTAGTCTAAAAATTGTCGCGCCTCTGTTTTAACAATAAGAATGTTAGAAATGGCGAAAGGCACGGAAAAAATAGCTGCATTTAGCGTATGTAAGCATGCATACGGTTATGGTATGTAGACAGCATCGATTAACATCTTGACATATCTGTGTACGCCGTGGGCAGATGACAGACAGACGACGAGCGGCTGACACAAAACTAAAAACTAGAAAAGCCCTGAGTTGTGATGGCAGTCGTGCTCCTGCGGGAACGGTGGGCGCACGGGTGTTACGTCTAGTCGCAGCTTCCGCAGGTGGCCGCCAGGTGCAACGACACGGCAATAAATCGCGAAAAATCGTGCTATCCGCCTTTTTCATTAAAATACTTGTTGCATTTATCAATTTCAGCAGTCAAGCTCTTGTTTACATGTAAAGGAGCAGCTCCAAAAGTTTGGTTCAGTATCCCTTTAAGTTAAGTACAACGCAGCAAGCTATGGAAAGAATAAAGATAGGTGCAGTGTTAAAAGACCAAAAGTGGGCAGAGTGGGTGAGGGAACAAATGCGAGTTAATGACGTCCTAGTCGAAATCAAGAGGAAGAAATGGGCTTGGGCAGGGCATGTAATACGCCGATGGTCCTTAAGGGTAACGGAGTGGATTCCAAGAGAAGGCAAACGTAGCAAGGGGTGGCAGAAAGTTAGGTGGGCGGATGATATTAAGCAGTTTGCGGGGACACAGTGGACGCAGCTGACAAAGAGCAGGGTTAATTGGAGAGACATGGGAGAGGCCTTTGCCCTGCAGTGGGCGCAGTCAGGCTGATGATGATGACGTCCAACATTTTATTTGTCCCACTGGCGGTTAAGTTGTCTAGAAAAAAAAGTGAGGTTCAAGCAGGTCTTTGCTATTGCTCAGCTTTCCAAAATAGATTCAGTACACTATTTGCAGCCTGAAATGGTTAGCTAAAGATCCCCACTGAGATGGTCTTTGAGAGGCGTGACACTGGTTGAAAAGCTATAATTGTTAGACACAAATTTTGCAGCATTGTTTTGGATGCATTCGAGCATATCAGATAAGTAAACTGAGGGCATGCATATTCAAGAAATGTTATGGATGTGAAACACAGGAGTTGTTTGACATTGGACTGCATTTTATTGAAATTGCATTTTAAGAAATAAGCATTCTGTAGGCTTTGGATGCAATATACTCAACTTGCCTAGTCCGCGTTAAGTTAAATGTGAAATAAATGCTGAGGTACTTTTGTTCAGAGATATTTTGCAGGGGAACGTCATTTAATGAGCAATGGGTCTGTATTGGGGGACACTTTCGAGTGAACGAGATAAGTTGGCATTTTGTAGTGTTCAGAGGCATTTGCCATTTTGAGCACCAGCATTGTACGGAATCAGACTCTTGCTGAAGTTTTAACACATCTGAACTTTGCAGGTAAGGTCCCGAAGAATATCATTGATATAAATCGGAAAAAGAAGAGGTACACCTGAGGAGACATTTACATAATTGGAATGGCAACCATTAATAAAAACGTGCTGCATGCAGCCCTACAAATGGAGCCAGTAGATGGCAGTTGGATGCAGACTGAGACAACGTAACTTGCGCAATAATGGTACAGGTGGTACAGAATTAAAGGCTTCTTTAAAATCTAGAAATGCACAATATCGTTTGATAACCATGGTCAGAAGAAGAAAAACCAGAACATTACCTAACTCAAGATTTTTAGGGTTGAGAGATGAAGGACGAGGCTCCGCTCTCGGCCCGCAAAGAAGTGCTTGGCGTTCTTTGTTGCGCCTTTTGTATGCATGCACGCACAGGAACAATACAGAAGGTAGCGCCCTCTGGTAGTTAGTTGTTTTTAGTACGGTTAGTAGTGCCACTGCATTCCTTTTTCCCCAGAAAGCGACATTGTCATCACAAATTCACCAATGCTACAAATTCAGTCTCTTTGGTGGGACGACCCGCTTTCCAGACCTCGTGGTCTTCACTGCGATGTTGGTTGCAGCGCCCAACTCTTCTTCAGCCGTTGAAGGCTGGTCCTGGAAGTTGCACCTGGCTTGATGGGCCCAAGGATCGCGACCCAGGAGTTGCCTGGCCAGATGAATCCGGAGACCCTTGAGGACATCGGAGCAGAATCCTTGTTCTCGAAAGGCACCAAATGCCGCCGGTTGCGCCGTGTAACGCCCCTTGGCATCTCCACAATCTCCACATAGAGGGTGCTGGAAGCAAAGGTTCCTCCCCACAGAGTTCTGGTTGCGCAACTCTTGCAAGACCCCTCGATGGCCCTAATCTGCCTTCCCATGTTAGGCCCCCATACCGAGTCACAGGCTCGTGCTTTGCAACGGTTCACGCCCTGGTGACCCTCATGAATTGAGTCCAAGATGTTTGGCTGTAATGCTGCAGGAACCAAGAGACGGCCTCCCTTGAAAAGCAGGCCATTGCACACAGTTAGTTCCCCAAGATACTTACTGTACTTGGTGATGTTTGTGGGAAGTTTAGTCTTGCCTGGCCTGCCGTGTTGGCAGTACTTCAGGAGAACAATGCACTCGCCATCTGTAGACCGGTGTTGGCAAACCTCCTCAAGGCTGACTGGTGCACCCTCATGAATGGATCCAACGAAGGCGCCCACATACACTTCCGCTCTTCTGCTGCTGCTTCTGTTCTTGATGCCGCCACTGGAGCTTTTGAGAGAGTATCCGCGGTTGCCAGTAGTTTCCCTGGAACATACAAAATCTTTTACTGGTACCTCATTAGCTTGATTCAAATCCGTTGCATTCTCGATGGCAAAAAGTCGACATCCATATCGCCCAGCAAGGCTGTGAGGGGTTGGTGGTCAGTTTCCTGATGAAGTAAAAAACAGCGCAGCAACGACGGACAAGACAGAAGAAATAAGATGGACAAGCGTTGCTAACAACTGAGGTTTATTTGAAAAACACAGGTATTAATACCCTCCAAAAAAACAACCAGGACACATGCTTCTCCGCAAACACTTCTAATTATGGGAATCAAGATACTTGATCTCACAGTCATGAAGAAGCACCGAGGCAGTACTTACACATGTCTCACCATTCACGTGGATGTGATGTGCCTCACACAGTTCCCTTGTTAATTTATCCCTATGCCTGCAAACAACTTTTGTCTCATAGAAAAGAGGTGTGCACATTTTCTTATCGGGGGAACCCGGGATATTATTCTGGGGGCAATCTCTGTTATGTAACGCAAGGTTGGACGATGGGGGACCTTTCAACGAGGTATTATGCTGACGTAGACGGATGTTCACACAATTTCCAGTTGGGCCGATGTATTTCTTGCTGCAAGAAAACTCAATGTCATAGACTACCCTTTCAGCACGTGGCATGAACTTATTTTGGTGTTTTGTCTTTGTTTTTTGTCTAGCCTTTGCTTTCCTATCTACTATGGCACTTATTTTGCCAAGTTTTTTGGGGGGCTGAGAGCACTTGAATGCCACATCTAGCACTTACACTCTTTTATCTGTGTGACAGAGTATGAACATACGGTATAACCTCATGCCTCTTCATACCGGTCGGCTCTGATGGATGGCAATTCTTAAAAGACTTAAGTTTCCTCAGGATTTTATTGCATGCAGGCAAGATTATTTCTTCCGGAAAGGCCGCCGATTGCAATCTTCTAACCTGCTAACAAAAACTATTTGCTATTCCATGCACACAAGATTTTGAAAGTGCTGATCCTAAATATGCACCGGCTATTCCACATTTAACTAACTTTGAATGGGCGGATAACTTAGCAATGGCTTCTCTGAGCACTGCTGAAAAGACTAGCAGATGTGATCATGGCTCAGGACCAATCTTAAGCCCAAAAACTGTAGCTCGTTGTTTTCTGGGTCTTCGAACGTAAATTTTAAACCTTGCCCACAACTACCAAAGACTTGTCAAAATTTCTTCTACATGGCGCTTGAAATCTGTAGGCTCAACAAAAATTAAATAATCATCAACATACCCGAAGACCTGTTTTACGCATTCACCAAACTTAATTTTATCACCCTGTCAACAGGACACAGAAATATGGTACTTAGCACTGGTGCTGCTTTCGGTCTTATGCACACCCCCGCTTTTTGAGCTAACAGTTTACCTTCCCGCTCAACAAGTCGATTGCAGGTAGAACGACAAAAGTTCCAAAAACGACTCAACAGATATCTCGCAATGAGAAATAAGTCTCTCTTCATAATTGTCAATAGTTGTGGTTTTCTTAACACACTGCAGGAGCTTATCCTGACGTAGGGAATAAAACAAATCCTGCACATTGATGCTGAACATCTCACTGGAACCCAGATTACAGCGTTGCAAATACTCAACAGTGGCGACAGAATTTGAAACAAGAAACGGATCATCAATCACAAGAGTGCTTAGGTGCTTTTGCAAAAAAGTTGATATTGAATGTTGCCAGGTGTCCATGACGATACATCGGAAAGGAATTTTGGGTTTATGTGTTTTCGCAGAAAAGAAAATATCTAGACAACTTTTCTGCGAACTACTAACGGAACGCTGAAGCCCTACCAAGTTCATTTCCCCCAGTAACCGTATTGCCTCAGTCTTCAGTCTATTGTCGTTAATACGAACTTGCTTAAAGTTTCTTGCGATGGAGTTCGCTGCTCTTTCCCGAAACAGAATTTCTGGAACAACAACAAGATGCCGTTCTTTGTCAGATACCAGCAACCGTAAATCCTCTGATGAGAGGAAGTTCACGAGGGCTCCACCCCTTCGCAGACCCTCCAGCTGTCCCCTTCAGAGGTTTATAACACATTCCACCTCGGCTGTTCCTCCTTCCGTGCTTGGTGAGAAACACTCCTTCCAAGGCACAACATTTCTTCTTTTCCCAGGGATGGTTGGACACAGAATTTCGGGCCTTGCTTGAGAACCTTTTGGAACCTTTCCGGCACCTGCCTGTCGCCCAGCACCAGTAACTTGCCCTCAGAACACGCAGGTTTCGTCTTCACAGGTAGACAAGGGCATGAAGAATGCCAGAGGAATTCTGTGTGTTGCTTCGCTAGGTCACACCACTCACGAAAACGCCGCACTCGGTGCTTGTCCCTGCCGCCCAAAGGCAGTCCTTGTAGAACCGGTGCTGGTGCTATTATGCGGCATATTCGGCGACTGTGTCCTTTCGTCAGGACCAGAGTTCCTCGAAACATCTGCAACTCAACTGGGCAAATGGCACGTCTTGCATGCCAAGGAGCCAGGCGAGCTCAGTCACTGCAATTAGGGAAGCCAGGCCAGCCTGGTTGTCGAGAAGAGCAGTGTTAGGACAAAAAACAGAACTCAGAGTACCAGAAATGAACTGCAGGAGAACCGAAAACTGAGCGAGTTTGTGCATATTGAGAGAAATAAAAAACAGCGCAGCGACGACGGTCAAGACAGAAGAAAGAACACAAGCGCTGTTTTTTACTTCTTTAATATGCACCAACTCGCTCAGTTTTCTGTTCTTCTGGTCAGTTTCCACGACAAAATGTAGGCCTCGAACATACTCACTGAAACACTTGACAGCCCAAGCAACCGCCGACACCTCTTTTTCTGACTGGCTGTATCGTTGCTTCGTTGGCGTGAGTGAGTGTGGCACATAAATCACGGGTCGTAGCTCACTGTTAGGCTGGTCATGTAGCAAAACAGCGCCCAGGCCAGAGGAGCTGAAATCTGCCGATATCACGATTGGGTACTGTGGATGATAGTTAGCCGTACAAACGTTTGACAAGAGCATATCTTTAACTTTCTGGAATGTTTCCTGCTGGCTCAGTCTCCATGTCCACTCACTTCTCTTGCTGAGCAGTTCACGGGTGTAACCTCGGACAGATACGGTAGAAACCTTCCCACATGGTTAACCATTCGTAGAAGTCTTCGTACCCCACCGACATCGACTGTAGGTTCCATGCACTGGACGGCTGCAACCTTCTCTGGGTCAGGCGAGATACCGGCACTGCTGATAACTACACCGAGGTAATTGACGCTTGTGAACTTGTATTTTGACTTGTTGAGGGTCAGCCCAGCCTTTCTCAAGCGACTCAGGACTTCCAGCCGTCTGTCATGCTCTGCACAGTCTCTGCCGAAGATCGAAATGTCATCAATCATGTTTATGACACCGTCTTGGCCTTCCAGAATGTGCCTCTGAAAGTATTCCGGCGCTGACGTTATTCTTAAAGGCAACCTATGGAAGCAATAGTGACCAAATGGCTTAATAAAGGTCGTCAACTCTTGAGACTCTTCTGCTTCTGACTCTTCAGAAACACTTGCGCGTCAACAAGAAGTAACAAAACTTAGTCAACGTATGGCGAAATGTGACAGTTGCGCAGAACAACCTTGTGGAGCTTGGTAAGGTTGACGCAGATGCGGTAAGAGCCCGACGCCTTTGTTATAACGAGCATTCCTGCGCATCACAGTGTAGGTCTTGTTACCAGCCAAATTATGCCCTCAGCCTCGAGCTTGTCCAGTTCCGCCTTTACGACGCCTTGCAACGGGATGGGCGCCCTCATAGGTACTGGCAGCGAGTAAGAGACTGCATCTGGCTTCAGGCGAATGTTGTAAGCCTCACGGAGTACGCCCAAGCCACGAAGAAACAGCTGGTCCGACGCTGCGCCCCTGCGTTCTGTGTGGCCAACAGGGTTTGCATACTGGACACCACCAAGTTCCTCAATTGCAGGAAACCCCAGAAGCGGAATGGCCTGTGAGTGAATGACATACAGCTTTTGCCTTACTCGCTTGTTCTTCCACTCCAAGCAGGCGGCGAATGTCCAGAGCACGTCCAAAGGTTGCCCCGCTGGCCCTGTTAGCTCTCCATCTGGTGCCTCGAGATGCGCTGGAATCCCAGAAAACATAGCAGGGACAACTGTTACTTCGGTGCCGCGGTCGACTTTAAAGCGGAGAGGAGTTCCGTCCACCTTGACATTTACAAACTTCACTCGGATGCCACCGCCCGAACCAACTGCACTCCGCTCAATTGGTGACAAATTCTTGCTCGAACGACAAACTGCTGTGAAGTGACCCTCTTTTCTGCACTTATTGCGACTTGCATGGCACACTGGGGATTCTGAGTGCGGATGAGGAGAGCATCCGCAGAATCCACACAGCGAGGGTGAACTTGTGACCGCGGTAGCATCATTTCGCATGTGCTGTGTTGGGCGTTTCCGCGCAACCTTTGCTGCATCAGTGTTTATCATGCATGGTTCCGTCATCGCTGCTGGCCCACACGCTGAAAGAAGCGCCTGTTCTTTTTCAGCATCTTCTGCCTGGCGGACTTGAATAAGAGCCTATTTGAGTGTAAGCTTTGTGTTGCAGCACAGCTTATCGGACAGCTTAGCATCGCGATGACCAACGTCTTGGGATAGCGCTGCTGAGCGCATATGGGCTATTTGATTCATGTGTCTTCATCACAGGCAGTGCACATCCAATGTTGATTATTTTTCTTCTAGTTCTAAGCACGGTCGCCTTTTTTCTGCTGGTTTAAGTCTAACGAGTGTGGCCATCGTAATGTAGAAAGTCTTGATCTTTGCAATGCATTGATTATTTAATATCTTCAATGGTCAAAGTAATTCACTAACAACACAAATGCATTTTGGTCAAAAACATTATTAAGGCTCTCTCAGCTAACATAAGCAGCCACTGAACACATATGGAGTGCATTGCTACAATGGCAGTATACCACTATGGACACTGGTACCCCACACTGAAAGCAGAACAAATGTTTCGGCTAAAAAAGTGCTGAACGTGAATGTTAATTGTTCTCTATCATATGCAGATATTCTGGTCCTGCAGCAAAGTCATTCATAAGAGTGGCCTGGAGACATTTCATAGATTGCAGAACAAAACTTGCTACATCTTCAAACACAGGATCATCATCATCAGCCTGACTATGCCCACTGGAGGGCAAAGACCTCTCCCATGTCTCTCTGATTAGCACTTAATTAAAACTCTAGTCTGGGCGAGTTGGTTCATAGCTTGAAAGGAGTACGTACTTGCATTTTTACGCTTTGACATGCCTTTAGTTTTGGTTTTGATACTGCTTTGCTACGATATTTTTAATGTCACCTTTCCTCATTTATCACCTCATGATTCTTCTTTCCTTCTTGATAGCAGTGCCGGGGCTGTTGGAACTTTTGATGCAATCAGGCAGCACCTGTGGTGGCGGTATGCTGACGTGAAATGCGCATGCGACGATTTTTATCGCTGTGTTTGACCGCTAGAGTATAAATGTGTAGCTCTCTATGAAAAAAACTAGTTGGAAGTTGCGCTTTGTACATAATCGTTTGTGTTTCCTTGTTTTTGTCCCGTCTTTCGCGCAAGTACGTACTCCTTTCAAGAAATGATTAGCACTGTCCTTCGCCAGTTGCGACCATCATGTTCCTGCGAATTTCTTAATCTCATCCGCCCACCTAACTTTCTGCCGTCCCCTGCTACGTTTGCCTTCTCTTGGAATCCACTCGGTTACCCTTAAGGACCAGCGGTTATCTTGCCTTCGCATTACATGCCCTGCCCAAGCACAATTCTTCCTCTTGATGTCGACTAGGATGTCATTAACCCGCGTTTGTTGCCTCACCCACTCCGCATGCTTCCGATCTCTTAGCATTACACCTATCATTTTCCTTTCCATTGCTCGTTCTGTTGTCCTTAACTTAAGCTGAACCCACTTTGTTGGCCTCCACGTTTCTGCCACATAGGTGAGTACCGGTAGGATACAGCTGTTGTATACTTTTCTCTTGAGGGATATTGGTAAACTGCCATTCATGACCTGAGAGAACCAGCCATATGCGCTCCACCCAATTCTTATCCTTCTAGCTATTTCCCTCTCATTTCATCAGCTATCACTACCTGCCCTAAACAGACATATTCCCTTACTACTTCCACCACCTCGCCACCAATTGTGAACTGCTGCTCTCTTGCGAGACTGTTGAACGTTACTTTGGCCTTCTGCATGTTAAATTTAGAACCTACCGTTCTGCTCTGCCTGTCGAACTCATTGATCATGATTTGATCAAAACTAAAGCATGCTTAACAGTGCTTTCGCCCGTCTTACTTTATTCAGCCGGGTTGAACGACCGCAAATGTTTTTCCTGATAAGCTCGCCTCTTTCCAGAAAGGCGTTTAGATGGAATCTATTGATCAGTTAGGGTGTCCAATTTATTCTTGAGTATCTCCCAAAGGGAACTGCAGTCTAAAAGGCTGAAGAATGATTCATACGAAGAGGTTTGTTGTCTACCCATTTGAAATTCCCACTAAAAAGAGTCATTTTTCGAATGCCCTCCGTTTGAACGAAGGTTGACTCGCAGCCAGCTGTTATTAATGTAGAGTGGTCAACAAGTAGAAAGGCACCTCCATCGTGCAAGTGTCGGTCTCTGTGGTATGCACCATGACCAGTTCACTATTGACGAATACCTGAAAGAGTTGTTACGCGAGGAGATTATGCCTGTGCTGATCAGCGTATCCAGATGCGAAAGATATGATTTCTCAATTTCTTAATGCCCCTTAATTAGTTGATTACAAGAACTTTAATTGCAAACAACAATTTCTTTGTGCCAGAGAAGAACGTTTAACCATCTTTAGAAGTTCTCATGAATGTGTTATAAATAAAATATTTAGCTCTTCTTTTTATCTGTCCTAGTTTAGTTTTTGTGAAGGGGATAGCAGCATAATCTGATATGAGCAACACAAGGGACTTGTAAGCCACAGGGTGCATAGAAGGGGAAGAAAACTTAATTTCTAATCAACTTAACTTATCTTAACTTAATCATCTTAACAAAACTTAACTTTTAATCAGGTTATCAAGTTCTTGCATGCATATTCACGACAAGGCTTTTCAGCTTGTTCTATTCACATAAAAGATTTGTTGTTCCCTCTCCCGAAAGAAATTTCTGTCTTGTGTAGAAGAATCCACTGACTGCTGTGGTGCCGTAGCATTTCAGAATGCTCCAGGCATGAGTAATGGCGACTTCCTTGAGCTCCTGACTTTTTATCTTGACTTGACGTATTCTACTTGGCAAGAATCTATTTGCCTGCAAGCGAATGTCTCATCTGTAGCTCTGCTTTTAAGCGACATTTATCTCGCCCACCATGACCGGCTTCTTGACAAGCAACAAGAAGGCACAGGTGTTGACGATTTTTTAGTTTTTAGGACATGTACAGTTTCTGACGCAGAGGCCTCGTTCTCGAAAGTTGTGTCGATCTTTTCTAAGTGCCTTGACCCGCTTGTCTGAACACATGAATAGCCTTCTGAAGGAACTTTACCGTTCTTAGACCTGTCCTTGTGCCTCTCTGGGGGGACCGTGTGTGCTGGCGCTACGAGCCAAGGAGCCTCTCACGCCATACCGGTCTGCGCATTCGAAACTTGTGAAGCATGGTATAGCCAAGCTATGTTTCCGCAATGCCCTGGAGAAATTGTGCCATCCCGCAGTGGTACACAGCTTTCAGAATCAAGTAGAGCACTTAGAAGCAGCAGGATACCTGACTTGCCTGTTAGCATCCGTTTCGGAGAACCTGTTAAAAGACACCTTGGCCTCAGTCCTCAACTGAACTTTAGAAAGAAGAAACAAAGAAAGGTCGCGGTTATCCCCTATGTACATAAGATTTCTCACAATCTCAAGAAGGTGGGCTCATGTGCAAATGTTAATCTAGTTTTTTCTGCGCCCGATAAGCTGCCTAAGTTTGGACACTTGGTGAACTCTGGCAACACAAGCAAGGGGGGGGGCTGCGCCAAGAAGCACAAGGACAGATTTGTAGAGTGCACTGACAATGTAGTGTGCAGGCTTCCACTTTCCTGTGGCGAGCACTGCGGGGGCCAAACAGGTAGATGGCTCAATGGCCGATTCCAACAACACAAGAACAAAGTAGAAAACAATGTTTCCGGTCATCTGGGCATTCACTGCAGGGGCTGCACAGAAGAAAGAAAGAAGGAAAAGAAAGAACCATGTTTCACACATTTTTTGAACCAGTGTGAAATCTTGACCAATAGCCACGCTAAGATTACCAGAGAAATCGCAGAGGCCTATGAAATTCAAAATCTCCAAAACCAGTGCGTAAGCACTGCAACAATTGCTGTGCGTGAAAAAGAAATGTGTTTTCTGGGCCACCGATGAGGAAATGCTCACAGCTTGCCATGTGCCACTGTTGCCTCGTGCAGAGTTCCGTTCGTGCCTCTTGTGTCATTTTACGTGTGTGTTCTCTTCCTTTTTTTTTTGAGACTCTCCGCCACTGTATCTTAAAGAGAGGCAGAGCCTCAACAAACGCTAGTTGTAAGTTGAGCGCTGTGTCTGGGTCTCTTCCCGTCCTCGTCGTATGCGCTGCACCGATAACATTTTAGAGAAAACTTAATAGCATTTGCAGTTGCATGAATAATATCAGTGCTGCAGTTAAGATCCATAGCCCCAAATACTTACAGCTACTAACTTCAGAAAGGAAAGTGTTGTGAATGAATACTGTAGTCGAATTGAAAGGTTTCTTTTTATTTGTTGTTAGTGCATCAGCACTATTCCGATGGGTGTGTCCATTGTTTGTTCCTCTGGGCTGTTCTGGGGCACTGGACACTATTCGTCGTCTTCTACGGGGCACTAATGTGGTGGTCCTTCTCTCTTTTGCCTCCGTAGTTTCAATGTCTCCCTGGAAATCCACAAGCTCTTAATTTTGGCTTTCTTAACAATGTTCGGCACAGAATGCATACAACAATTCACAACATGCTTAGACCGATGCCAAAGAATATGTATACTATAATAGTGCTTTTTTTTTTTTTATTTATAGATACTGCGATCTTGTACAGATCATAGCAGGGTGGGACAAAACAAAATACAAGCATATAAACACACACAAATTCACAACATTTACAGGCACTTTTCAAACAGAATTAAAGAATTTTGATTAACAGTCTCGCTATTAAGTTTATTCCAATCAGTAATTGTCCTCGGAAAAAAATAATATTTAAAGCAGTTATTTCGCGCGTTCAAAGGGGTGATTGTTAGTGCATGCCTTTGTCTCGTGTTATAACCTGAGGAGTAAGAAAAATAATTAGAGGTATCAACTTTATAATGTCCTTTTATAAGCTGGAAAAAAAACTTCAGTCGACAAACACGATTGCGCTCAGTGACGGGGGGTAACCCACTTCGCCTCACGAGCTCACTTACAGATGCACGGCCATATGAGTTAAAAACAAATCTAACCACTTTATGCTGTATTCGCTCTAATTTCTGAATGTTTGTTAACGTGAAAGGGTCCCAAATGATTACGGCATATTCTAGTAATGGACGGATGAGAGAATTGTAGGCCAATAGACGAACACTAGATGGGGATGACTTTAGGGAGCGCCTCAAGAAAAATAGCTTCCGCATTGAGTTTGCTACTACAGCGTCTATGTGTTTTGACCACGAAAGGTTGTTAGTAATCCATAGGCCCAAATATTTATACTCTGTCACTTCTAATAATGATATGCTGTTAGTACCGTACACATAATGAAGAGGCTTTTTCTTGTTTGTAATTTTCATGAACACGGTTTTCTCAAAATTAATGCACATCTGCCATTTGTTGCACCACGCAACCACTTTCGCTAGGTCATTATTTAGACGCACCTGGTCGTCAACTGAAGACACCACTTGATAAAGGATACAGTCATCCGCGTACAGCCTCACGCGAACTGAAAGATCTGCCACAATGTCATTAATAAACAAAAGAAATAAGAGTGGTCCCAAAACAGATCCCTGGGGGACGCCAGACATAACCCGGACACTGCTAGAAGAAATATTGTTCAGAGTGACGAACTGACATCTGTTCGAGAGATAAGCTGTAATCCATGCAAGTATCCTGTCATTTTTAATGTAATAACTTAATTTATGAATTAGTTTGTTATGTGACACCTTATCGAATGCTTTACGGAAATCCATGAATATTGCGTCTGTTTGTTTTCCCTGGTTAATCGACTGAGCAAAGTCATGCACAGTTTCAACTAACTGTGTACTTGTGGAAAACCCACGCCTGAAACCATGCTGAAAATCGGTAAGTACTTTGTGCTGTTCCAAGAAACCTAATATATGTTTATGAATTATATGTTCTAAAATTTTACATGATGTGGAAGTTAGAGATATGGGTCGGTAATTCTCGATGTGTGCTTTTTTTCCGGTTTTGTGCAGAGGTTTAATCGCGGCTGTCCTCCAGTCATCCGGTAAAGATCCGTCATGTAAAGATCTGTTGAATATTACTGTCAAGTACTTTGTTGACGAAGTCATCAAAATGAAAAGAAAGTGCATCTATTGTTCACATGTCATCTGCTCTCAATAAGTTAGACAGTTTTCCAGATTTCATTTGTAGAGGCAGAAGATGCATGAAGCCCTACAGTACGGTGATTGGAAATTCCAGGGACTATATGACACTGTGCTTTGGGAACAGTGTCTCCTCTAACAAAAAAAGAATCGATTTAGACGTACTCTGGACCCTTGTATGCTCTACAACTACTTGCGAAAGGTCAAAATTGAAGGCGATATCCAAGAGTGCGGCAGCTGCATTGGTTTAGTAAAACAAGCTTTTGGGCAAGTTGGTTACTTTCTGTCCACATAACTGCTGCGTAAAAAAAGGCGAGCACAAAGGAAGAAAACACCTACGACACGAAGAAACACTGCACTCAACAACTAATTCTATTTCCCCAGCAATGGGAAATATAATGGTTCCCCCGCGAATGCGCGCACAGGAAAGTACACGTGCCACCATCGACAAAAAAACTATCACACCGTGAGACACATCTTATCGTGTGGCAGAGAAAAGGTTACATTCTGCTTTGTACAAATGAATAGAAATATCACTTATGCAAAAATCGCCCTTTTTCTTTTATGGTATGCTTCCACTAGTTCACGTGCAGTTTGATCTTTGCTTTTTCCCATATTTCCCATTGCTGACGAAATAGAATCAGTTGTGAGTGCAGCGTGTGTCCGTTCCGTAGGTGTTTCTTCCTTTGTGCTCGTCATTTTTTACGCTGCAGTTATGTGGAAGCTGCATTGCACTCGCTGTGCAATGTAGAGGACCAGTGCACAGACTTGGCATTGCTGCAACGGTTGTGGGTGTGGTGGCCAACAGAAGATGGGCGGCCTCTCTCTTTCAGCTGCGGAGACGGCGCCTGGCACGGCTCGCCTCGACTGAGCCCTGCCCGCAGGAGGGGGGAGCAGCCGCCATGGAGACCGAGGAGCAGCAGGAGGAGGAGGGGAGCGGTCGCCGCCTGCATCACAGGTGCTGTGCTCACCCAAACCACCGTTACCCGAGGAGAGGAGGAGGCTGTGGAAAGGGTTTCTTAGCTTTCACATCGCTGTGGGGTCTACAGAGTCTGAAACTGATGCTGGAGAGCTGTGGCACAAAGCCATTGAAAAATGTGCACGTGACCTCTTATCAGCCGCTCATTCACTGATGAAACCGACAGGGGACTTTGTTGGTTCTCTTCTGCCTGGTATGAAAACTGGCACTGCGATCGCTGAGAACACTGGCAATTGGGGAAATGGTTTCTGGCCTGACTACTGTCTGGCTGCAGATGACATGGATTGAGCGGTAGGAATATGGCTCCCTTTTGTGGCAAAGTCCTAAAAGTGCGGTGTTTTTGTCACTATGCATGAAATATGTGAGAAAACATCATCAGCCCAACTGTGCAGGATACATCCTTGGCCTGTTGTGGGCACATTATTGTCCTTGCTTAACTTCCCTTTGCACTGCCCAAAGTTTGAGGTGTATGGATGCTGTTGCTGAAGAAATTAAAAGTGGTATTCGACGCAACAGGTCTTTCAGAGAGAAAATAAACCACCTAGAAAAGATCCACACACAAGCAGAGAACAGAGGACAAAGGCTGGACTAACATCTGGATTCTTATTGAGTGCAGACCGCTGGGTAATCAATAAAGAATTCAGATGTTAGTCCAGCCTTTCTCCTGTGTTGGTCTCTCCTTTTGTGTTCGTCTTTTTTGGCTGGTGTATTTCTTCTCTGATATGCCATACCAACTGACCCACCATTCTGCCCTGGTCAAGAGCTCTTTGTTCCACTCAAGGAGTGGTTTTCGTTGTTCTCTCGCTCTTCACAATACATCAGACAGCCACGCAGAGATCGTGCCAGTAAATATTTTGCAATCAGAATTTTCTTTCTCTCATGCTGTTTCAGTTTCAACAGCCCAATGACTGCTGTGACGGCTTGTGGAAGTCACGTGAGGCTTGTGAAAACTGCGATATGCTCGTCGCTTTCTTCATTTTAATTCACATCAACTGTTATGCAAGCCTGCCCCAGAGTTGGAATGACAAAAAATGAATAAGCAGTAACTCTATTGCCACGTATTGTGACGGCACTCGAGGCACTGAGGAAGGCAGTTAAAGAAGGCTTCTGAAAAAACTTTATTGAGCTGACCTGCGCCCTAAATGAACTGAATGACTTGGTAGCAGTGAAAACAACAAGCTCGCTCGGCGATGTCGAACCGAATGCCGGCCGCTCTCGGCCGTGCTCAATTTAAAGCTGATGGCAAACTTTGGAGAAACGGCGTGCACGGTTACCACAACAGTCTGGAACAACGTAGAAGCAGCTCTGCCTGGATGCGATCAGTTGAGATACATCTGGTCGCTTTGTGTTGGCATCACCCACAAAGCGATATAAAGCCGCGTGCTGGCAGCTTTGAAGAATGATCAAACAAACAGTACAAAGATCGCAGCGTTTGCGTGCCTCATGCGACTCCATATCGTCTATGACGTCACAGCCATCGTTAACCCTTTCAGGCCCTGTGATTGGAGTCGCCAACCCGCCGCGGTGGCTGAGTGGTTATGGCGCTCAGCTGCGGACTCAAAAGACGCGGGTTCGATCCCGGCCGCGGTGGCTGAATTTCTTTGGGGGAGAAATTCTAGAAGCCCATGTACTGTGCAATGTCAGTGCACGTTAAAGAACCCCAGGTGGTCGAAATTTCCGGAGCCCTTCACTACGGCGTCCCTCATATCCTGAGTTGCTTTGGGATGTTGAAACCGCCATGATTCAAACCTGTTCACCTCTTCCAACCCACTCTAGTAATAACCCCTTTGGGGCTGACAGTATGCTGAAAATAAATAAATAAATTTGTGCATCAAGAAATATAGTTTATTAGTCTTCCTGCGGAGAATTCATGCGGTTGATGTTCTACAGGGATGTGCAGAATTTTGCACACAGTGTCATTCATAATTGATTAAAATAGCAAAAATCTGAATGCCAAGAATTGGCATGTAAACTCCCAAAGGATCACGGTATCTGTTTCGCCGGTGCACATTACGCTTGAAATTAAGAAAAAAAGAAATGGATGTTATTACTAGTGGCTGTCTGCTACCTTGCTCACTGTTTCGTGAAATAGTATTCACTGTGGTGAGAAGGAGCACGCACCGAGAAGCAGCTGTGTAGAAAATTTTTTACCAAGAGGAACCCCAGGTGGCCGAATTGGTCTGGAGCCCTCCATTACGGCGTCCGTCATAGTTGCTTTGGCGCATTAGACCGAAACCCAGCTGGAGCAAGACAGTGAAATGGGACATGGTCTAGTATTTTGCATGGTAGTCATAGGAGAGTGCTTGCTGCCCGATTTGTTGAGTGGAATTGCCTTGCCAACCTTCGATATAAGGGCAGGTATCCGGTCTGCAGTGATAGCTGGGAAGTCTTTGTGAACACAGTATGTGAATAACATGTTTACGCAAAAGGCGTACTGGCGCTAAAAAACGAAGACAACACACACAACAGGACAGGACTGGCGCCATCGCTAAAAAACGAAGACAACACACACAACAGGACAGGACTGGCGCCATTACATCAAGGAGAGGGGCGATATCTGCATAAGCAAGCCATCTGTGTCATTGTCAGAAGAAGAGATTAGGTTTCTGAGTGGGTCTCTTGCAGCGTTATAATCATTGCTTTGGTCCGTTTGGCACGTGTATCTTTGTTAAATCACCCCTTGTATCTGGTTTGTCTGTATCTTTTTGCATGCAGTGTGGTTATTAAGTGGTTTTTTCTGTGAATAAACTCAGTTGGAAGTAAAAACCTTTTGCGTAAACATGTCATGCTACAACCAACTAGCTCAAATCAAAGTATTGCTGGTATGTGAATAAATCTTTGTATTGTGAAGAAATTTCACTAAGTCGCAACTAGGAGCAGAGGAAGTCTGTGATTTGGCTAAGCACTACTCTAGATCATTCATAATGGGGAGGGTAGTTGGGAATCATTTGTCAGCATTCTTGAGGGCAGATGCATATTCACAGGATGGTTAATTTTTAGGCCTCACTTGAAGACAGTGTGGCTTTTATGTTGGCAATATATCTGTTGCCTATATATTTGGAAATAGGTGAGCGCCAAAAGAAGACGAACACAAGGCGAGAGAATGACGACAGGGCACAGAAGAGCGCTACCAACGACTGCTTTTATTTTTTGCTCCAGGGGACATGTTTTAAAGGCTTGCCACATCATTCGCGCACAACCAGGGGGCGTCAACACTTTTTCACATCAAATGTTTTGATGCATCACTCGCTAATCTTGAGTTGTTGAGTAACCTTGAGTAATCAGGAAAACAGTTTGCAGTTAAACCTCATTATAACAAACACGGATACAGCGAATTATCGGATATAACGAAGTGAAAGAAAAGTTTGGTTGGACATGCTTTATTTCTATGGGAGTTCTATCTGTATAACGAAACGAACAATTCAAAATTCGACACTATATCGGTTATAACGAAGCAGTTTTGTATTCACAGGGCTCAAAATGCGCAAACAAGCAGGAAAAAATTTCAAAACACGCTAAATTCTGATCTTTTGAATCGCCCACACCTAAAATGTGTTTGAATCACCCGCACTTCTGCACGCCACGCCATCTAGGGAGAGCGAATGGAACCTAGCATCAACGGCTGCCTAGCATGTGACTGACACGTGATCGAACCAACGCCCGGGCTCCCCGGCCGCCACGATTGCCGACTCGCGCTCTATCTCTATGATCTCTGCAGTTCATTCTGTAGACGCCGTCGCGGAACGCGTCGTAACATACAACAGTTTCGCTTGAAAGGAAGATAAAGATATTCAGGGCGATTGACAGCGGGCGCAAGGAAAAGTCATTGCCGCGGACTTCGGTGTTGCGCCTAGCACTCTATCAACCATCTTGAGCGCAAGGCAGAAGGTTGCAGACGTCCACTCTGCAGGAGCCGTGAAAAATGACAGCAAGAGTGTTAGGCTTTGTCACCGCCAGGATGTTGAAGATGCTTTGTTTGCATGGTTCAAGGACGTTATAGCGCGTAACCTGCCTGTGTCTGCCGTCCTTCAAATGAAGGCGAGAAGTCTGACTTGCGTCTGAGGCCACAATGACTTTCATGCAAGCAGTGGCTAGCTGCAGCGATTTAATTACTGCCATCGGATTGTTTGCCGCGTCTTGTCTGGCGAAGAAGCAGCCGTTGGCGCTGAGAACTGTGAGAAGTAGGCAGAAAGCTTCCGCATGCGACTACTGGAAGGCAAGCGGACAATTTCTGCGAGACGACATGGCGTCAACTAGCGGTTCCAGACGTTCCGTTTGAGGAATTCATCTGTGCACATGACAACTTGGCTGTGGTGCTCGAACTGACCGACCAAGAAATTGTTGATCAGGTGGTTTCTACAGATGATGCTACAAACAGCGATGCATGTGAAGATGGCGAAGTGCGATCGATCTCTCAGCAGTGCCGAGGCCGCTGACATGGCCAGGAAGTTGAGGGGGTACCTCGGGAACCTACCTGTGGCCAAATCAGCTGACACCAGGAAAGCGCTGCTCTGTGTTGATTTCGTCGAGAAATTTAACCTGTCAAGTAGTGTGAAGTTCCGCCAAACGAAGATTACGTCATTTTTTATATAAATTAGTTTTTACGCCTGGCCAGCATCCCGATTTGTGAGTTCGCTCTTGCTTTCCAGTACGAAATGCAAGGCGAGGTTTGACATGCTTATCCACGCGTTAAATTCAAAAATAGTGCATTTTTTCACCCCTTTGCTGCCCATCCTAAAGTGCCCTTTACTTGGGTTTATTAACAGACCTTTCCTGCAGGAATTTGAGTGCATATTTTTATAACGAACGAATTTCTGCGCAAAATGCGACTTTGTTATAACGAGGTTGGACTGTATTGACCATAGTTTCAGACCCAACCTCCAAACATTATTTCAAGAAAATGTTGCTGCTCTTTGGGCAGTGATGGAGGAGGGAGGATACAGGTTTGATGGCCAACCTGAGAGATGGTTTGTGTGGTATTTGTGGGGAGATTTCGGATCAGTGGTAGCATCACTGATGAATCTTCAGAATGCAGGTGTGAGCCTGGCCAGGTTTAGATGCTGCTGCAAATAAAGCCCAGTGTGGAGATCGGGTGGCGCCGACAAAGCCAGCCTGCTCATTCTGTGCACTGGCACCCAACTGTGGTGAATGTGCCTCCTCTGGGGAGTGCACAGTCTGCTGCCCAACAAGTTGGCTGACAACATGGGCGATGCAGTCTACTTCCCTGAGGAGGTGTCAGCTGACATGCAGAGTGGCCATTCCTGTGCATGCGCACCGGGACCTGGAGGTGCAGAGTGGCCTTGCGAATGGTTGCGCTCCCGTCTTGTGTGTGTGTGTGTTGTGGCCCAAAGAAACAGTCCTGACTCCGTCTTCTGCTGCTGCAGTGGTGTGGAGAAGATGGAGACGGACGAGGAGGCGGTGGCGGCTGCGGTGGTGCCCCCTCTCCTCCCCTCCCGGGGGGCCTGCCTGCTGAGACTGCTGGGGGGACCCCTGGCATCCCCAGGTGAGCACACCACCATTGAAACTTTGAGCATACGAATCTCTCATGCGGCCTTCCCTAGAGTATGCATCTGGAGTGTGGTCTCCTGGGCAGAAGATTCTTTCAACGGAAATAGAAAAGGTTCAGAGACGTGCAGCGAGATTTATTTGTTCAAAATACAGGAAAACAGATTCGGTAACGCAGATGTTAAACTCATGCAGTCTAGAAACATTAGAAAAAAGACGTAAAAAGCAGAGATTAAAAATACTTTACCAAATCATTCACGGAGAAATTAACATCAATAAAGAAAAATATCTGCAGCCTCCAGGTAGACTGAGCTCCCGCCTTAATCATCACAAAGCGATTCGGCCATACTTGACACGAACTAACGTCTTTCGCTGCTCATTCTTTCCGGATGCTATCGAGCACTGGAATAAACTGCCCGCTCACGTTGCTTAGTCTACAGGTGTAGCGGCATTCCTGAATGCACTTGGTGTTTTCGTCTAGGCATCGGATTCCTGTAGATGTGCGCATAACTGATTGTCAACTGATTGATTTCTTTTTATATAGCAGGTGGCTCTGCAGTGGTGTTAATTGTGTTGCGTTTCTATGCTCTCTTGTATTGTATGCTCGAAGAGGCTTGTTCATTCTTGTGTACATATCCTTTTTTTTCCTTCATTTTCCCTCCCTGTAATGACCCTCAAATGAGGGTTGACAGTCTTTTGCTGCGCTACAGTATATTGGAACAATGTACCAACAAGCCCAAAAAGCCACGCTACTGAAGTATTCATAAATAAAAGAAATAAATAAATAAAAGTGTGAGTCCAAGAACAGGCAAGTGGACAAGAATATGCAATGCCACTCCTCTGTAGCTGACGACAGACCTTGGTGTGTTTAACACCCTGGCGGGCACTTTTTTCGAAAATGGTGCACAGTGGTCATTCAGTGTGGGAACAGCTCAGGTAGCAGGACAGAACGAAGGACGCACACACACGGGCACTGAATGTGGTTTGAGAGCAGGTGATGGTCCCTTTTGCACAACCCATCTTTATGCTGCAAAAAACAAAAAAGACAACAGGTGAGCCAGTGCTTCTTCTGAACAAAGAAGAAAAGAATTGCATTAGAAGGATGGGATGCGCACATGGAAAAATCACAAGAAAGAAGACTGGATGGGCGCAATTACTAGCAACGGAGATTTATTCAAGGAATCGGCATTTATACATAAGCGCGTCAGCACTGGCAACAAAGGCAGATAGGGCGGATAAAAAACGAGATAAAAACACTAGGTGGATTCAGGTCAAGAACAGAATTGTAAGCGATGGCGTTGCCTACCTGACGATGAGTGTTGAACGCAATCTTCCGAACAAGCTACACCTTCAGAACATTTCAAGCGCTCGAGAGGATAACGACATTGTGCTGAAACAGGCCGATAAAGAAGGTGGTTTTGATGTTGTGCCTGTGGCTGTTTTCTGTGACAAGGCTTCTGCTGCTGTTCATGAGAACCTTAAAGTTTAAAAACAAAAAGGGCAAGCCCTTCCAGTTCTGCAACACTTTGCATCTAGATGGCAAAGGAAGCAAAAGAAAAGTTCATTGAAGTATTCGTCACTGTGAAGCCTGGTTTTGGAAAGAGCAACATGGCAGCACCTTGTTGGTCCAGTGTTTGGGGGAATCCCCCAAAGTGGAGTAGATTTGTAATAAGGGAGTTCTCACTTCGACTTACTGATCAGTTCGCTCTTGTCCTACCATAAGCTTGCCATCCCGGTTAGCTCAGTAGAGCAGCTGCTCCGGTGATGCGGTGGTCCCATGTTCAAACTCCGGACCAGGACGAATTTTTTCTTTAACAGCGAAGTTTCTGAGAAAGGTACAAAGGAATAGAAAAACCAGCCCAACAGGACGCGTTCACACGGCGAAGAAAGACGCACGGACAGTGCTGGAACACAATTAAATATTTTAGTATTTCCTGAAAGTCTCGAGCAGAGCAGGGAGCACATGCGCATAAGCAGACTCATGCCTACACAGGAAAAGATAAAAAATCAAGTTATCGGTTGATGAAGTTTTCTTGCATGTGAAAACTAAGTCCCACTCATATACTGAAACTCTCTAGATGAAAATTTTACCCAAGTGTCGCTGACGCAATCAGAGCCTAACTTCTTAATCTTAACTGCTTCCAATATCTCCCGCTCTATCTGCGACCGACGACTCTCACCTTATTGAACAAGAGAGTGCAGTACTAACACTTGTTACAATGCTTTGGTAGATTAGCTGTGTTATCTGGCTGCAGTGACGTGCGGTGCTGTCTTAACCTGTCATTAATGGATTGGCCCATCTGGCCGATATAAGCTTTTCCATGTGAGAGGGGAAGAGAGTACACAACATTGCTAGGGCATCTGGTGAACACAGTTTGGTGTTTCGTATTACATAGCCTTCTTGTACTCTCCTTGGCAGAGGTGCGGGCACACAAAGACGAAGGTTT